>NC_134206.1:150868887-151171917 GCF_965140235.1 Caretta caretta | reverse complement strand
ATGGAAATAATAGTGTAATTAAAGACAATGTGCGAATACATATGTTCAAAAACAGAGTTCAGATTGTGCTGGCAACCTTAGACTTTTGCATTTCCAAATTTCCAGGAGATTATTTTAACATGGCTTTTTGTATGGAATTTCCTATGCTTTAAAAAAAATAGATGTTATGGGTAGACACCAGAACATACCTTGCCAAGAGTGCACTGAATGAGGCAAAGTTCCTTCTGTTTGTCCCTCCCCTTAAGTTGCCCTCCTACTTTTCTTCTTTAGACTATGAAGCACCTAACTCTACTCTGTGTTGGGGTGGAGAGGGATTGCACTCAGATACCCTTCTTCATTGTAGGGGTTGGTTCAAGTGAAAAGTGTCCCTTGTGTCTCACGGAAAACGGAATGTTCATGATCTGGATAATGTGTCCTAGGGAAATGCAACACACTGATAGCCTTGTTGCTATCAGAAAGGGTGACAGCATTGTTTGGTGGAATCCACAGGTTAAAGAATCTGTTGGGGGCGGGGGGGGGGAAGGAAACCTTAAAAAAATGGTAGGTCAAGAACTTGAGCAGTGATAAAGTGGTGTACGTGAAGGCAAAAAAAGAGGCCAAAAGAAGTGTTCATTCGCTAAAAGAATGGCCTGTGACAAGCTATATACCTGACTAAGAAGACCAAGAGGGAGAAAAAATTATCAATAGACTAATCAAGGCAAAGGAGAAAATAGTGAGGGATGTGAACAAGTTAACTTACGTTAGAAATGAACATGGTATATTACAAATGAATGGAGATTCAATCAAAGTTTGGAGTGACTATTTTGAAAGAGTGATGAATAAGGAGAACCCAAGTAAATAACTTAGAAAATGTCAGCCAAACCAGGCGGGATAGATTGTTTATTGGAGGAAGAGGTTGCAGAAGCATTTAGGAAAATGACAAAGGAGAAAGCATCTGGGCCAGATGAAATACCAGTGGACGCTCTGAAGTCATTGGGAAGGGAAGGCATCAAGTATCTTCCAAGTCTGTTCACTGATATTCTTAAAAAAAGGAAAATGCTGGATGAATGGCATAAAAGCTTTGTGCTGCCTATTTTTAAACAGAAAGAAGATACTATACTGTGTGCTAATTATCACCCAATTAAGCTGACATCACATGCTATGAAAATATGGGAGAAGATTATTGAAAAGTGTCTGCATGGAATAGTTGAAATTTGGAAGGGTCAGTATTGCTTCATGCCAGGAAGGAGCACAATTGATACTATATGTGGTTAAGCACTGGAATAAATTGCTAAGGGAGGTTGTGGAATCTTCATCATTGGAGATTTGTAAGAGCAGGTTAAACAAACACTTGTCAAGGATGGTCTAGATAATATTTAGTCCTGCTATGAGTGCAGGGGACTGGACTAGATGACCTCTCAAGGTCCCTTCTAGTCCTACAATTCTATAATTCTATGATCAATATTTGTGCGATGAAGTCTCGTGGAGATCTTCAAAGAAAAGGGAGAGCAACTTGGCATGGTCTCTTGGTACATGATCATACATCTTGTCCAGGTCCACAAAGAACTAGTTTAGTGGTGTTTTGTATTGGAGAGGTGAGCCACCAGGATACGTCCATGACTTCGGTTGTCAAAATTCAATGGGGCTACAGTAGGGAATTTCCAGTAAATGTTGGCCTACATCAGAGGAGCAATTGTGAACCCCTTTTTGTTTGCAGTTGTCATGGATGTAGCAAGTAAGAATCTACAAAGGGAGCTGCCTTGCAATATGCTGTTCGCTGCTGACTTAGTGATATGTGCAGAAGATTTTGAGACCCTGCAAGCCAATTTTGATTAGTGGCAAAATAGCCTCAGTCTTACCAACATTCACTAAGTCCAGCCTGCTCAGAACTATCATAACTGAGGGAGGCGGACTCACCATAAAGGATATTACAGGCAAAGAGCTTAGCTCTTCTTTCTTTCTTCTATGATCAATGGTTGATGATGATGGTGCCCTCCTGAGTGATGCCTGGTATTATAATAAAGCTGTGTGGTGCAAATGGTGGGAACTGACCCCAGTTCTTTGTGACAAAACAATGCTGATAAAGTTAAAAGGTAGCATGTATAAAGCTGTAATTTGACCCATCCTAATGTCCAGAACACAGACTTGGCCAACCACTAGAAAAGAAATCAGTATGCTTTCCACCATGGAAATGGTGAGATGGCCAAATAGCTGGACACTCTTTGACAGAAAACAAAATGAGATTGTAAGAGGCCTAATGAGGACAAGTTGAGGGAGGCTAGGCTACATTGTTACGAGCATATCCAGTGGAGACTTGAGAGTTATATTGGTAGATGGTTCTTGCACTGATTGTGAATGGAAGATGACTAAAAGGGAGACGAAAGACTCAGTACATGGCTGGATATCAGCAGGCCTCATAAAAATCAATCTGCATGACAGCCTTGTGTGCAACCAGGAGTTTTGGAAGAAGGCTATTAAAGTCACCAGTCCTGAATAGGAAAGTGGCAAGAACGAAGATATATAATATCTAAGGCCCTACTTGAATCACATAGCCTATCTATCATCTTCCATCTATCATCTGTCTATCGGGCCTACTTGAATCATGGGATGCTCTTCAAATAATTGTGGCTGAGTTGCAGACAAGACATGGAAAATCGCAGAAAAGTAATAATGGACCTTTATTAATAGCAATAGTTTGGAAAAGCCAAAGTAAACCTATTGGTTTAAGAAAAAATTGCTGGAATGATATAAACTCTCAAGTATTATGTTATGCCTGCTAAATTTTTTGATAACCAGACATTTTGCTGGAACTATATTACATTCATTTTAAAAAATAAAGTGACAAGTACAATATAAAATTCAGAAGACTTTAGCTTTTTACATTTTACAGGCATTGCATGTTGCTGTCATACTAATTACATAATCAAAATGTATGCAAAATTGTGGACTGTGCAAAGTAAGCTAATTAAAATCAAAATTGCAGTAGTAACCTAATATTGCACGATCTGCAATATCGTGAATGAAGTAGGGCCTGAATATCCCTAATTTCAATGAATCCATAAGTGCTGCTATTAGCTATTATTTCTTTGTTAGTCATGAGCGCATAATTATATTATATTTTGACATTGCTTTTAATATCTTTCACAAGATATAACCATACTTTCACAGAGTGCAGGAGAACCTCAGTAATTTGCACTAATGTCTGAGATGAAATTTATATTTACCAGACTACTGTAAATGCACCAATGAAAGCAAATGGATGTTATAAAAGAATACAACCTCACAAAAGATGCATTGTTCAAGTATTTATCAGAAATGTGATTACTAAATTTAAAAAATTTGAAAAAATAAACCAAATTGTAAAAATAAGGTATATACATATTTATGTTTACACACACACACAATGGGACGAATTTTCAAAAGGAAGGCCTCTTCTTTTGAAGGCACAATTGCGACCTGAAAAAAACTGGTTTCAGAGTAGCAGCCGTGTTAGTCTGTATCCGGACAAAGAACAGGAGTACTTGTGGCACCTTAGAGACTAACCAATTTATTTGAGCATAAGCTTTCATGAGCTACAGCTCACTTCATGAAAAAACTGTACATTCAATTGGATTGCAAGTGCAACTCTGAATTGTTGCAACTGTAATTACCTGATTGTGCATGCATATCAGGTAGTTAGAGGCACAAGCATTTAGATTTGCAGGGAAGAAATGAAGCTGTAAGTTTTATGGGCACAAAATAGGACTGAAAAAAAGGAAGCTGGGGCTTTTGGCCTTTTGAAAATTTACCACACTCTGTCAATATGTCACGAACAATATTATGGCAAAATCATCTTTCCAGCATGCATTTACTATTCATTTCATTCGTATTCTTTAACTTCTGACATAGTCTTCAATCTATTATAGTGGAGCTTAAGCTAACAATAAGAATAGGATCCCTTAGTGAGTCTAGACTACTCAATTTCTTCTTTTATTTTAAAAAAACGTTTTTAGTTTTTATTTACAATAGTACTGACAGCCTCCTAGCAAACACCCTGTCGTATCGTTTGTAAAAGTAATGAAGTTTTAGTAATAGAAACCTTCACTATAGCACTTTGCCTGTTAAATTTATGCTAAGAAAAGGGGCGAGTACAAAAATAAAAATCATCAGATTTCTGCATGAGCAAAATGAGAACTGGCGAGTTTCTATTAAATTGTATGTTTTGCAGTTACAGTATATTTCAGTCAAACGATAATTAAGAGAGTTCACTGTTCTGTCGTTCTTTGTGTTACTTACAAAATCTTTGATTAGTGGGTTTCACTAATTTCAGATCTTGCAGTCCAACCTCCTGTGTGGAGCGTGATCTTCCTATACACTAAGCCACTGGTTCTCAACTGTGGTCCACTGTTCAGGGAAAGCCTCTGGCATGCTGGGCCTGTTTGTTTACCTGCTGTGTCCTCAGGTTCAGCTGATTGCGGCACCCACTGGCCGCAGTTCGCCGCTCCAGGCCAATGGGAGCTGCAGGAAGAGCGGCCAGCACATCCCTCGGCCCGCGCCGATTCCCGCAGCCCCCATTGGCCTGGAGCAGTGAACCGCAGTCAGTGGGAGCTGCCATTGGCCGAATCTGCGGACATGGCAGGTAAAGAAACTGGCCAGGGGCTTTCCCTGAACAAGCAGTGGACCACAGTTGAGAACCACTGCACTAAGCCAACTAGGAATTTATCTAACTTAGTTCTGAACATCTCTAATGAGGGTGACTCAGCTCTTTCAGTAGACAGTTTTATTTTTCCATTTGCTAATTACTTTTTCTGCTAAGAAATGGTTTCTTATATCTAACTTGAATCTTTCCATTTCTAATTGCAGGCCATTACTCCTGATTTTGCCCTGTAAAAGACAGAAAAATAGCCACTTCTTTAATCTTCTATTTAGAAGTAAACAAACTGTAAGATTTTCAAAGGTGATGAGTAAGTTTGGATGCCCAACTTAAGACACCTTAAAAGGCCCTGATATTCATAGGTGTCTTAAAAGGCCCCCTTCACTGTGTCACATGACAGACACTCCAAAATTGTTGGCTGTGCCCCCAAATCATCAGTCACTGTAGAAAATCTTGGCTGTAACCTCACTAAGGCTATGTTTAGACTAGGGGTGTGATTCCCAGGACACACCAGCACACTCCTGCTACCTTGAACCAAGCTAGCACACTAAAAATAATAGTGCAGCCATGGTAGTACAGGCAGTGATGAGCAGAGGCCTGGCCTAGCTACCTTAAGTACAAATGTACCAGGCCTCTGTGGGTATGTACTTGGGGCAGCTAGTCCATGCCGTTGCCCATGGTACTGTGGCATTATTATTTTTTCAGGTGCTAGCTCAATGAGAGCTATTGAGAATATGTTTATGCAAGCTGGGAAACACACCCCTACCTCCAAGTGTAGACATAGCCTTATGAGACCAACTAGCTAACCAGAGCTTAAAGCTTTGGATGGGGAACAAGTTCAGCACTGCTGTTCTCGATGCCAATCTTCTGTTGAAGCCAAGGGTTACATTTGGTCTTCAACAGGGCTGAGTTAATTCTTCCAAAACAGGTGTTGTTTTTTTTTCAAATATTCAAATTTTTAAATAAAATAATCTATTTTCTTCTAACAAACATACTAATGAACTAGTTTCATTTCAGCTTGAATGTTACCCAAGAGCACATTTCACAAAAGCAGGAATTTCAAATTGCATAACTAACTATCAGTTCAAATGCTGAACTGCAGATTTGAATATGCAATGTGAAATGTGTGCTGCATATGATTAGTTGCAGCAGACATCCAGTCAGGGAACAATAACTGTCTGTCTGACTTGATCATGGGGTGAGTTCAAACTTTCGCAACAAACTCATTGAACAGTTGGCAGAACATTAAAGTTTGTTTGCTGAAGAACTTGGGAAATAGTTCTGAACAAGTACATATGAAAACTTAACAAAAAATTAGTTAATTATACTGGTGACAGGACAAGATCCTGCCCGTCTTCTGTCCGGTCTACACAGACTAGTCAGAGACCTTCCGTTGTTAAACACCACGGTGTAGTTTATTTGCACTGCTCTTCCCACCACCTTATCCAAGCTCCATATCATTTACAGTATCCATTGCTCCTCAGCCCTCCACCAAGGATCAGAAAGGGAAGACATCTCTTGGTTCTGGCTTTGCTAGCCTGCCTCTCCCACTAGCACTTCCTTCCTGTGCTGTCTTCTAACCTCTGTGTTGATGTGCTAATTAGCTCCTTTGTCCTCCCCAGCCCATTCTAATCTGCTAATTAAGCACAGTCAGGTCCATGGGAGGGAGTAAATTAATTGGTGTTTAAGTGATCAGAGCGCTGGCTTAGCTGATGGTTCCCAGCCCTTGGCACAGTTCACCCCTCTCCCCAACACCTGCCCCTTTTGTGGTATGAGGGAGACTCTGGTGCATATTTATCTCGAGTGCACCAGGTTGCAGCCCCTTTTTCAGCTCCTCCAGAACCTTCTCCTTAGGTTCTGGCTGCACTTTCACCTGCACCTTCTAATTTATGATACCCTCTTCATGAACCTCTTACTGGTGCTGGCCAAGGTGGTCATCTATTCCACCAGGAGGAGGATGCTGGATGAGGAGCTCTGCAACTGTGGGTACTATTTTCATTCCTCCTATCAATCATGTGTCTGGGCAGAGTCCCTCTGGGCTGCATCCACTGGCTCCCTACACACCTTTGAGCAGCAGTGGGCACTATTCAAGGTTCTCTGCTTGGTGTCCCCTTCTGGCTCCCTGATTTTGAACCTGTAACCCTCACTCCTAGTCCTGTTTTTCATTTGTTGACCCCGGAATTATTTAATTCCTGTGTTCCGTAGCTCCTCCCCTTAGGATGGGGGATGGGCTTCATCACAATACTCCACCAAGCTCTTCTCCTCAGCCTCAGAATCATGTTTCACTACACCATGCTTATTTGTATCAATCGGTTTTTAAATGTATCGATAAATCACAACAGCTTTTCCACCAACTGTCTGGCCTCTCAAATCATAGATTGCACTCCTCCCAGATTTCAGATGACACTAAACTGGGAGGAGTGGTAGATATGCTGGAGGGTAGGGATAGGATACAGAGGGACCTAGACAAATTGGAGGATTGGGCCAAAATAAATCTGATGAGGTTCAACAAGGACAAGTGCAGAGTCCTGCACTTAGGACGGAAGAATCCCATGCACTGCTACAGACTAGGAACCGAGTGGCTAGGCAGCAGTTCTGCAGAAAAGGACCTAGGGGTTACGGTGGACGAAAAGCTGGATAAGAGTCAACAGTGTGCCCTTGTTGCCAAGAAGGCTAATGACATTTTGGGCTGTATAAGTAGGAGCATTGCCAGCAGATTGAGGAACATGATTATTCCCCTCTATTTGACATTGGTGAGGCCTCATTTGGAGTACTGTGTCCAGTTTTGGGCCCCACACTACAAGAAGGATGTGGAAAAATTGGAAAAAGTCTAGCGGAGGGCAACAAAAAATATTAGGGGGCTGGAGCACATGACTTATGATGAGAGGCTGAGGAAACTGGGATTATTTATTCTGCAGAAGAGAAGAATGAGGAGAGATTTGATAGCTGCTTCCAAAGAAGATGGATCTAGACTGTTCTCAGTGGTAGCAGATGACAGAACAAGGAGTAATGGTCTCAAGTTGCAGTGGGGGAGGTTTAGGTTGGATATTAGGAAAAACTTTTTCACTAGGAGGGTGGTAAAGCACTGGAATGTGTTACCTAGGGAGGTAGTGGAATCTCCTTCCTTAAACGTTTTTAAGGTCAGGCTTGACAAAGCCCTGGCTGGGGTGATTTAGTTGGGGATTGGTCCTGCTTTGAGCAGGGGGTTGGACTAGATGATCTCCTGAAGTCCCTTCTAACCCTGATATTCTATGATTCTAACTCTTGCTGCTTTAACTGATGTCACATAGATTTTAAATTAACTGCATTCCATTCTGTTAATGTAGCAAAGAAGAAAATGCCTCGTTTGGTCTGCGAATAATGTCTCCTTTTTGGTTTTCTGATGTTCAGAAGAAAATAGACATCAAAACTGTGAGCAATAATACCTAAGCCACCTGAGCTAGGGTTGAGAGTTTAAAAGCTCTTTCTAGTGTTCAGATAAAGGACAATTATTTATTACATAGCAAGATTGAAATTTCAGCAAATAATAATAAAAGTTGCAATCTAAGAATACTGGGATTTACTGAAAGAACACGAAGTGGATACATTTTTGAAAAATATTCCATTATTTTTGGATAGTCTCTTGAATTTTAAACAATTCCCTCCTTTAAAAGTGGTGAAATTACTACATAGTCCCATGATGGGGGTAGATTGTGTGACTCTTAAGCCATTTCAGTGACACTGATGTGATTGCTTGTTTAAGTGCTCACCAGTGTGACTGAGGGTAGCATCATAGAATTGTAGGACTGGAAGGAACCTTGAGAGGTCCTCTAGTTCAGTCCCCTGCTCTCAAGGCAGGACTAAGTATTCTTAGGAAATTCTGTGAGGCACAGCACAGAATCGAATGCAGAAGGGGCAGCCTCGGCAAGTTCAAAGATGGATTTATGCCACCTTTGTGTCCACCAAATTTTGTGCCAGGCTACGGCTGGCTCCTCAGCCACCAATGCAACTTAGAGCATCTCGAGGGGTTGCTGTATGTTACTGCAGCCTTCTGTGGCTTGCTATGGACTGTTCCATTCTGTAGTACACTCTGACTACGTTCCCTCTCTCCTGCCTCCCTCCCCCCCCCCCCCAAAAGACCATACCCAGCGTGCTCTGGGCTGCTCAGGAAGTTGGAATAGGGCTCCTCCGTCCATAGGGGACCCTCTTAAGATAAGGCTTGTTCCTGAGCAGCTCCCTTTGCAGCTTCTTTGCACCACCAGGGGAAGAACTGGAGCACTCTTCGTCTGTCTGTGTAGGGATTACACCGTCAGAATCCGGTTATCTTTTTGATCAGCTGAGGGACAGGGATACAACAGGTCATTATAGACATTCAGGAAAAGAGAGTGCCACTTTTCCAGGAATAATAGGTTCTTATATTGCTGGAGTGTACACCACCATCTTAGGTTTGAAGAGGTACACTTAAGTATGTTAGAACATAATTTAACACGGAAACTGAAATACCAGCTGTGATTCCAACTAGGATGTGGATGATTGTTCTGAAAGGGCAAAAATAAAAATGCATTTTGCCAAAGATGATGCTAAATGGATGTGTTCTAGACATACACTGACAACTGCATTTTAGTGATGGATGAGGTGATTCGCGTGTGTTTGTGTGTGTACACACCTGTAAAGCCATTCAGTCCTGATCCTTCTTCCATTGAAATTATTTGGGGTTTTGCCATTGTTTAGTTACAGCAGGCTTAGGCCCTTAGTTACCATAGGCTAGATCCACAAAGGGAACCTTGGCTCAGCACTGCACCACCTAATTTTTAGGCACCATCCATTAGGTGCCCAGGCTCTTTATATAGTAGCTGGGATTCATAGCCATGCATCCTCTCCTAGAGTTAGATATCTATGGCAGATCACCATTTCCTGGCAAAAACGGTGGTGATGGCAGTGTCCCTGCTTATGTCCAGTGACTAGAGCACTCATCCAGTTCAACTTCCCACTGTGCCTGATATGGAGCAGGGACTTGAATCCAGGTATCTGCCTCCGAGGTGGGTGCCTTGATCCCTGGGCTACAGAGTATTTGGGGCTTGTTTTTTGTCAGTGTCTCCTGTTGAAAAACTTCCACTTTGTATATCTAATTACATATTCATTGGGCCACAGAGACTGTGGATAGCATACTGACATGGGAGAGCTACCACTGTGTTTTGTGCAGGCCCCAATCCACTAGATGTGCTCCAAGGTTCTCAGAGCTCATCTACTGGATTAGGCCCTGCAGGTGATATAGGAAGGGGAATGCCTAGTTTGAAAATCCTGCCAGGGTTTAGGCATGAATTAGGCCCTGGGTGTCAGGATGTACATGGCTATGTGCCTGGCCAACAGCAGAAATTTAGGTGTCTATGGGATGCTGGAAGCAGTAATGTAGGTGCTTAGGGAATTTAGGCACATTCAGGGGTAAGCGGCAGCTGAGCATGAGTTATGAGGATCCACATTTGGGATTTAGGTGCCTAAATTCCTTTGTGCATCTTGGTCAAAGTCTAATTGTACAGGTCTCAGAGGGAGAGAGAAATATTGCTGATGTTTTTTTAACTCTAAAAATTACCTAAACTAGCTTTTCTATACCGAACAATGTGATTTTAATGTACAAGATTTTGGGACCTCCCAAAGCAAGAAGCAAGGGCTATCAATCTGTTTGGAAACTAGAAGTCACCTCTTTCCACTAGTATAAATCTCCCACTTAGACTTCAGACCTGCCACTGGTGTAGGACTCACTATTGCCTACTCTGGGCCTCAGATAAGAGAAATGTTACAGGTGATACTTGTGATGAAAGAAAAAGATTTTTCTAGTGTGCAGGTTTTGTTTTTGTTTTTAATGGCAGCTGTTTGCATCTGCTCACAGATTTAGAATGTTATAACAAACCTTGGGGAAATGGATGAAAATAGGCTTACTGATGAGCTAGGTAGTTTCACCAAGAAATTTACAGATCTACAGGTATTGCCACCAAGAAAAAAAAACCCCTAATGCTGATGCCAACACAGAGGCCTCATTCCCACAAATACTGCCTTTTTTAAAGGAGATACTTACTTTACTTGGATTCCAAATGTGGGACAGTGAGCCTTCTAAAATTGTTCATTTTTAGAGACATAAATAATAGCGGAAGAAACCTAAAATGAAAGGGGACCCATTTTTCTAATGTTTAATGTCATGCCTAAGCATTTCTGATGCAATCACTGACCATAATAAACTTATGGCGGATATCAGTGCATTGAAGTTAAGCTCAAGTTAACGTTAGCAACAACCTTTGTAATAAGTGTTAATTTGCAGGAATAGCTTGAAGTGGTGTATAATATTAGGACTTCTTGACATTAACTATACTAGTACTGAGGTTAAGTTTTGTGTGGTCCTCAAAAAAAGTATTCTAATAATTGCCCATTTAAGGCACAGCAACTGTCTTCAGTGACATACAATTGCCCCCTTATTCGATCCAGTTCACATTCTTCAAATGAGTAGGTATAATAGCAACCCACTGTTACTGCCACTCACAGGGACTAGAGATGGGTGAATTTTTTTTGCCAGATTCAGGTAATCCAAAACACTACATGAATTCATGTCAACTTTGGTAGTATCCTCCCCACCGAACACCCTGGTGATTAGGCGCTCTCGTGGGATGTGGGGGACCCAGGTTCAAGTCCCTTCTTTAGATCAGGGACTTTAACCCAAATCTCCCATCTTAGGTGAGTGCCCAGACCACCAGTACAGGGTGTTCGGGGGTTTGTGTCTCTTTGTCTTTCCTGTTAAAGCTGTTCCACTTTGAATAAATAATTAAATATTTATTGGAGCAGGGACTGGAACCCAGCTGCCCCTCCCCTTCTGTGAGTGACCTAGACACCAGATCACAGAGTCATTTTTCACTCATGCGCTCTCTCTCTCTCTCTCTCTCTCTCTCTGGCCCAATGGATATTTAAATACTTAGTACAAAATGGAACAGCTTCAACAGGAGAAATTGAGAGCCCCCCACTGTAGCCTGGGAGTTAGGGTACTTACCCAGCATGTACAAGAGCTAGGTTCAAATCCCTGTTTCAGAGTGGGGATCTGAATCCAGCTGTCTCATCTCCCAGCTGAGTCCCCTAATCACCAGCCAATTGGCAGTAACAGAATTCCCATGTGCTTTGACTGTAAATCTATCCTGAACTATCATTTGCTTAAAAAAAAGTCCAAAATTGAAATGCAATGTTTTTGGTCAAGCAAAACTTTTCTTTTGACCCAAGAGGAAATGTTTCCCAACTTTGATTTTGCCAAAAATTCCCAGAAGATTGAGATGACCTGAAAAGAGAATTTTCCCCCCAGAATTGTCAGCATACCAAAAACAGTTATTCACACACAGAGCTCAAACAGGGACACTGAGATTCCAATCAATAAGTTCACTCATTTTTCATTATTTTCACATTTCAGTCTGCCTAAGCTATTTTGTTTAGTTGCCTTTACGTGTTCCAAATTAACAAATCAAATAATATTTGTATTCAAACAAACAATTTTGCACTGTAGACACGTTCCTATATCTTCTAATTTATTTATCCTGAACTGTATCAAGGTTAATACAGTTATGTTAAATTCCATTGCCTGTGGATGTAATTATGAAAAAATTAACTTCAGACATGCACTGTTTAACAGGAGCCTCCAGCAGGTGCTGCAGCTGGATACATGTTGTCATATTAGAGTTGTCCCACTCAGGTATAGCCATTAATCTTTACCAGACTGAAAATGAAACCTACGCTTTATGCTGCAATACAGCAGGGCTCACTGAAGGGGGAAAGGATGGAAATATTATTAATATTATTTAGCTCCATAGCACTACACATGTGCATGGTACTTTACAAAGAAATACAGATGCAGTGAGTTTCTTACCAAAAAAGCATACATTCTAAGTTAAGACAAGACCAAGAAGAAGAGAAACTCCCTTGATATCCATGGCATTCCACAACAAATAGGCAAGTGATGGGGTGCTTTAAAAACATAACTCAACAGACTGCTGCTTTTGTAACCCACACACACTGCGTGTAAGAGAGAGAGAGAGCGTGCTCTGCAGCCTTAGCTAACAACAGTATGGCTTGTAGCTTATTCAGTAGAGACTCGTGCACTCAGCTCCGAAGGTTCGATCCCACCCACTGACAACTGGGGTTTGTTGGTGTTACACTTTGTCTAAACTAATGTCTGTCTTCCTGAGAGAATAAGATTCCCTTCTTTAAAAGGATGAAGATCTTAGCCTTGTGACCCAGCTAATCATATCCTATTATTGAAGAAAGCCATATCAGGAACTAATTTATTGAGTGTAATTATTCAATACACATGTAGAAAACAAACATGAGCTTCCTAAAGGGTATAGTCAATAAAGGAAATGCCTGATTAACTGTGAGTTTATAGACATCTCCGTTAGAGACCCAGAATCAAGAGCTAGCACTCAGGAACAATGAGAATTTGTGCTCCTCTGTGGAGAAAAGTTTGGGTCCACAAACCAACAGGGTATGTGTCCTTTTACTTGTGTAACAATGGTAATATGGGTAACAGAACAATGCAACGTCGGTGCTATGCTTTTAGGAGGGAAACCTCTTAACCTGGTTCCTCCCCTCTTATCCCTGACTTTAGGATATTTTATGCATCTAAAACTGAACCAGTGTAGAATCATATTGGGTCTTTGCACATCACCAGCCTTGGAGTATTTTTTTTAATAATAGTGACAGCTGTTTCAGTGGCAGTTTCATCCATTTAGATTAATTTATGTGTACTGCCCCTCTTTTTTTCCTGCTTTTTTGAAGATATCTACCCAAGAAATATGGGGTTCTCAGTGATCTGCAGGCTATTACAAAATGAACTTTTTTTGTTGCATATCCTACACTTTGTCCCTTTCACTTTACAATGTGTCCAGGTGTGGTTGGGTGTCTTGCCGCATCTTCCACAGTAGTTTTGGTGTTTGTTTATTTGACTTTCCCTCCAGGAAATACTTTGTCCTCCCACTTTTTAGTTCTAGACGATTCTTATGTTAGGAGGTTAGTCTCATTGCTTGTTTCATTTGTTTTTCTCGTCTTTACTGTATCAGTGTTATCTGATATGGTGCCTCCTGCTGCTAGAATATAAATTGTAGTACACTTTCTCTATGGTTTCTTGTGCTCTGACTTGAGTTATAGCTTTCACTAGTATCAGATATGGGTTTATTGAAGATGTTCTGACAACTTATTATCCTTACGTGTACAGCTATCCTATCTTTTATTAGTTCTTCTTTTAAGGCTCCCTATTCTCAATGTTCAGCAAGACTGTGAACTGCTGTTATGAAAACGTCAGCTGTTTCCTCTCATTCCTGCAACCTCCTATTAAATTTGCCCTTTTCCTATATAATATTATGCCTACCTATAAATCAGGGATCAAATGCCTCATTCACTGGGGGTAATCTATCTTTTCCACATCAGTGAGGAGTAACAAATGTAACAAATCATCTGCAGCCCGGCCAAAGGCCAGTATTAGGGCATTTAACTGGGATTCTTCTGACTTTTCTATTAAACCATCTAGAATTTTTCAAATCTTTGGATCCAGTTAACCCAGCCATATGAGTTTCGACAATTGAATACTCTGGTGCAGTCTTTTGGACTATGGGTTCCATTGTTGCTATTTTTTTTTTTTTGAAGCACTAGCAGCTTCTGTGCCTTTAAGTTTGCTGCTATCTTTAGTATGTTATGGAGATAGGTCTTGCCCTTATTTTTTGACTTTGTAGGCAGTCTTGAAGTTGTATTTATTTCTCTATACAGCTTCTGTTCAGGCTCCTTCTTCATCCTTTAGACTTGATATCTGGCTTTCCTTTCCTTTCAGTTCCCACAGTTGAGCATCTTTCTCTTCTTTTTGCTGTAGTTCTCCCTGTTACCTTCCCTGACTTTCAAACTTTCCCCATCAGCGTATCGAGTTGGCAGTGAGGACTGTTCTTTCTTTCTCCATGCTCTCCTTTTAGGGAGAGGGATTCAGTCACTCCTGACACCATGTTGCTGAAGAAGAGAATACTCACACAGATGGCATACTTCTAGGAGAGAAACATCCCCTTGCCCCAGAAGTTCCCCAAATCTTTACTGAAAGTTTCCCTTATTTCCTAGTCCTTTCCACTATTTAGATGCCAAGATCTTTGTGGTTCCAGGATTGGGTCAGTATCCATTTACCATAGTGGCTACTCTTATGCATTCCCTTATTTTACTTATATAGCAAACAGTGCCGGTGCTAGGCATAAGCAGACTAAACAATTGCTTAAGGCCCCAAGCATCACAGGGGGGCCTCTGTTCACTTTTTAATATAAAAACTTGCCTATTTTTGTACTGGGGGGGATATTTTTGCTTAGGGCCCCAAATGGGCTAGCATCGGTTCAAATATCAAATGCAAATAAAACATAATATCAACCAAACACAAATGAACACAGCCAATTAAAACACACAAGTGGAAATGTCTAGAGTGGAAGTCACAGACATTTGGGACAGATGGGAGGATTATTTTGCTGTTTCTTAGATGTCTGTCAGCAGTCACCTCCGAATCTCATTGCCACTTCCAATCCTCACAACAGTCCCATCTCACATGGGAAGCATTGTTCTAGTTCTTTCTTTCTCAAAAGGACTGAGTGAGTTTCCCTACCAGATAAAAGGATGGGAATTAAACTGAGGTCTCCTTCATATCAGTGCAAAGTACTGTCACCAGGCCAGCTCCTTCTACTGTTTTAAGTAAAATTAATAACTACAGTTACAAAATTAAGAGCTTTTTCTAAATAAGAAATCATTCTGAAAAAAAATAAATACATTTGGAAACACACCGTCTTTTGCTTCAGCTGGAGTGGGCACAGCAAATAAATTTAAAATGACAAACTTTAATTTACATAGTTTTGGAGCCAAGGACATGGAGTGACTCCAGGTAAATATGAAGATGCTAGTTTATTATGTCCATTTACCTTTGTTCATACATAGCACCATCTGATGTGCTAAACAGAAATATCGGCACTAAGGTAAAGTCTCACAGCTCAATGAGACTTTAAGATAATTATGGCACAGCCAGCTTGGATTTGATCCCAAGCCTCACAGGATAACACAGGGTTATTCATTTTTTATAAAATGAAATTTTAAAAGTTTACAAAACTTCATAAATTAAAAACTTGGGATCGCTTTAGATCTCCATATTAGATACAGTGTCATTCTTAAGAATGTTAATCAAGAATTATGGAAAACAACTTTGAAATTCATGCTTATTTTCATTGGTGATGATAAAGCTATATTCTGAAGTTCTAAAATGTTTGTTCTTTGCTAATGTATATTTTTGTACTCTATTGGTTGGTTCCCACAGTGTTCTCTAGAAACTTTATATTTGTTCAACCAGGGTAACCTGCACTTGGTTCACCAAGGCATTTAAGATTGTCAAACTTTAAGCAGTCCCACTAATTTCCCTGGGATTACTTGTACTTAATTTAGGCACGTTCTTATAAATACCTTGGTGAATGGAGGTATACATTTTCAGTCGTTTCCTACTAGCTGTGGTAACTATAAAAATCTTTCCCCCAAAGCCAAAAGGGGCTATCATTCACTGGAGACTCTGGATTTGATTCTCGTTTCTACTAAGGCCATGGCGGTGGCAAGTAGGGTATGTGTAGCTTCATGCCACAGTGAAAAGCAGGCTGTGTTCACACTGTGGTGTGTCGCTACATGAGGCAGTGAAAAGTTCTGGCCGGGGGAAGGCAGTGGGGAAAAGCTTGAGCAGCGTGGAGACAGTGGGATGCTACACTGCTATGTGGGAGGCACTGCTCGGGTGTGCAGAGAGACATGTAGGTTACATACCTAAAGTTTTGGCATGTCTGTTCTCTACTCACCTAGGTAGTGCCTCACCATCTACACTGCTATTTATATCCATGCTGGGGGCAGGGTGTAGCATCTAAACGCTGCTGTAGGTGTAGGTTTCAGAGTAGCAGCCGTGTTAGTCTGTATTTGCAAAAAGAAAAGGAGTACTTGCGGCACCTTAGAGACTAACCAATTTATTTGAGTATAAGTGTAGACATAGCCTCAGGCACCTTGACGCCACTGTAAGCTGCCAGAATGGTGCAAAGATACTTGGATGTAAATAAGAATGTAGCTCTGTCTTCCTTTAAGATCTTTGATATCTGTGCAGAAATAGAACTCCATTATCTATTACTTAGTAACACTGAAGGGCCCCATATAAAATGGCTTGTACTTTCCCACCACACTCTCTTGTACTGCAGACAGCTTTTAAACAAAGTAGTGTGGTTGCACTGAAGCACAGAACACAAGATCAATAACCAGGGTTAATTTCAAAATGAACAGATTACCTTAGGCTTCTGTTCTTAGCATGCCTTTGGATACACTGCCTCCGGTCAGGACTTGAGAGAGAGAGTGCAAAACAAGCAACACTGGTGCCAACAGTTGGCCATGGTCCCAGTGCAGTCCCATAAGGATATAAAGTTTTAAGGATTAAAAATATATTATTTCTGTAAGTGATAAAGAAAAGGGAACAAACTCAATGCAGACTGGAAATTAAAGAGAATATTTGATGATTCCTTCTATATTAAAAAAAATACCAGTCATTTGGAGTCAAAAGTAAAAAATGCAATGATACGGTAGAAATCTTTTCATATTCTCTTCATGCTGTGCTATGAGCCTGATCCTGTATTCCTTGCATGCTCAGAACTATTTAAACGAATAAGAGTTCATGATGTGAAAGGAATGCAGGGCCCTATCTATGTGCTTTAATTTCCATGCTAGTCATAGTGATTTTTCTTCAATCTATCATATATTCTATGTATCTATAATTTTCTCTCAGTCAATGACTGCCATAAACTTAGTATATCCAGTGACACCTTTGAAAGCACATTAGTTACATGGCCCTGGTCTTGTGATACATGTGTGCACTGGAGCATAGCAATTTCCCCTTTTAAATTGGTTTGTACTAAAATTAGTCATTTAATTTCAGATTCTTTGCTAATTGTGTGTTCTGGCTCTGTAAAAGCCAGCTAACTGTTCACCTTGACAAATGTACAATGATGGAGAAGATATCCAAGGGTGCTTTGAATTCTCTCAGTAGATGGGGACTGTGCCTGGCCCCTTTGTTCCTCTATCTGGGGAAGAAAATGAAGGAAAAAGGAAATATTCCAAGTTGCACTCAGGGTTTTCTTCTAACTTCTGTATTGGGAGGCATGCAGCTTGAACATCCACATACTGCAGGGAGTTTAGCCCCCCCAGGCCAGAGAGACCCGAATAGTCAGAGGGGAGAGAAAAGACTTCTGACTGAAGGCTCTTGCATCCACATAGCTGCTCTCTGACAGCAAGGCTTCCAGAAGAGCTGTGTTGTGAGGCATGGGCTCTCCCAGATATTACTGCTTTTCAGTACCTCCTGTTTGTCATTGCTTGGACTGCTTTTCCCTGCAGATTTGGGATGGCACTAACTGGCCCCCAATTCCAGGCTCTCCTCTTCTGCTCTGTCCTCAACAGTGGAACTGGAACTCTGCAGAGCCCTGGTTGAAGGTTTTTGGCAAACTGTGGTGGAAGGAGGAGCATGGGACAAAAATGAACCTCCCTTCTCCTCCGCACTTCCCAGCTGGGATCTGGACTTGGATCCCAGCCTCTCCCAGAAACGGAAGCACAGGGTTCACTATTACTCAAGTTCTCTTACTTTCTTTCTTTTGTTGGGATTGCAGATTAAAAACTAGTGTGATAATACACTGGCAGTTTTAGATTTGGCAGGTGGGGGAAAGTATGTTGGGCTGGATTACTCACTGCATTAATCCAGTTTTATGTTAGTGCAACTTGGTTGCCTTCAGTGGAGTACATGAGCATGGTACAACTGAAGCAGTGCAGCAGTGAATGAATCCCTTTATTTCTTGGGTTCATTGTGACAGTTCTTGAGGTACCCAGGACTGTGTTGACTTGTTACTCCCTGGCTCCAGCATGAGGAAGTCTTGCTTGTGGTAACTGGGTGTCAGCTTCATAACATCAGCCTTTTAGCCACTCAAGCACGCTCCTCTGGGCTATGCAAGCCCTGTATTTGCCTTGCAGGTTAATAATAGGTGCACCAGAGTCCCCGAGTCTCCTTGAATCATTCCCGTCTGATATCCAGCCCCTGACACTGGCTACTCAAAGGAGCAGTCTATCCCAGTTTACCAGTTTTACCTTAAATCACTGCTCCTTTACAACACACAGCATATGTGAGCACTTATAAAAAAACAAAGTAGGTTTATTTAAGAAAGAATTAAGGTTCAACTTGAAATGAGAGTGTGCTGGAAAAAATGGTTACAATACCAAAAAAATCATAAAACATCACCTAGGGCCTATACCTTATTAAGTTATCTTTCTTAACTAATAAAGTAGGTTTGTCCCTCTCCCTTCTCTCCCCCCGCCCCACCCCCCCAAAATCAGTTTGTTGCAGATCTAGCTGGCTTCCCAGGAACCAGTGTACGTTCTTTCACACTCTAGAAGATGTTTACTCAGTGAAGGGATACAGAGTGCCTCTTCCCACTTTGTATTACGCTGAAACAGTCTTTTGTCTGTATTCATAAACAGGGCAATTAATGTTCTAATGTTTGTTTGTTTACATCCAAGTGGTTTTGATTGTTTGCAGTTGTCTCTGATGGTTTTCCACTGATAGTCTTGGGACTGAGCACAGCTAGACAATTGAACCTTGCATTATATCACTGGCTAACCAGGACAGGGTGACAACTCTCTCCTGCTTGAATGGACCATCACTGAGACATAGGCCCTGTGGCTAATTTTTACATCCAACACCATAAAACATATTTTTTCAGTGTAGCTGTGGTATTCCTTAAATATTACTCATACCCACATCTTGCAATGATTGAGTCTTGACAAGTTACACGCTTTCTGTAGATACCTTACTGTGACACTCTGTATCTCGGGGGAACACCCTCCACCCCCATGTTCATCCTTATAATATGATTGTGTGGTATCCAATGCAAAGTTTGTCGTGTCAGGTGTCTTCAGCGGGCTCATGATGCATTGAGCATTGTTGTTATAGTAAAGTTATAGGTTATAATTCCATGTATATAGTTAGGAGGCTGAAAATGTGTCCTCGTGGCTTAAAACAAGCCCAGGTAAAACTCTCCAGGAACAGTGGGGCAATTCACACCTCATCAGGGCATGTATGGGACAAACCCAGCCCAGTCTCATAGGAACAAAGGACCCTGGCCTAGGCAGCAACAAAGAATCTTTTGGACTCTCCAGTGAGTCACACTCCTTCCCTTGGTCATTCAGGAACTACAATGAGGTAATGCTTACCTGACCCTGAAAGGGGGGCCAAAGCCAAGAGGAAGAAAGAACATGATAAAAGGGAGAGACATTTGCCATGCTCTTTCTCTCTCTTCCACCTCCATGTACTGACATCACCACCAAGTGACTGAAGTGCTGATCAAAGGGGAGAGCCTGGCTGAAGGGCAACCAGCCAGCCTGTGGTGAGATGCATCTAAGTTTGTAAGGGCATTGAAAGTGTTAAGATCAGCTTAGAATGCATTTTGCTTTTATTTCATTTGACCAAATTTTACTTGTTGTGCTTTGACTTATAATCACTTAAAATCTATCTTTTGTAGTTAATAAATTTGTTTGTTTATTCTACTGAAGCAGTGCGTTTGGTTTGAAGCATGTCAGAGACTCCCCTTGGGATAACAAGCCTGGTACATATCAATTTCCTTGTTAAATTGATGAACTCATATAAGCTTGCAGCATCCAGTGGGCATAACTGGACACTGCAAGACAGAGATTCCTGGGGTTGTGTCTGAGACTGGAGATATTGGCTAGTGTCATTCGGTTGCACAATCCAAGCAGCTCACATGCTAGAGGCTGTGCGTAAACAGCCCAGGAGTAGGGGTTCTCACAGCAGAGCAGGGTAAGGCTGGCTCCCAGAGTCAAGGATTGGAGTGATCTAGCAGATCGCTGGTCCAGATAACATCAGGGGAACGACACACTTACATGTTATCTTTTATGTGTAAATACACTGCAAGATATGTTTGGTGTAGTGATTTTGACAGGTCTCAGATGAGAGTTGTTTGCAAAGAACAGGGGACCCTTTGCCAAGGGGTCTCTGGCTTACACTTGCATCTTAAGGGGTTTGGAAAGGTGATCACTTCAAGGAACTAAAATGATTAAAATGCATTTCTAAATGGAACAAGTTGACAACTGCCATCAGTTTCATTTTCAGTGCATAGATCAAATGTATCTTTGCTTTATTGATGATACTAGGGGATTCTCCATTGCCAGCTGGAGTCCTAATGGTCCATCTCCTAATGGCTGGAGATTTGAGCTACATGCCTAAATGGACAGTGGAGAACTCTGTTCAGTAAACAACACAAATAAGTTGAGTAGCTAGCTACATGGAAAAATGACTCATACTCATTTAATTTCTGGTTTAAAACCAATTTTGAAATTTGAATTTTGTTGGTAATGTTTAACCCTGAAAATAGAGCCCTTTCTAAAAGACTGATGAGTAATAAAGCTCTTAAAAAGTAGATAGAGATGAAAAAGCATTTTTGTGATCTCATTTCCCTAAAGACAATACTTGCTGAAACTTTGTATTTGATTCTATTTGAAATTTTTCAGGATCTTACAATTTTATCACCATAGATTTTTAGCCACTGTACTGATGATTGCAAATTTCCCTTTACTTTTATTTTTACCACTTCTTATATGACTGAGAGAATCCAGTGGCATCTTGTTTATTAGTAGCCTTACTATGAACAGGATAGCAACTAGTGATGCAATTTACCGTTTGTGGACTCTGTCAAAAACATTTGATGACTGTCATGTGGAAGAGGAAGGAGTCAGAAAATAGAGTTGTAGGACTCTTTGCACATTCGGAATAAGATAACTATGTGTGCAGAAGTGAACTTGATTGATGGGGAATGTAGGAAGACACTGAGAGGAAGACTGACAAGAGGAAAAGTACTCTAAAAAGAAACCTAAGTGCTGCTTTCCCTTCCAACCATTCAGTACAGAATTATAGAATCATTGATTCTTAGGGCTGGAAAGGCTGGGGAAATACAAGATAGAGCTACTATAAGGTGGGTGCATGACTGGTTGGAAAACCATTCCCAGAGAGTTATCAGTGGTTCACATTCAAGCTGGAAGGGTATATCGAGTGGGGTCCTGCAAGGATCAGTTCTGGGGGCTGACCTTGAGAGGTCATCTAATCCAGTCCCCTGCACTCAGGTCAGGACTAACTATTATCTAGACCATTCCTGATAGATGTTTGTTTAACCTGCTCTTAACAATCTCCCAGGATGGAGATTGCACAACCTATTTAGGCAATTTATTCCAGTGCTTAACACCCCTCCTAGTCAGGAAGTTTTTCCGAACATCCAACCTAAACTGCCCTGGCTGAAATTTAAGACCATTGCTTCTTGTCCTATCCTCAAAGGTTAAGGAGAATATTTTTTCTCTCTCCTCCTTGCAACAACCTTTTATGTACGTGAAAACAGTTATCATGTCCCCTTTCAGTCTTCTCTTCTCCAGACTAAACAAACTCAATTTTTTCAATCTTCCCTCATAGGATATGTTTTCTAGACCTTTCATCATTTATGTTGTTCTCCTCTGGACTTTCTCCAGTTTGTCCACATCTTTCCTGAAATGTGGCGTCCAGAACTGGACACAACACTCCAGCTGAGGCCTAATTAGTGCGGGGTAGAGCAGAACAATTACTTCATATTTAGTTTGTGATTCACTATGACCCGCAGATCCCTTTCTGCAGTACTCCTTCCTAGGTGGTCACTTGCCATTTTGTATATGTGCAACTGATTGTTTCTTCCCAAGTGGAGTGCTTTGCATTTGTCTTTATTGAATTTCATCCTATTTACTTCAGACCATTTCTCCAGTTTGTACAGATAATTTTGAATGTTAATCCTATCCTCCAAAGCACTTGCAACCCTTCCCAGTTTGGTATCATCCGCAAACTTTATAAGAGTACTCTGTTTGCCATTATCTAAATCATTGATGAAGATATTGACCAGAACTGGACCCAGAACTGATCCTTGCAGGACCCCACTCGATATACCCTTCCAGCTTGAATGTGAACCACTGATAACTCTCTGGGAATGGTTTTCCAACCAGTCATGCACCCACCTTATAGTAGCTCTATCTTGTATTTCCCCAGTTTTTTAATGAGACAGTCAGATGAGACAGTATAAGAAGCCTTGCTAAAGTCAAGATATACCAAATCTACCTCATCCCTCCCATCCACGAGGCTTGTTACCCTGTCAAAGAAAGCTATTAGGTTGGTTTGGCTTGATTTGTTCTTGACAAATCAAGGTGATAAATAACAGTCAGCATGATTATCTTCTAGGTATTTGCAAATTGATTTCTTAATTATTTGCTCCATTTTCTTCCAGGGTACTGAAGTTAAGTTGACTAAATTGGTTAGTCTCTAAGGTGCCACAAGTACTCCTTTTCTTTTTGCGAATACAGACTAACATGGCTGCTACTCTGAAACTGGACTGATCTGTAATTCCACAGGTTGGCCTTATTTCCCTTTTTATAGATTGGCACTATATTTACCATTTTCCAGTCCTCTGGAATCTTTCCCATCTTCCATGACTTTTCAGAGATAATCACTAATGGCTCGGATGTCTCCTCAGTCAGCTCCTTGAGTATTTTAGGATGTAAGAGTGGGAGTATGTTCCTTATTCCCATTTTACAGATGCAAAGGCTGAGATATAGAAGTGTGAAGGACTTGTCCAAGGCTATACAATGGGTTAGCTGGCAGAGCCAGGAACAAAACTCTAAGCTTCTGGCTTCTATCCATGTCTTGTGAGTAGAGCTGGCTGGGAAACAAGAATTCCGTTTGGCAAGGATATTGGCTATTCTAAGATGGGTTGATCTCCCTCTCTGGTTTTGACCAAAAATTCAAAGTTACATTAAAAAGTTAATGACCAGCTCTAGTTGTGAGTCCCCACATAGTACTTTATTCAAGTTGTGAATTTTTTTTCTCATTGCCTTTTACTAGACCACCCTAAGCTTGCAGATTTGAAGGCATTGTTTTTATAAAAACAAAAAATAACAATAAACAAGCGTGCAGTCTCTAAAAGCCATGCCATCTCTAATAGCAAGTGAACACCAGAAAACAAATGAATTACAGGCAAAAACAGAGCAACATCAATTCAGCCAATGAAAAATATATTTTTGTTCTTGCTTACAGACACATGAGAAGTGCTGATATATGAGTGAAGAAATGTGCTCTGTCAGAAATACAAATGACAATGACTTAGGGGAAAAGATTTAAAACATTGTGAAAGAAATTCCAACAGGAATCAAAAAGCAGAACAAATGCTCTTTCTTAAATGTGCTGACTATGAGGATTCATGGTAATGCACTTGACCATAAGGAGTGATGATATGTCAGGAGATAATAGACTCCTTCTAATCACAGCTTCTGCAGAACAAAGACATCAAAATATATAGTAATGGTGCCAATCATCCCCATTATGGACTAACCATAGATATTCACTTTGCAATATGTGTCACTATAACATTCCAGGGTTTAATCCAGACCAGTGAGGGGGTGGATAACCTCAGCACTGCAACCATGGGTGCCTCACAATTCCTTGCTGATGTAGCTCCCATCTAGGCCACTCACAAACAGCCTTCCAGCATGCAAGTCACACCCTAAGTATCTGTGTGTAGGTGCAGCTTCCCAGCCACTCTTCAGTCACACTCTGGCTTCCATTAGCTTTGGTTACCACATTCAGGGTGACCCCAACACACTCATAGTCCCAGATTTCCCCCACAAAATGTATGTTCTGTGCTGCTCTGTCAAGTCCTCCCCTTTTGTAATAAAAAATAAATATAAAACGAGCACCGTATACTTTGTAATTCTGTGTTGTAATTGATATCAATATATTTCAAAATGTAGAAAACATCCAAAATATTTAAATAAATGGTATTCTATTATTGTTTAACAGTGCAATTAATCACTATTAATTTTTTAATCGTGCGATTATTTTTCTTAATCACTTGAAAACCTACTTACAAGGCACGTTTTGTACAAAGATTATTAAAATAGTGTGTAGGGTGTGAATACAAGGGTGCATTCCATCACAGCCACCAACATAACCATTTCCTATCCTTGCTACAACTTCTGTCTATTTTGGTCATAGGATAGTTCATGCTTCATCTCTTCTTTTCACAAGGTAGACATACTTTGGCTTCATCATGGTCTTCAAGTTACAGTTCACCTTATGTATTTTTTTCTACTGCCTTCCATGCTCATACTAAGCTAACAATTTTCTATGCTTCTTTCTCAGTATTTCTGCTGCTTCTTGGCGAGTCACTCTGTTTTTGCTCATATGTCATGGCTAGTAGGACACTAGTATCCAAAACTGGTGGTGGGTTTTTTTTTAATAAGCAAAAAAGGCAGTAGTTCTTCATGACACCATTCAATACTCAAAGGGCTTCCCGTCTAGCCTGCAGTGATAGATTCACCATGGGTAAGAACCATGCCACTCCTTCAGCTGGTAGCACGTCTCCTGTTTGGATGAGCGGGAGGGATAGCTCAGTGGTTTGAGCATTGGCCTGCTCAACCCAGGGTTGTGAGCTCAATCCTTGAGGGGGGTCTCCTGAGGTCCCTTCCAACCCTGTGATTTTATGATGCTCCTTGGCTTAAGAATCTAATGTGGTACAACAAGTGCTAGCAACGTCGGCCACAAATAGTGCTGAACTGAAACACAAAGGCACTTTATGCATGGCACCAGACGTAGGGGAAGACTCTTACGTTAGAATAACTGTTACTACCATCTTAGGGCCCAGTCCTGCAATCCGTATGCATTTGTGCAGTTCTTATGCCAGTAGCCCCTCTGAAGTCAATAGAACTACTTGCATGAGCAATACTTGTGTAAAAGTTGCGAGACTGGACCCTTCGCAGGACTACTTCTTACATGCAGTCGTTATACAACATGTTGATCAGTGGGAATGGAGTGCACTTAGCACCTTACTGGAGTGGACACTAACTGGCAAGTGCTGCTCTCCTGAAGTAAATACGAGTTTTGCTTATGACTTTGATGGGAAAAGAATATCTGTCTTTGTCAGTTTCCCTCTGCAGTGTGTGTATGGGTAAATCACTTCAGCGTTTTGCTGACAGCAGAGGAATATTGACTTAGGATTCCTGGGCTCAAATCCAGGTTCTGGTGGGAGTGTGATTGGTTAGATTCTTATTCCTTCCTCCCCCCATCCACACCTCCAAGCTTGTCTCTCACCCCTTCTACTCCTATCTCCCCTATCATAACTCCTGCCACCCTCTCCGGCTGTCCATCCCCCAACCAGCTTCTGTCTTTCTGCCTATACACCCTCTGCTTCTATTCTACCTTTCTTTCCCCATCCCTTTGAATTCCAGTGGGTCTGTTTCCTCCATCTTCTCCTGGACACTTCAGGGGGACCCATAGGAAGTACGGGGAAGACAGTTTCCCTACCCTGTGTTCCAGAGCCCCATACCACAGCAGCCAGGAAAGGCGATTGCAGGAAAAGGAGAACCCTCCGCAGCCCTGGGTGGAGCATGCTCAGTTGTTCATGCACAACACTATCCAGTCAGAAACAGGAGGTGTGAGGGATGGAGTACAGTCAGTACATATGGACTCTTCAGGGAATTTAGCTAAACACTAGCAAGTCTCTGTGCAGCATGTGCAAACTGAGACTTTTCAAAAACCTTACCACTCGGCCATATTTTCATGGGGATGATAAAAAGCACATTCCTGGGAGAATTTCTCTTTGAAATTTCAAGTCCCTGCACATGCATGGAGGTGCTGGAGCTTCTCAGTGAAACAGGCATAAGATTTTTTTTTTAACATGGGCAAAACCAATTCCCCCCACCCCCGCCCCCTAATCTCATTCATGGAAATGGCCTAACCATTTTAACTGAAACTTTAAAAAAAAAAAAAAAAAAAAAGGCAGCCTGAAACAGACACCTGACATGGAAAAGTTCAGTCCAAGCTGTTAAAGTTATAAGCAACTCAAAAGAAGGTCTTACAATGGAAAGTGCTAGGCCAACATTTCTCAAATGCGGCCACCGGGAGCTTTTCTTTTGGCCACAGCCTCCTGGGCAGTGACTTGGGGGGGGGATGGGAGGAGGGAGAATGGGGTGGGGCAGGGAGAGAGCAGTGGACCCTCCCTCAGGGCCACCAGCAGGGAATGGACCCTGACCCCTTGTGGAGCCACAAACACCGGAGGAGCAGGCAGCCAGTGAGTTCCCACCTTTCCGGGGCAGTGAGGCTCCAGCTTTGGGCTTCAGCTCTGGGGTGGCGGGCGGCAGGCTTCAGTCAAGGAAGGGGCTTTGGGCTCCAGGTGCTGACCCTTGACTCACCACCACCCCCACATCACCACTGGCCCCTGCTGTCTCCCTACCCACTTCCCCATCCAGGGCTTACTTTGTCCCCTGGTTTGCCAGGGTTGAGTAAATCTGCTGTGAAAATTGATATTTGTATATTCGTTAATATCACTTTTCACAGCCTCCCAGCAAGCTAGTAAGTCTGCTGTGAAAAGTGATATTAACAAATATTACTTTTCACAGCAGCAGACTTACTAACTAGCAAGTCTTTTTAAAAAAGGCAACCAAAGAAGCAAAAGAAACAACAAAAAAACCAAGAATGTGCAAAGTACCTTGTTTGTGTTTCTGTTCTGTTTAGATCCAGTAAAGAATAGAGGCAACTGTACATTATTTTTATTATTGAGTTTGCAAAAAGAAAATCTACATAAATAAATTACGATGATTTGGACATGTATATTTGTTTTTCTTAAGTTAATTAAGTATTTTAGGAAAGAGTGTCACTCTGAGCCCACCAAAAAATTTGTTGTGAAAACCCCGGAGCTAGGCAACACTAAAGACAGCATGACCATCTCCAACTATAATACATACAATTTCCCTGTGCTGCTAACATTTTGCTGACATTTACCCCACTCTCATGAAATTGTGGAGGAAACACTGAGCTGTGATTCTTCATATCATCCCGGTTTGGAACAGTGTGTCTAGCTTGGCCCAAGTACACTCTTCATCCATTTTTAATCCTGTTCTCATTTTCTAATTATATTTCCCATATTCTTTTAATTAATAATTATTATAAGATGAATGTAATGCTGAGGTTCAAGCAAGCTGATTGGCTATTGTATAAATGACTTCTACTTACTAATTGAAACTGCCCCAGTCATTAAAAAAATCCATACACCTATTTCACACTCCCTTCCAACTTCATCCTAAAATAGCAAAATGATTCAAAACAGGGTATTTCCTTGGGATTAATGACTGGCCGAGATTAATGGGCTTCAGCTGTACTCCACAAGGACACAAATTTCTCCTACATAGAAATAAAAATCTTAACAACCTGTTTAAAAAAAAACCCTTTTAATTCTACTGTTATGATTTGGTTTTCACCTTGAGCATTTTGAAATGGATAATGGTATGCTGAGGCACAGGGGAAATTGTAGAGTCCATGAATCTCCTTGAAAATTAGAAATGGTTGCAAAATATGACAATTATATGTACTGCAATGCACATACATGTTACCAGTCAAGAACCAGACTCCATTGTGCTAAGCACTGTTCAGACCTATAATGAAAAGACTGTTTCTGCCCCCTAAAAATTTAGAATCTAAGTAATATGATCCCCGCCCCTCCATCTCTCTCTCTGGGCTTGACTATAGGAACACCTAGTTCACAGCACACTGGGAAGGAAATCTAACTCGCACTAGTCTGCCATGCACTAAGTATTTGTGTGGACCCTGCACGTTAAAAGTTTGGTAGTGTGCTTTGATCTGAACGGCTTTTGAAACATCTCAAGAGGATATAAATGGAGGAAAACAGGAATTTGGGAGGGGAGGGGTTAGGTTGTCATCTAGATTCTGATCTCTTACCTATTATGTCACTGGCAAAATTCCTATGGAGTTCAAAAGAAGCAGGAGGAGGCCTTTTAGAGAAAAAATGGAGCTTTAAAGAAAGATGGATAACTTGCATGCAAAATAATTAGTATGGCCTAGGGAACAGTTCCTTGTATTTGGAGAGTCTGATTATTGCTTCCTTGAGGTGCTTTCTCCTACCTACCCATTTTTCATAGTCCTACCTCAAATATACATATAATGTTATACAATCAATATATTTTTAAAAATCTGGAACTTTAATCAGTTTATTAAAAAAATAATCCTTGCTTGACACCAGAAATGTTCCCAGGCTGTTTCCATCTTTCTCCTGTAAGTTGATGTGGAAAGTGAAGTGAATAGGACCAGTATCAGTGTTTAATAATGACTCAAAAACATATGCCCTTGACATTCACAGCACTATAATGCTAATTACACACACACACACATGGAAACAAAACTGCCCCACAGCACCAATAATTTAAGACTGAATTTGGGGTAAGAGATTCAGTTAAAGAGAGGGAAATGGAAAACACTAGCCTACATTTGCAAGAAAAGATTTAATGTTTCAGTTTTTGAAAGCCACAAACACACCCTTTGGGGTTTAGAAGAGGCAGAGGGTTTCGTCCTTAAAAGAATGAATTATAGTCGACATCCTTCGCTGCTAATCCTGAACCAGAAGTGTTCTTTCATTTCTTTGTTAATATACTTTGCAAAATAATTGTGTTTGAAGTAGGCCTACCAGTTGGGGGCTGTTAGCCTTACTTCCAAACATAGCTTCAAAGACATTCCTCCTCACTCTTGTTTTCGTGCATGTCCGCTGGGTTCATTTCCCTCCCTGCCCGAAAGTGATTCAGACTAGTGTCCATAGGAAAAAAAAAAAAAAAAAGGGGGGGGGGAATCGTCAAATCTGAACCAGACTGTGACAACCTCCCCCCCAGCATTCTTTAAAAAAACCACGATAGACGGTATCTTTTCAAGTGTGGTTTTGGTGGATTAGTTCTCACGAAATGAAATTTAGGGTTAACAAAAATCTAACTACTAGATTAGCAACTGCACAATCTACTTTTACGCATCACAGATGCTTGAGATCATAGGTGTAAATCGAGGTCACCTCCCACTCAAGCTATGAGCGGAGAGTTCCGGGTATGGGGTGTCTGGGTGGGGTGCAAGGGGAGATCTCGTCTGCACGGAGCTGTACTTTCTTATTTGCACGGTCTCTCAGCGGGGCTGGCAACTTTCCCCAGAGAAACCTTGTGAATTTAATGGTCCCGAAAGGGTTTTGTTTTGTGTCTGAACAGCTTGTTAAACAAATGAATCCGACCAAATTAAAAAGAGAGAAAGAAAACCCCTAGGTGGCGTAAATTGGAAAACGGGATTGATTTGGATTTCCAAACTGCTCAGGTTCAAATCGCCCCCGGGAGCAGATCTCTAGGGGCTGCCAGGCACAGCCGAGAAGAAAGGGAGCAGGGGACGCAGAGTGGGAGCGAGGGGTGAGCAGGGAGGCTGCCCAGGGTGGGGAAGGGGAGAAGAGCTAAAAGTTCCCAAAAACTTTATCGGGGGGAGAGGATCGTAGCGAACCAGGCGCAGGAGCCGACGGAGGGGGGGGGGGGGGGAGTTAATCTGCGTTAACATCCCTGCACGGCCGCCCCTTTCCCCACCACCACGGCCCTCGCAGGAGCCAGGCAAACAGGCTGGGGCGACTCTCCCCACAATTGGCTGGGGAGATCAGCGTGTGCCGGAGAGCAGGGCAGGGCCAAGCGGCTCGCCGCCTTTCCTTCCCCCGCTCCCTGGAGGAAGCCCTGGGCGTGACGTGCGTGGCTCGGAGGGGGGCCCCGGTGCAAGCTCCCCCGCCGCCCCCCCGCCTTCCCGAGACGAGGGGAGGGGAGGGGAGGAGTGAGCTGGGCAGAGCCGGGGAGCGGGGCTGGGCGCGCTCAGAGAGCCGGGGGACTGGCGGGAGCTGCTGCTGCCGCGGCCGCTGCTGCGCGTGGTGTCCGGGGAGGGCTCGGGGCAGGGGTCCAGCCTCCCGCCCGGCCCCGCTCCCCGCCGCGGGCTGCAGTTCACCAGCGCGGCTCCCCCTCTTGCCGGGCCGGTGTAGCGGGCGGCGGCGGCGGCGGCTCTGCCCCGGCCCCCATGGCTTCGGCCGGCAGCGGCATGGAGGAGGTGCGCGTGTCGGTGCTGACCCCGCTCAAGCTGGTGGGGCTGATGTGCATCTTCCTGTCGCTGTGCCTGGATCTGGGAGCCGTGCTGAGCCCGGCCTGGGTCACGGCCGACCACCAGTATTACCTGTCCCTGTGGGAGTCCTGCCGCAAGCCCGGCAACTTGGACAGCTGGCTCTGCGAGTCCACCCTGCACAGCGGTGAGCTACAGCGTCCCTGCCTTCCCGCTCCCCGGCAGCTCCCCGTCACGATCCCCCCTTCAGCCGCCCGTGCCCCCCCGGACCCAGCCAGCACCTCTACCCCAAGTCACTCCGATCTCGCCATCCCACCCTCCATCGACCCGTATCCAGCACCCCACCCTGCAGCCGTCCAGAATATCCACCCATACCCAGCTTTCCCACCCATTAGATCCTAGCCATTCCACTCCGCCACTCCGACCTAGCACCACATTGCAACCCCAGTCCTTCACCCTGCACTCTGTCCTCCTCTGCCTGCCTATCTGCCACCATTGTCTCCGAATCCCAGTCCCCCTCCACAGCCAGGCTGCATCCCAGTCTCCCTCTCTGCTGCCTGGCCTCCTCCGTGCTGCCTCCCAGTCCCAGCCCTCTCCTCCCTCTAGAGATGCGTCCCAGTCTCCCTTGTCTTCTCCTTTAGCGCTGCCTCCCAGGTTCCACTCGGCCATGCTGCATCACCGTCCTGCACCTCTCCTGCTCCCCATCCATCTCGCTAGTTCCAAATGGATAGAAAGTGATATCTGTGAATAATGCATATGTGCAGAGAGCTCCATGTACCACTCATGCCCTTTCTCTATTTTGTGGTCAGGGAGGCAGGAGCGGATTAAGAATGGGTAGTTTCTGTAAATCAGCTAGGTGGCTGCATTTGTCTTTGTTATGCCAAAAGGTCCTGAGTTTTGGTTAGTTCTGGTTTTTGACCGGTGGTGGTTGTTCACCAAAGAAGGAGCAATTCTTGGAGAACAAGGGTTATATCACTTCTCCCCTCCAAAGTGACCAGCAGGATCTGCCTGTAAAGTTGGGGCTTCCAGCCCAGTGATCTGCAGATCAGCCTAGGGTGACCAGATAGCAAGTGTGTAAAACCGGGCTGGGGGTGGGGGGTAATAGGCATCTATATAAGAAAAAAGCCCCAAATATTGGGACTGTCCCAATAAAATCAAGACATCTGATCACCCTAGATCAGCCTACAAGAAATAGTTTTGCTTTTTTTTTTTTTTTTTACTTTGTCCTGAGCAGACACCCTCTGGATTCTGTCATTCCTTTGCTCCTCTCTTCCCCCCTGGTTATGTGCTTCCCTTCTTAGAAAGTGTATGTCTTTTCCAGGAAAAAGAATGAGGAGTACTTGTGGCACCTTAGAGACTAACAAATTTATTTGAGCATAACCTTTCATGGGCTAAAACCCACTTCATCGGATGCATGCAGTGGAAAATACTGTAAGGAGAGTGATCAATTAAGGTGATCACTCTCTTATTGTGTGTATGGCAACACCCATTTTTTCATTTCCCGGTGTGTATATCTATCTATCTATCTTCCTACTGTATTTTCCACTGTATGCATCCGATGAAGTGGGTTTTAGCGCATGAAAGCTTATGCCCAAATACATTTGTTGTTCTCTAAGGTGCCACAAATACTCCTCGTTCTTTTTGCTGATACAGACTAACACGGCTACCACTCTGAAACCTTTTCCAGGAAAGCTACCTACCTGCAGGGCCGCGGACAGGAGAGGGGTAAAAGGGGCAGCAACGTTAATGCGCTGTCACTGCCCCTTTTGCCCCCCAAGGGCCACCAACGTGGGGGGGGCAAAGTGGAGAGCTGCCCTGGGGCTGGCGATTTAAAAGGGCCTGGGGCTCCGCCCTTTAAATCACCGCCAGAGATGGACTGGCGCGGACCGGGCAGTGTAGAAGGGCTGTCTGGGGGAGGCTGACCCCCAGCCCCACCCCTTCTGCCCGGAGCCAGGCCCCCATACCTGCAAGTCTTTTATTTTACTTTCACCCCTGCCTTTTGTCTCCTTTCATACTCCTTTCGCCCTATTATCACTTCTCTCGTTTTGGTTTCTTGGTGTTTCTTCAACTTTTTGTTCATGGATGGGGGGGAGCGGGGACACCTTTCCTACTTAAAAACTGCTTGGGATACTCAGAAACAGTCTGAATGAAACAAACAAGCTGCCTCTTAGATTTCACTCATTTAAAAAAAATCTGCTCTCTTATGGGTTTTTCTAGGCTTCATTGCAAAAACTTCTGGAGTCCCAATGGAAACATTTACAAGTTAAATCAAAACCTGCACAGAAAAAACTGCAAAAGCATCCATTTGGGTCAGTCTTTGCCCTCAGATTTTTGGTAACCATGCAGGGAAGAAATCATTATCTGTTTGCCTGGTTTTGCACTGTATGTTTTTAATGCATGGATTTCTTCTTTTCCTGGTTTCTTTGAAATCTTTTTGTAGTTCTCAGAACCAATCTAAGCTCTGCTTGAAAACAATATTACAGAATTCCCCTCGTTGGTTGTCTTAAATTATTTTATTCATTGTCAGTGTCTGGGGTAACATTTGGTGGGGTTTAGTGTTATTTGTTTTAGACTGTGTAATGCAAAAATTACTCTCAAAAATGTCATCTTGGTTCAGTTACCAGGGAATTTAAACAAACTTTGGAGGACAGCTTTCTTTTCTTTCTTCAGTATAAATGTAAATTTATGTAGGAATGTCAGCTTCAAAGTGTCTCCTTAGCAACGTGAATCCTTTGCCCCTTCTCTGTCTCTTGAAATAATATCCCCTTGATTGCATAAAGACTTTTCAGATGGCTTTATCTCCCCCTTTTCTTTCACTGTGTGTTTGCCCCTTCCGCACAAAAGAATGTGGAGAATTAAAAGAAGCTGGACAGTGCAAAGCAGCATTTGAGGGTTGTTAATCTGTCTCTAATTGCTTTGTCAGTCATCTACCTTTTCTATTTTTATGGAAGACAGAGGGAGGCAGGTGGGTGGAGAAAGGGGGATGGGTTAGGATGTCAAATGCAGTCTTGCTGGACACTGCATGTTAAAAATTAGGACAGATCTGCTGCCCTCGCCTGACCCTTTCTCCACCCCTTGCAAAAATTCTTGACTGTTCGATTCTATTCCAGTTCTTTGAAACAGCTTTGCTCATTTTCCTTTAAGGAGAGCCAGGTTTCACAAGCTACTGGGGAAGAAGTGAATGATTGTTTTATTTGAGGTGACTAGAACAAGACCTTTACTTTCCTCATGTTTGGCACATGATCCTATTCTCAAAGGGAACCTGAAATATGAGAAACTGAGCTGTTCTTTCTGCCTCGCTTCTCTTTAGAGCCAGATACAACTCATTAAAGTCAATGGAAAGGCTCCTGCTGAATTCAGTGAGAGTTAGATCAGACCCATATTCCATGACATCATGTGTTCTTGCTTAATATTTGAAATGCAATTTCTTACTACACGAAGAATATTAAGCAGTAGAGTTTGGAAACTTTTGTCATAACTAGACTTAGGGTTCCCAACTGCTATCAAAAGAGCAACTTTGTTGTGTTTATAGCAAGGAATTTACTGAGAGTGATTGCATGGGCTGTAGCTGAAAATAATCCCTTTTGCCTGTTTTCATCCATGCCAGTGCTTCCATCACTTGGCATACAGTATACATCTGTTCTTGAGGATTTTTTTTTAAATAATTTTAACCAAGCACCCCATGTCTTTCTTAGCATTGTTATACTTAGAGCTTTGTGAATACTTCCTAGTATTGCCAGCCCTATGTGTTCAAAAATCATGAGTCAGGCCAACAAAATCACGAGATTGGCTTAAAAAGTATGAGATTTTTACAAAGTGTAAATACATTTTAGGGTTCTTTGTATTTGCCTCCTGGCTTTGGAGTCTTTAGGGTTCACTTGGATGATGTTTTCAATTTTTTCTCAGCAATCCTGAGGGCTAGAACCTTAATTTAGTTTTCAAATGAAAGTTGATATTCTTACCTAATCACACATCTCCAGAAGCTGGGGCTTTAAGGAAAAGTCACAAAGTATCACAAGACTTGCAATACAATTGCAAGAGTTGGTTATGCCAATTTAGTATTTTAGGAGTTGTGCTGGAATACAAATTTTGTCTGGGGCAAAAACTTAACACGCAGAGTTTTGCCTATGTGCAAATATGCCTGTAATTTTTTTTTTTAAATTCATCCTTCTGATTTTTAAATATGTGGGACTAACACCAAGGATTTACAGGATTTGGATGCTTTCTTTGGCTTTATTTTTAAACAGACTCTTGCAGATTATTATTCTGATGTGGGTTAGGCTCTTCTTAAATTGTAATGTGTTTAAGGCAAAAGAAGTCCATGTTTAAATAGGGGTTATTGACCATGCACACTTAATTTTTCATGACTTTTCTATATAATTAAATGCATCTTATATAAAAATGGTATGGTATGTCTAAATAGCTTGTTCTGCAGAACCATGAGATACTTGGGTTTTTTGGTTTTTTGTTTAACAGTAGACCTTAGCCAATATAGTCTGTCAAATCAAAAATACATAAATATGAACTGATAAATAGATCAGTTCTGAAGGAACCATTTATAGCAGGTAAACATTGTGTATTTTGGTTTAAATATAGACACATGTATTTCATAGACCAAAATGGCTCGTTGGGGAGCATTATGGCTTATTGCATCAATAATGCACATAAAACTCTTTATGAATATAGTTAACAAGTGTAAAGCCTTTCTGGTTTATAGGGCACATATATATTCTTTTTAGTAAACTACTAAATACACATATTTGCCACATTTAATTTCCTTTAAGAAAATTATACTCTTTACAACTTTCCATGAAGGTTTAAAAGACAAAACAACCCCAAGGGAATAAATACAACAAGGTCTTTATAGATCTTTAAATTTAGTATTCAGAAGTCATTGAAGATAAGATGATAATCCATCCTTAACTTGGAACATAGTGCATATTAAAAATTATTTAACTGTAGATGTATGCTTAAAATCCTATTCTAATGTAGTAAGCTGTTCTTAAAAAAATAAAGTAGAACTGACCTTGTTTGGTGTCAGATCACTTGCATGAGTTTAACCTAAATTATACACTAGGTGAAAATTTCTGAACTAACATGGTCAATAGTCTTGGATGACACATGCATGCTTATTTTGAACCTGATCAATTGTTTCAAAGCAAAGTTGCTAGCTCAAAAGTGACTTTGTCCTTGGAAGCTATGGATCTTTGCGCTAAGTGAGTAGGTATTGACACATATTTGCAGCAAGATGGGTAGTCACTTCAGTATCCTCTTCTGGCTTGCTATAAAGTAGCATAAGCAGAACAAATGTAATTTTATTAAGTCTAAAAAAAAAGGTAGTTAAACAGGAATGGAAAATTAATACTCAGTCCCATTGCTAACATGAAAACTTTTGTACATCCAAAAAAAGTTATATGCCAAAGTAAATAAAACACAATTTCTCTTTTCTGCCTTGAGAGAAAATTGATTTTTAGTGATTTTTCTTTAGATTTCCATAATTCCAGAACATACACATTTCCCCCACCCCTCAAAGGAATAATACTGACCTATAAGGATACAAACATTTTTAGCATTCTTTTCTGTCAGTGGCAGAGAAACATTAATCCTCATATAGTAATTCAATAGATCAGGTTGGAGCTAAGGGGCCTGTTGGGTTATTTAATCCATCCTTCAACAAGATCACCTCTTTTAAATTGGCAGTTTACGTGGACTCAGCACAAAAGTAAAATACTTACTTCAAACCTGCCACCAATGAAGTTCTGTTAATAATAATAATAATAATAATTAATAATTAGTATTTATATAGTGCTTGAAACATATTTGAAGTGCCTTAGAATCACTAACTAATTAATCATCCCAACAGCCCCATGATGTAAATATGTTCCCTGTTTTATGGGTAGGAAAACTGACAAAGTGACTTGTCCAAGACCGAGATCTGGCTAACAGAACCAGGATTAGAGCTCAGGACCTTTTCACAGCAAATCCGATGCTCATTCTTCTAGGCTACACATGTTCCCACTACAGCATACCGTGAAACACACTGTTTCAGGCCTTTTGGTGTGACATAAGCAAACGTTCTCCGGTCACCTAAGTGAGAAGCATATACATGGAACCCAGCAATACTCTCACTAAGCAAACACACATGGGGTGTGTGTGCATGTGTTCAAATAAAGAAAGACACCCAACAGTGTTTTTTAAAGCAAGAAAAATATTTTCAATAAAGTTTCTCTTAACCTACTTCAAATTACTGCCACTGCTTTTGTGCATTATCACTTTTACAATGATAATGCTTATTCTTCTATTAAAGTGTGCTTATTTGAAAGAAAAAAAAATCTGGTTCCAGATGCTCTTATGCTCTTAAAGCTAGTGATAATAGAAGTGGCTAAATATTTGATGAGACTTATATTTAGAACCAAGTGGACTGTAACGTTGGCCAAAGATGATCACATAGGATCCAATCTAACAAGTAGGAGCGAGTAGGGTCTTTCAGGTTGTATTGCTACATTCATTTTTTGCTTGCTCCAGATTAGTAATATAAAGACCATCATTTTGATGGAAAATGCTCTTTGCGTGATTTTGAAGTGCTAATAGTTTTTCCACAGGGTACATTGGAATGAGTTTTACAAATGTTAGGAAAAAAATTGCCCGTTCGCTTTAAGCACTCTGGTAATTCTGGTAAATAATGATAATTCTGGCAAATAATGACATTCATACTGCAATGTGAAGTGTATTTCTCTCATCTTCCCCGCCCCCATTTCTAGTTGTTGAAATATTACAAGCCAAATGCAGTGGTGTGTATATAGGAGCTCAGAAAAGGAGAGATTAGATTCTTTTTACCTTGAAAAGTAGTCTTCAGTCTTTGTCTCCCTCCTTTTCTCTGCACTAGCCACATGTAATTCTACGGTTTCTAGCTTTCTGTAGTTATTGGAATGAATGCCCAGCAATTATTTTTAACACCGTAAACATTCTATAAGAATCTCAGCGCAAGGTCATGTATCTGGTGCAGAAAATTCCCAGGCATACATTACACGGTGAATAAATTATAGATTACATGATTTCCTGTAATACTGTGCTTGTCTTGTAGTCTGAAGATTGGTTGGCTAAAGTAATGTCTGATGTATAGCACCTTTTAAAAAAAGTGTTAAGCATTTCACATCAAGTATATCTTCTTTCATCTGATGAAAACACTTTCTTCCTCATCACTTAAAGAATAGTCCCACAAGGTCTTAGACGCTTGTGTTCAGTGGGGTTGGAAAAGCGAGAGCAGCTGGCTTGAAAAGGAAACTTTGTATCCAATTGTTTTGGGGGATTTTTTTATTAAATAAAAATTAAGTTTTACTTTGCTTGGAAGCAATACATCAATGGCCAAATGATCAAGTGCATGATACATCTCAAGTTGTTCATACATCTGTAAACTTATGCATCCTGGTGCTCCCCCCCTCCTTTTTTTTTTAACATGCAAACCTGTATTATTTACAGACTACTAGATGCTAATATCTTTGGGATAGATTTGATCTTTCTTCTATGAAGACTAAGGGTAAATGATTGGAGCTAGCTGGATACATACAGCACAGCGCCTTATCATAGAATATCAGGGTTGGAAGGGACCTCAGGAGGTCATCTAGTCCAACCCCCTGCTCAAAGCAGGCACAATCCCCAATTTTTGCCCCACATCCCTAAATGGCCCCCTTAAGGATTGAACTCACAACCCTGGGTTTAGCAGGCCAATGCTCAAACCACTGAGCTATCCCTCTGCCCTAACAAGCAGCAATCACACCCATTGACTGCAGTGTAGACATATCCTAAGTCTAATTGAAAATCAGTGGGACTTAGGCTCCTAAGTCATCTAGGTGCTCTTGAAAATTGTACTGCAAATTCTGTTTGAGTTATGTGAAACTCCTCTTGTCTTAGGCCCTGGTCCTGCAAGCTGCTTTGTGCAAATGGATCTTTGCACAGACCCCCACTGATTACAGTGCCATTTCGGATAAACACAGGGTGCTGCCTATGTGGGGCAGTGTTGTATTAATTTAGATGGAATAAATGGGCAAAAAGTGTTAATGTAACCCAGTCACTGTCAAACATTAAACATGTTAAATATGGTCCAGGGTTTGGCATGCAGAGACCTTGGCATTGTGGCAAACAAACCATTAAAATTCTTTTAAAAGTTTTACTAAAGATACAGGAATGAATAAGGAAAACCCATTAAAGCATTTGGAATGTAAAATAAGACCTTTATTTTAACAACATTCCTTATTCTCTTTCCCTTTAGCTGGAGAGAATCTTGCAAGGAAAAACCCCCTAGTTTGACAGTCTTTCTGATGGTGTTAAAGATTGGGTGGCCTAGTGCCTGGTTTTCGACTGGAAAGTCTTGTTGAAAATGGGACCTGATAGTGTTCGGTCAGATCTATTGACCGGACGCCCAAAGTCAGCTTACTGCAGGTATGGGAGGCAGGGAGGCAAGTTCTTCCCAACCCGGGAGGAGGTGTGGGAGAGAGGGGAAGAGCAGTGAGCTACAGGGGGAAGGGAAAAGAGGAGTGAACGGGGACAGGGCTGGAGTGGGGACTCGGGGGAAGAGACGGGTCAGGGGAGGTTCCACCACTCCTGCTGGAGTGTCCGGTTTTTAAATATTACAAAGTTGGCTCTCCTAGTTCAAGATAGTAATAACTGTCCTCCTGCAGTGGTTCTCAACCTACGGCCTGCAGGTCACTTGCCGCCCAGTCAGCACACAGCTGCAGCCTATGTGACATCCTCAGGGCGTGTAGTATCTATATTGTGTGGATGCGGCTCAGATAACACACAAAGAGCTGCGTTTGCAACCCACAATGGTAAATGGGTTGAGAACCACTGTGAGAGAAGAAGTTAGTTACGAAGGCATGAAGCTGCTGCTGCTCTTACAGTCGATCCCATTTCATCCCAGGTGGTGGTTGGGATTAAGCTGGAGCCGGCAGAGGTGGCAATGCCATTTGGGTCCCTCTTTCTGGTCCGATCTAGTTGGGAGATCTCTCAGAATTAGGATACAGAAGGTCTGGGATCACAGCAAATGGTGGGGAGGACAGTGAAGATCACTCCAGTAGCCTCCCTCTGTTTTTCCATATTTTCCCACCAAAGTCTCTTTCATAGAATCATAGAATATCAGGGTTTGAAGGGACCTCAGGAGGTCATCTAGTCCAACCCCCTGCTCAAAAGCAGGACCCATACCCAATTAAATCATCCCAGCCAGGGCTTTATCAAGCCTGACCTTAAAAACTTCTAAGGAAGGAGATTCCACCACCTCCCTAGGCAATGCATTCCAGTGTTTCACCACCCTCCTAGTGAAAAAGTTTTTCCTAATATCCAACCTAAACCTCCCCCACTGCAACTTGAGACCATTACTCCTTGTCCTGTCCTCTTCCACCACTGAGAATAGTCTAGAACCATCCTCTCTGGAACTACCTCTCAGGTAGTTGAAAGCAGCTATCAAATCCCCCCAGCTATCAAATCTTTTTTCAAGGACCCACAGAAGGAGTGATGGATAGAATAGCCTATCTCCTCATTATTTTTTCCACCAATTAGACCTAGTCTCTGATACAACAATTTTGGTTCACTGATTTCTGGTTTCACACTTTTCTCATTTACTAAGATTTTAGTTCTTATTTTCTTGTTTACTATGATTTTAAAAGTCTTGAATTATATCAGTAGATCTTTTTGTTTGGATTAATTCACTTGTTTTCTCCCTTCCACAACTATTCCCATCAAAATTTATTATAGATTATTTTTGACATTTTATGAACTTTTATCTTTTACAGTTCAGCTCACAATTCGGCTAAATTTGTAGGCCCAACTATCACAACAGTAGTTTGTAGAATGGGGGCATTAACTGGCATTTTACGTGGGTAAAACAAGTAATATTTGGATCTTTGTGTATAAAATACTTAGTCCTGCCTTGAGTGCGGGGGACTGGACTAGATGATCTCTCGAGGTCTCTTTCAGTTCTATGATTCTATGAAAATGATAACTCTCCACCCCTTAGCTGTGAATCTTAAGTACAAAAATATATTCTGGGCCATTTTGTTGAATTAATTAATAAATATATTTTATTTTAATATGCCTTATTTGGAGTTTGATATTTAATAAAATAGTTATTGCCTTCAAGTTTTCTTGTTCTAAGATAGCAGCAGAACTTGGTGGTATTAGATATTTGGTTTGTAAAAATACTTCTGTCTTTTCCCATGAATGGCTGCTTTCAGTGCATTTGTAGACTTAGATAGCTGTACTGAGTGCCAAAATTCAGTTTCATGTCACAAACAGAGCAATGACTCAACAAAGTATTTGTATTCAACCCTAAGAAAACTGTTTATACAGCCACAATAGTGCAGGTTCACAGACAATGGCTTCATGTAGGCAGGATTGGCCTTAGGTAAAATATTCCCAAGTGCCTAAGAATCTGCTACAACATACAAAGATCAAAAGGGGCAGCACCAGTGATGCATGATGATGGGAACAATATAAGCAAGTAAATAGCACAGAAAAGTCACCTATAGTAGTATGGAGTGCTTGTGTAAGGGACTGCTATGGAGGTTTGCTGATGGAGTGACTTCACGAGGGTGTCTGTGAACCTCTGCAAGATGTGCAAAGGATCTGTGTGACGAGAGCCATAAGGAGAGATGCTGCAGATCCATCTTTATTTTGATCTTGATGACCCCAGTATTCTGTGCTCATAGCTGGGGAGATGGACTGCATAGCAGACCCATGGCCTGGCCCTGGCTTGGTGGGGATGGAAAGGATGGAAGTGGATTTCACGTTGGTAACAGCTCTGCACTCTGCCTGCAGAGAGTCCAAATAACCTTTCCAAGAAATTCTTTGCATGTACTGTGTGCCACTCATGCAGAGCCCAGATACTTGGTGTCTATGTGGGTGGAGTAATTTCATCACAAGAGCTTTGTGGTGGTCATGATATTCCTTTTCCACCAATAACTCCACTGACTTCAATGGAGTTACTCCTAATTTACTTGGGTATGAGAAGAGAATCAGGCCTAGCATGTTAGTCTTTGCATATGGATAATCTTAAGAAAAGAGATGACAAGTTTGCTGGTCAGATAACTTTTTAGAAAGGATACTCTACTTTGTTTTGCTTTAATGATGATTTGTTTCTTTATGGTTAATTTGTTTTTGGAGGTTTGTAAATGTAGCAAAAGGAGAGGTATATAGCTATTTATAACTGCACAAATCGCTTGACATTTTAAAGTAATTAGAAATGTCTCATCTTATTTGCTTTATTGGTTACTTGCTCTCACACTCAGTGGGCTATACTTAATTTCTTTTGCATCTGGTGTAGGAGTGTCAATAGTTTTTCTTCATTTCACTTAGCACATTTTTTCAGGTTCATCATTCTTTGATCTAAATTCTGTATTACAAACTCTGAGTATGTGTACTGTTACTTTAAATCTGTAGCAGGATGCTAAACAGGAGGAGGCTGGGATGTGTCCTAGGTATAAGTTCTAGGACTGAGAAGCTCAGAGAATAGTGTTAGAGAAAATACTATTTTCCTTATTCTAATAAAGTTTCTTCTTGTTCAGCATTGGAAGAAAGAAACACTGTCACAATGACACAAATAATTTCTCTTATTTCATTCCTTACAAGCAGAGGGCTCAATGGAGAACTTTTGTACAAATCAAAGGACCCATCCTTGGCTTCATCCTATTTTCCAAAAGAGATTAACTAAGTTTATTTACAGTATATGAAAGAGCTACTGTATGTTAACATTCAGTATATTATGTATTTTCACAACCACATTCAATTCAGAGTTCTGTGGATAGAAAAAGATTTTCTTTTTCAGGAATTCCCCAAAACATTGAAGAACTGAAACACACAACATTTGCATGGCTCTTTCACATATTTACAATGAATGACCTCTTTATTAAAAGGAAATACATTTTTTTATTCTCGGCAATTTGAGACATTTTATCCTTCTTTTATGACTTCTGCTGATATTATCCTAAAACTGAAGTATTATTTTGGCAAAGAAATTGAGCAGATAAAGCTATTTTTAATTAAGAATGAAGAACTTAAGCTGACTGCTTAGGTTCACTTCACTTTACTGGGTAGCAGGGTGGAGAGTGATACTTTTCAAGGTCGAATTAACACCGTGCTTATAAATAGCTTAGAAACTGGCAGAATTTCTAAATAGATATGAAACTGAAGCTATGCTCAGATAGGAAAAGGCAAAGACTTAAATATGAGTTGCACGTAAGTGATTAATGTAAAAGGGGCCAGGACTACTTATTTTTATTTTATTTAATTGAGAAGAGCATTTATATGTTAAAGGCTCATTTTCTGTTTTGTATGGCACATTCTGGATAATGAAAATATGTATGAAATTGTTCCGGTTAAAAATCATATATACTTTGCAAATTTTGTGATACCCCTAAAATAATAAAATTATTACTAAATCTTTGTTATAACAACACCCACCAGGATCAGCGTAGGGGTGATTGTTTCCTATGGCATGTATAGTGTGTCCCCTTAAGGGCACAGATCTACATCTAGATTTTCAAATACATGGGTAGCTGTGCATTGAAAGAAGTGTAATTATTGGGGCTGCTCAGTACACCAAACGCAGCGTGCAAGTGCACCACAACTTGGGGGCAAGCTCTGTTGGTGCTTCAGTAGTTAGGCCTTGCAGGTGCTAGCCCTGGCAGGTCCCAGTAAGTACTAGGACTGGCAGGAAAGGGAGGGGTTGCAGATAGCTGAGGAACACAGCCTGGGGGCTAGTCTAAGCTACTATGCTACATTGGTGCATCAGCACTGCTTCTGCTGAAGATGTGATATGTCAACAGGAGAGCGCTCTCCTGTCAGCATAATTACTCCACCTCAACCAGAGGAGGAAGTTATGTCGGTGAGAGAGTGTCTCCTGCCCACTTAGCGCTGGTGTGGACAGTGCTTAGGGTGATGTAACTTGCATCGCTCAGAGGGTAGCTTTTCACACCCCTGAGTGACATAAGTTACATCGCCTTAAGCAGTAGTGTAGACAAGCCCTTAAACAATTACAGTTCTAGTGAGCAATGGAAGTTCCTGTTTGGGCCTCTGGGGCAGTCAAATCGAGAGACAGGGCTCCTCATGCCTAGTGCCTGAGGTGCCCTTTCCAGTCCAGTCTTTATTTGAGCGCATAGAAGCTTGCAGGGTTCTAGGCCAGGCTCAGTTACTGTATCTTATGGGGGCCTCTCTGGACTGGTTCTCTGCCCAGCTGTTGCTTCTCCCCCATAAGTACCATGCAGACCTACACCTGGCTTTATCGTCCAGCATCCCAGCCTGGACACAGGTGGCTCTGTGGACAGTCCCTGGGGATTCCTCTCTGCATCTAGCTTCTGTGCAGTTCTGGCTAGCCATGCAACTTCTGCTTCAGCTTCCCTGACCTCAGTGGCCATGTAGCTGCCACTTCCAAACAGAGTCCAGCCGTTTCCTGGTTCAGCACCATTCCCATTCCCTGGCCAGGGGAAAGGAGATATGCAGTGGGAAGAGGGCTGATGGCAGTTGTAGTCCCCCTGCTTAGTATATCTATCCCAGAGGCATTTCATGAGGAATGTATAATTATATACTAGGTATGTTAATTGTGATCAAGCAGGTGGGAATTAAAGGACACATTTAATGTAATAATTCTGTACTTGTTACTAACAACAACTTAGATTTTCAAAACTGAAAGAATTTTAAAACCTAATTTACTTTTCTTTTTTCATTTCTCTCAGCTTGTCCAATGAAAATCAGTTAATTCAGTTTCACTTTTGTTCATGACCAATTTCAGGTTCTGGGTGTTGCAATATTTGGGTTGCAAACACTTTATGAGTGAAAATAACTGTTTTCTTTTAAGTGTTAAAAATACCCTGGAAATATTTCAGGTGGGTTTAGGTTTTTAAAAAGCTATTCTTTCAAAATCTAAGCATCTACATTTGGGTTCAAATTTAAGGAGAACATTCTTTTAAATCCCAAATTATATAAGATATCTACCATTTAGGCATAATGAAAAAACTAGCACAATTTCTAACAACTTTGTTGTAGTCACCAAAGTCTTGCTCTGTTCGTTGATGTGTAGCGTGTATCTTGCTGTGATGTACTGTACTATTACAATGTACGTGGATTATGTTTCAGAACCAATACAACTAATACTGGTCAATAAGGCCTCAATTTTCAAACTTTCAGTCACATCCATCACTTTATACATGTGAGCAATCACACTGAATTTAAGGAACTACTCACATATATAAAGTAACTCCTGTGCTTGTTTGCATGATTGGGTTTTAAGTCTTTGAGGAAGCAAATTTTGCATGTCTCTAAAATAGACTTTGTAGTGTAATACAGGGAGTCATCACTCTTAATCATTTCATATATATATAAATGGTATGAAATAGTTAAGCTTAAAAAGAAGCAATTTTATACTATTTTATTTTGTACTGGTAATGCATTCATGTGACATCAACTCTTAAGTACTAGTGATATAGATAGAAGAAACAGAGAGAAGAAATCTTGCTGTTAACTGATGTTCTTGCTTTGTTACCATTTATTATAAATTATTTCACTGCAATTCCATAGATACATGTAGTATAAAAAAAGAGTTCCTTATAAAACGGAACATATATTTATTACATAAAACTCTCATTTTTAAAGGCATCTATTCCCATTTTTGTTTTTCTGTATAAAAGCAGTCCAACAGTCTGCATATTCCTTTTAAAAATATTATTATGCATGTAGGATGAAATTTCCCTCTGTACAGAGAGCTCTGAAGGCCCATGTTCACTTAAGTCCCATTTAAGCTCTCCTTTGTCACTAGCTGCAATAGCCTTCAAAACTTGAGGATTGAGATTTTTTCTAAGGGGATTTTGATGCATCACTCTCGTTTGGTCATCTATGCAAATCTCAACCCAAAATTATTTTGTGCACTACATAACATTTGACTGTGTTTCATATTGTGTCATCAGTTTTTAAACAGAACTCCCTATTGAGTCCAATCGGGAGTTCTGCTTAAAAACTGATGTTACTGTATGGCCCTGTGAGTGGAGACTTTATGAACCAAGATACAAAAGAGGCAGTCCCTGTTGGAAATCTCCACCTCTCCCCAATACATTTGAGTCCAGAATTCTGCCTGTAGTTAAAATAACTGTCCCTCAATTAATATTTGGGAATGAATAGACAAAATTGAAGTTCTGCTGTTCTGAGCTGATTGTCAACATCACATTCTCAGTCCCCATGTCCCGGAAGTCCATTCCCCTTGACTAGTCCAAATCTCTTAGTTTGGAAAATGGGTGTTTGTCAACATTGATTTGTCTGCTTACACCCACATCAGTAATGAAACATGGTGGTATCGTTGTTTTTAACCTTTCCAAAATCCATAATGTGTCTGAACTGGTGGCTAAGATGTTAGCCCAAGTTCTCATCTTGGACTTGGACTATTGTTACCACTTGATTGGTCTTCCTGCCTCATCTATTACCCATTTGCAATCCCTTTGGAAAGCAGTAGCATTCTTAATTTTTTCATCACCTTGTAGCTCCAGTGTCACACATCTTTATTTAAGGAGACATTCTGGCTTCTGATCATCCTGAAGATAACATTGTCACGGAGTCCCCGGGCAATGCTCTGGAACTGCTCCCTACGAAGCCAGGCAGGACTCTGGGGAAGTCTCCTTTCTGTGAGCAGACTGTCTTCAGGACACACAGCTCACACAACTTCCACCTTCTTGGGTCTGACCTCGGAGCATCCTCTGCCCCTCCGTGTGCTTCCCACAGCGAGTCCACCCAGGTGGGGTCCTGGAGAAGCCAGAGGGTTCTGCACCCCAACTTCGCAGTCAGACGTGACTCTCAGCCAGCCAGTAAAACGGAAGGTTTATTAGACGACAGGAACATGGTCTAAAACAGAGCTTGTAGGTGCAGAGAACAGGACCCCTCAGCTGGGTCCATTTTGGGGGGGCAGTGAGCCAGACAACCACGTCTGCGCTTCACTCCATGTCCCCAGCCAGCCCCAAACTGACTCTCTCCAGTGCCTCTTCCTCTGGGCTTTGTCCCTTTCCCGGGCCAGGAGGTCACCTGTTCTCTTTGTCTTCAACCCTTTAGCTCTCATCTTGCAAGGGGGGAAGGGCCAGGCCATCAGTCGCCAGGAAACAGGGTGTTGGCCATTCTCTGTGTCCAGACCCCTGCACACACCTGTCCTCTAGGGCTCTGCAGTGAAAATACATCCTTATCCCACCACCTAGATACTTAAGAACTGCATAGGGGAAACTGAGGCACCCCCACAATATTCAGAGGAAACATTAAGAACAGTCCCGCTTCGTCACAAACATGTAATCTCTTATTATTTGTAAGCATTTAAAATTTCCATTCCCTAGCTTCTCCATATGTATGCAATTTGGTTTATACTTGCACTCTTGGGTGAGCTTTACTTTCTGGGCTAGAGGAATTACATGTCTTGTCTTTGTACCTGTGCAATTTTTAAGTGTAGGGTTTTCTCTGATGTGGTTCCATGCTGGTGGGATGCTCCTCCATTTGATATCTGTAGGTGTTACTATGTTTATATATTCGTTTTGTACAGTACTCTGTTACTGGGAGAGTGTCTTATAGATCAGTAACAATAATCATTTAACAAAAATTATAATAAATTACAATTTTCTTTGTCATATCAGCATTAATCAGTCAGTCCTTGTAACACTCCTGTAGGTAGATAAGACAGTATTTCCATTTTACTAATAGTAAAACACAGAGAGAGAGAGAGAGTAAATGACTTCTTTAACTGCATACTGAGTCAGGGTAGGAGACTTGAAGAGTTCCTGGTTCCCAGATCCATAGGCAGTCCAATATATGAACCTCCGTCACCGAGAACCTGTCTTCATTGCTGCAGATTTCTCTAATGTGACCGCATCTATATAGTTACACTGGCGAAGACCCATTAGCGAAGAGTTGCTCCACTCCTACATGACTTACTGGTGATTTACTGGGCTAAGTCATGCAGGTGGTAAGTCCCTCTTCAGGTTATTGCAGAGTGTCTACCTTATGGGTTTGAATCGGTTGTGTACTATGTATATATTGTTTTTATGTAATATGTATTTACACTCTTAGTTTCTTTCATTCATACTGTAGGTGTTCTTCTAACTAATTGTTGAAACCCAAATGTGCTTAATTTTGAACATATTTTGCTTGCTTGCCTTTAAAAAAAAAAGTTAAGGGTTCTGGGCAATTTATTCTTCTTGATTTGATCTTATTCTGGTAAAGTTTGATCTCTAAATCCATGCTGAGAATGAGGTCCTAAATCAGTTCTTTATTAACTTTGTACCAGTCATACACTTTGCTTTTCTATTCCAACTGAAATATCAGCACTAGATGTGCCAAGGAGTGAGAGAGCCAAAGTTTCCATAGCTCTTTCTGTCCCACTAACTCATTGTAGGGATTTGTGTTGGTGATTATCTCTCTTCTAGTTCTGAATGACTGGAGTTGTTGCTATGATCCTCTTGCTTGATCTGTATTGTTGCAGTGGGACTAAGGTTGAAATCTGCTTCTTTGCAGATGGTCAGCACAAGGCCCCCTCAATTTTAGATTAAACCTTCAAATTAGGATTGCCTCGCCCTCCGCACAGGGGTGGATTTTGCAGTGTACAGAAATGCATGATTCCAGACTGCTGAGATGTTTGTGAATTATCACTGGGCTTCAGATTCTTAAACCTTGGGTCAAGTGCTGTAGCTATCTTTAGAAATCTGACATTGGTACCGTCTTTGCGTTTTGTCAAATCTGCAGTGAAAGTGTTCTTAAAATGAACACGTGCTGAATCATCATCCGAGACTGCTATAACATGAAATATATGGCAGAATGTGGGTAAAATAGAGCTGGAGACATACAATTCTCCCCCAAGGAGTTCAGTCACAAATTTAATTAATGCATTATTTTTTTAACAAGCATCATCAGCATGAAAGCATGTCTCCTGGAATGGTGTCCGAAGCATGAAGGGGCATACGAATGTTTAGCATATCTGGCACATAGAATCATAGAATCATAGAATATCAGGGTTGGAAGGGACCCCAGAAGGTCATCTAGTCCAACCCCCTGCTCGAAGCAGGACCAATTCCCAGTTAAATCATCCCAGCCAGGGCTTTGTCAAGCCTGACCTTAAAAACCTGTAAGGAAGGAGATTCTACCACCTCCCTAGGTAACGCATTCCAGTGTTTCACCACCCTCTTAGTGAAAAAGTTTTTCCTAATATCCAATCTAAACCTCCCCCACTGCAACTTGAGACCATTACTCCTCGTTCTGTCATCTGCTACCATTGAGAACAGTCTAGAGCCATCCTCTTTGGAACCCCCTTTCAGGTAGTTGAAAGCAGCTATCAAATCCCCCCTCATTCTTCTCTTCTGCAGGCTAAACAATCCCAGGTCCCTCAGCCTCTCCTCATAAGTCATGTGTTCCAGACCCCTAATCATTTTTGTTGCCCTTCGCTGGACTCTCTCCAATTTATCCACATAAATACCTTGCAATGACAGCTACAAAAGTGTCATGCGAATGCCTGTTCTTAGTTTCTGGTGACATCGTAAATAAGAAGTGGGCAGCATTATCTCCCGTAAATATAAAGAAACTTCTTTTTCTTAGCGATTGGCTGAACGAGAAGTAGGACTGAGTGGTCTTGTAGGCTCTAAAGTTTTGCATTGTTTTGTTTTTGAGTGCATTTATGTAACAAAAAAAATCTACATTTGTAAGTTGCACTTTCACGATAAAGAGATTGCACTAGAGTACTTGTATGAGGTGAATTGAAAAATATTGTGTCTTTTATCATCTTTACAGTGCCAATATTTGTAATAAATATAATATAAAATGAGCACTGTACACTTTGTATTCTGTGTTGTAATTGAAATCAATATATTTGAAAATGTAGAAAAACATCAAAATTAATAAATTTCAATTGGTATTCTGTTGTTTAACAATGTGATTAAAACTGCGATTAATTATGATTATTTTTTTAATTGTGATTTTGTTTTAGTTAATCGCATTAATTGACAACCTTCGTATTAATCTTTATTTTACATTAGGGGAAAGCTGTGATTTAGATTGGACTAAGCTAACACATGTTAACTAATCCTGACCTAACCTTGTCCTTTCTCCCTAAACTGGAGAAAGCCAAAGACTCAACTCCAGCAGTTGTTACTCAGGCAAAACCCCCAGTTGAATCTTGAGAAAGGATTGCAGGATTTGCCTTTTAACTTGCATCTATCATATGAAGCATTTAAAAACTCCTGAAGGATTTGTACTCATTTAAAAAAAAAATGGTTGTGAGTTTCCTCAGGTCCTGATATGTTCTGTACCTGTCCTTTATAGTTCTCCTTTTCCTCTGTAGGGCAAGTGTTTGTTGTTTTGCTGCAATTGTTTTTATTTCTTTCTCTTTCTAGACTGGCAGATAGCGACTCTCGCTTTGCTTTTGGGCGGTGCTACCATCATTCTCATAGCTTTCCTGATTGGTTTGATCTCTATCTGTGTGGGGTCTCGGAGGCGGTTCTACAGACCACTAGCGGTCATGCTCTTTGCAGCAGGTAAATAAATTAATCACTTCCAGAACTGTGTTTAAAATTTTATTCGTACAGCTTTACTTTCATGCAGTAGATGTCCACTGTAGTCATACAGAGACATTTAGTTTGTCTTATCCCAAAAATACCTAATACTATTTAGCATACCAATTTTGTAATATGTTAATAATTTTTACATTTACATTCTTGCAGCTTCGAAATCTAATGCAAATAAATATTGTCTGAAGTACCTGCTGCATGAGGGACTGCAGGGGATAACTCAAAAGTATCAGCTTTTTGAGGAGGTTATTTTGTGTTGCTTCATGTCCCCCTTTATTCTTCTTGAAGCCCATTCTGATAAATTTTAATGTTCTTTTTTAAAATTTGAGATTGAAAAATCAATTCATAAGGGTGAATGAACCCTTGAAGCCATAAGGATGAAAATAAATAGGATTAAATTTTAAAGGTGTTTGTTTCTGCTCCTGCACCACGAGAGGAATTAATTTCATTGTTTAACTCTTAATTATTAATTTTAACAGTTGTCATATACTTTAAAGCTCTTATTTGATTTTCAAAGCACCAAAGTGGAACAGTTTATGCAAAGATACACGGAGACCTTAAGAAAGACCTTTGAAAAAAAAATAGGCCCCAAGAATTCTGTAATAACTGCCATACCAAATCCTATCCTATTATGCATTCTGGTGTTTTTCGGCTTGGCCAGTAAACGATATATTTCCCTCCGCCTGAGATCCACCAAGCATGACTTCCCTTCATCCTGTCAATCATATCTGTGCTGGAGCCAACAGATTAAGCCTCTCTGATAGCCCATAATGAAGAGACTGACAGATACATCTAGTCTGCTAGATGGATTTAAAAAAAGCCATTTTCAAGGATATGAAAAGATAGGCCCTCAGAATGTGGAGGGTATTTAGAGCTGAAACAAAGCTCTGGGGAAGGATCTTGCTGCCCCCTGCTGTATGTATTAATACAGTTGGCCTGCTACAATTTAGCAGGAATAGGGACACGCTTTTATGCATGCATGTAATATAACTGTTTTCTTTCTCATTTGCTTTTACTGAGAAAATGCAAAATAGGTTCAGAAATCTTGAGTAGAAATGGATCTTTTTGATCTGTGTGTGAATAAACTGACACATGCCCACTAAATGAATGCACTAGTCTTTTATTTTTTTTTTAAACTCACCTTCAACCATAACATTATAAAACACTCCAGGCAGTTAATTTCTAGGGAAATGGGATTATTGTACTTCTCTGGTGGTTTCTCATTTGGCCTTTGACTCCAAGTCTCATAATACTGTGCAGTAATTGCCCAGAAATATACTGCCTATCATGACTTATTGCTTAATTAATATGTTATTAAATTTGTAGCTTTTTCTTTTTTTATAAAAGCCTTGCTTTCTCTTTTCAGAGAGACAGGGGGAGAAAGAATCCCAATGTGTACCACTGGGATTAAAGTAAATTTGCTTGTTTATTACAACAATTCTGCTCTTAACACTTACCTACATCAGTATGACTATATTAAAGCTCTACCTTGTGGAAGATAATTTACCTGTTTCCTTTACCCTAGGTTATTAGTATTTAAGAGCCATGGCCCAAAATGTGTTGGAGGGAGGGATATAGTGAGGCTGAGAAGAGCTGCCCTGTGTAACAATGTTGCCTGGCAAATCGGTGGGAAATAGTTTTGGGATTTAATGCTGACGTTGTCATTTGTTCCGAAGGGTCACAGCTCTTCTTTCAACTATCTTTGGAGTTGGACAGGGGCCAGGGAGCACCTGCGAGACCTGTGATGCTATTGAGGACATCTAGGCTGGAGCACAGAGGTGTTTTCCCTCCATGCACATGTCTCTAGATTCAGATTGTCTTTGTGGATTTCAGAATATTTTAGAGGTTGGAGGGTCCCAGCTCCAGGAACCTGCATGATTATGGTTAAGAATTTATTCCTTCTCCCTTCAGATGGAGATATCTACTCCAGGCAGAACAAAAGAAGTGCCTAGAGCCACAGACTGTGTGTGCTGGGGGCAGATGAGAATGTGTAAAGATGGGAATCAGCCCACCCCATGTCACATGGTGGCCTCCAGAGACTTTAGATTCTGGACAATTGTTGAGGGCTTTTGTGATTGACTACCACTTTGGTTTATTTTTTTTCTCCCAGCAAAAGGCCTTAGCTAGTAAGTATGTGTGTGTAGTAGGATACTTGGGGAGTAGGAAGGCAGAAGCACAACAGGTAGTGAAGCAACCCTGGCTAATTATTGAGAATGGGCCAACACAGGGCAGAATGTAAGCTAGAACAGCAGATCGGGATAGCTTACATGTTAATACACATCTGAAATTAACAATGGGTAAGTAGAGGAGCCACTGAGGACAAGGTATATTTAAAAAAAATAAGAACAAAAACAAGCCCCTCTTCTGCAAAACACTGTGAAGCAAACAGGATGCTAGTCAATCATTCCCTGATCACTTTGCTTGTTTGTATATCCCGCTACCCTTGGTATGTCTTGGCCTTTTAGTTTGTATACTCTCGAAGGCAGAGGCTGTCTCTTCCTGTGTGCCACACCTGTAAGAATGGAGCTCTCATCCAGATAGTGGCTTTTGAGCACTGGGCAATATAAGAAACGATTAATAAAGTGAGCAGGCAAATGCTGCCCCCTGTTTTCAGGATGTGTCAGAAGCGCTACAAACTGAAACTTGAAGCGTGTCCTCAAAGGGATTTCCATAGTAGGGCATGAGTTCGTTGTGAGTATGTAAGCACAATCTAGTTTTAGAATAATGTATATTTCATTTGTATTTTGAGTTACACTCTCTGGTAGGAGCTCCCCTCTCGGGTAACTACTTGTCATAGAATCATAGAATCTCAGGGTTGGAAGGGACCTCAGGAGGTCATCTAGTCCAAGCCCCTGCTCAAAGCAGGACCAATCCCCAACTAAATCACATTTGTTCCAAACTCTTACCACCCAGGACTGATTGAAGTACCGTGCAGTTGATTAGCAGAGCCGCTTGCATCCAGCTGGCAGCATGTATTCAGGTGCCCCTCCTCCCGCTGCTTCATGTTGCTCCTGCCCTCGGCCTTGGAGCCCCGGCTGCTCCTGAGACGCTCCTGCTGGCTGTGCAGAGCGGGTGGGGAGGGGAAGGGGGAAAGGCATACTGATGTCAGGGTGTCCCCCTGCCCCTGTACTCCAGCAGGGGAGAGGGGACAGCCTGGAGGGTCTGAGGTCTGAATGCTGTTCCAGGTGGTGAGTGAGTGCCTTTACCTTAAAGAGAGAGCGCACGGTCTCTCAGAGACTTCCCCAGCACATACAATCTCTGTCTGTCTCTGTCTCTCTCTCTCTCCTTTCTCATTCACACTCATGCACGCATGCAGTTTGTGTGTCTCTACACACACCCCTCCCAACACATACTTGTGTTATTGTAGTTTACTTCTTGGTACTTCCTGCAATGCACATATATTCTCTGTAATTTTAGTCTTTCAAAGTGTGTTATTTTAGTTTTTTGACTGGTCTATGCATTTCATAATTTTTATTTCTCTTACACATAAATTGAATTATTTGAATAGTGACTTCTAAAATGCCTAACCTTTCCTGGCTGGAGTGATTATCTCTATGGTAACTTTTAAAATATATATATTATATCTAGGTTTTTTTGTTTCTAGTGGTGGCGTACAGTACCTCGGTGCACATAATAAAATTTATTCCACACATGGATGGAAAAAATTAGAGGTAACATTGGTCAGGGCTCCTACTTATCTTTGTGTTCTGACCAATTCTTGTATACAGTTTCTGTGACATTACGGAGGATACAATCTGGACCATTGGACAGCTGTGTCCCCTCAATTCTCCAATCTGGGGTACCTTTTCCATTGCTTTGCCAGGAGAGTAACCACTGCTGGTCTGCTCACACACAGCTCTAGCATGTAAATTACTCCAAGTTATACTGTATGAGTGCTATAGCCAGCCACTCATCAATCACTTCTCATCACTGCAGGGAAACACCAGAAAACTCGTAGTCCAGACTTTCCCCCAGAAATGTGCATCTTGGACAATACAAGCTCATATAAAGTCAGTAATTTCATGAAAAGAAAATGATATGCATGAATCCTGTTATCCCAAATGAAGTTTCCCAAACACTTCAGTCCAACCACACTGGTTTAGATAAAACAGATTTATTAACTGTTTTACAGAAAGATAGATTTACAGAAAGATAGATTTTAAGTGATTACAGGTAATGAGGCATAAAAGTTAGAATTGGTTACAAAGAAATAAAAAGTAAAACACAACTAATACCTAACTTAAGAAGCTAAATGACTTCAAAGCCAAGGTCTCTCTCATCACAAGTTCCTCCTGTCTTAGTGGCTGAATCTTTCAGTCAGGATCCCTCCCCAGTCCAATGCTGCTCCTTTGTTCTTCAGGTGTTGGGGATGCCATTGGTAGAGAGAAAGGAAGAGATGATTTGGGGCATTTGCTCTCTCATCTTGTAGTTATTTCTCTTGTGCAAGAATCCTCTCCAGCTGAGGTTCAGGAGACAGAAACTCTGTGTGGACAGGAACCTCAAGTTGCTTCTTTGTCAAAATGCAGATTCTTTGCCCACAGCTTCTCTCATGCTAAAGAGTGGCCACTTAATCAGGTGATGGTCCATTTGATCTCGTTGACGCCTGGCTATCCTTTTGTTTCTGGGGAAGTGGTTTGTGACTGCCCTTCAGAACATGCTGGAACATGTAATATCTCACAGTGGAATCTTATAACTTTACATACTATGTGGCCACACATATTTTACCAAGACAATAATGATCAGCAAGTCATGAGTTTTCAAATGATCCCTCACAATTCATACTTTGTACAAGTTTTATCATGATCCTCTAAAAGGCATGGACGTAGGGGTACGCACTGTCACAGTTTCATACCTAGAGACTGCCTCCCAGCCCAAAAATCAGATTCTTCTCCTGCACCCAGCATAATCTCTTCTTCCAGTTGGAGGAGATTGGGCAGCAAGAAGTAGGGTAAGCCTTCTGCTTCCAGACAATGGTTGGCTAGAGAGCTGGCAGGAAATCCCACCCCTTATATAAGTTTTAGGACTGAGTCAGGGATTTTCTTTAAAGGCCATCACCAACACCTTGAATAGTACCCAAAAGCCCTGTTCAGACTGTTTGGGACCAGTTCTAGCTGAGAGACCCTTCTCTCTCTCCTTATACAATTCCAAGGCAGCGGAGATCAGTTAGGAAATGCTTGCTTTCAGACACTGCATTTCAACACTTCATGACAGTGTGCTGGGCACACGCTCCCTCTCCAAGGGCCCATGTCTTTGAAATTCACTTCCCTTCTCGGCTCATTAGAATCCAAATCTAGTGATTATAAGGGCATGATGCACAGGATTTGGTTGACTTTGTTCTTAGTTGTTTCACATCATATATCTTGCATGTCTGCTAATCTTTGAAATTACAGCACCTACCAGTTATTACTCAGTATGTGTGTGTGTGGGGGGGTGAGAAGTATATTTATATAGCAGTACCTCCATTTTCATAAACATTTTCCAAATAGAAGGCTGTATTGACTGTTGTTCAGCAAAATCTTCTTATCTTAACATTTTTGAACAAGATGAAAAAAGCTAGTGGATTACTTTTTTCCTATTTTCAGAAGTGTTGTTCTTCTGCATATACAGTGTTATAAAAAATTCTGGTTCAAATGCAACTTCCTGGAGAGAAGTCTTGGAAGTGCAGTAGAATACTTCATAAAAACAAGCCCTGCAGGGTGGCCTGGACTTGAATATTTCAGTTTGTAACCAGGACTAGCACATTTTGAGTAGCAAGAGTTTATTTTAAGCTGTTTTTTTTTTCTTGGGCTACTGAACGAATCAGCGAAGCCAGGTCAGGATGCCAGGAAGTCAGACCAGGGGAACAAGAGCAGAAGCAGGATAGATCTCAGTTGTTCACACAGCTGCCTGTTGCTGGCTTATGTGATGTCAGCGGGCCAATTGGCTACTCTGGGATTCTGCCAATGGGATGTCTGTCTCTAACTGGGGCTGGGCTTTGTGGGTTGTGGATCAGATATTGTCAGAAGGCACCAGGTGGAGGGCTAAAGTGTGGCTGCTCTTGTAATCCCTGTGGACCTGTGTTTGAGGCCTGTGAGTCATGACAGAAACTTTCCTAAATGTACTGATTGTAAGCTTAGTGAAACAGCCCAAACTCATAGATCAAGACAGTTCTTAAATCAAAGAGAGCAGCAACAACCACCTGGAAACACAGCTAGTGACAACCAAAGTCAGAGGGAGATGCTGGATGCTCAGCACTTCTCCAAATTAGGTCACTTGTTTCATGGTCTGAATATGGATTTACAAACCTACCTTTAAGCTGCTATTTTTACAGTTGTAGCCATGGAGCCAGATGTTTAACTCCTGAAGAACTAATCAAGGCAACTTAATGAAGTCGGTGAATTAAACAAGTGAGAGATTAGAATAGCAAACTTGAGAAGAGTGAGAAATAGTTTTCTTTTAAAAGCTAAGGGCATGACTGTGATAATTCTGCTCATGCTGTGGAGTACCATACTTCACTCATGCTCTCATTGCCTTCAGTGTAGAGTAGGTGGTAATAACTCAGTGTGAGTAGCAGTATCACAATCAAGTCCTAAATGTTGAGAGACCAGTTGGTTCAAGGAATAGTGTGGTTCTTCTGTGCTTTCAATTAAGGACTGGATCCAGCAATTGGATCTATATGCATGGACTGGTCTGTTTGTACAATGTTCCAGTGGTTTGGGAGCAACAGAAATAGGGTGATTACCTGTCTTGAATTGGGCGGGACAGTCCTGAAATGTAGAGTTCAAGACCCAGTCCTAGGCTGAATGACTCTGGGACAGCATTTGTCCCCAATTCCCTGCGGTGCTGCTCTGTGCTCAGGGGCAGTGTCAGCCTCCTCCTAATGTAGGAGAACAGCGGTGGGCCTTAGCTCCTCCTTGCCAGGCCAAAAGCCAGAGCCAGGCAGTCGTAAGAGCTGCCCAGGGAGCCCGGGCCACTGTGGGTAGCCCTGGACCCTCCACCTGCCCTGTTAGGCATACCCTGGGCAGCGCCCGGGGGTGGGGGAGGACATGGGCTGGGGGTTACTGTTGGGCCTCCCAGCCCCCCTCCCTTCCGGCTTCTGGCATAGCCAGGGGCCTCGGGGAAGAAGAGGAGCAGGGGGCAGGGTCAGAGAGGGGGTGGGGCTCCTGCATGTGTTCCACTTTCGTCTTTTGAAAAAGTGATCACCCTAAACAGAAGATCTTTACTGTTGATAGCTGGTGGCCCCAGAACAATCCCTTAGTGGATGGGCATCCATGTCACAGAAATCTGTATCTACGGTGGCCAAAGAGAGAGAGAGAGAGAGAGAGAGAGGCCAAAGACTGATTGGCCAAGAAAACCCCTCTTACTTTTTGGTCTCTGTCGGATCTGAGATGCATTGGCAAGACAGGAGCAGTAGCACAGAAGCCAGCAAACAGAGCTGAAAACGGGAGTTGGAGTGGGAGTTGTAAGGGGAGTTTGGGGAAGGGACTGCGTGGTTGTGGTTGGGTGTGTGTGTGGGGGGGAACGGGTGGTTCCTTGACAGGAGCTTAAGAGGGAAGCCTATCACAGCTACAGAAGCAGCAGTGGTAGTGACTCAAGGAATGGAAGAGATAATGAAGATGACCATGGAAGCTGTGGCATGCATGTTATCCTGGAGCGGTACCTGGACAGTGCTTTGTTTGTATGATGAGCTGCCTGATAGAGCTGATGGTAGCGAAGTGCTGAGGTTTGGATTTTCAGGTAGAAAATATTATTGAGTTTTGAAGGGGATTTAAGCTGATGATAGCTGGAAGACGAGAGTAGGCTGAAGGGAAAACTCAGGACTGGCAGATGCAAGCTGGGCTGGAGAACTGAGAGTAGATTGCTGGATAAGGAAAGTGGCCAGTGGAAGCATGTGATTACAAGAACTAGCCAGAGGAAAAGATTGGCTACTGAAGGAGAAATAGAGCTCAGGAACAGGTTTGCTGAATTGGAAAATGAAGGGGCACAGCAGGCAGTAACAGACTGTGGGAGGGCAAGGAAGAAAAGAGCAGCTAGTTCTACAAGAAGAGAGGAAAAGTCGATAGAGATAGCCAGAGTTCGGAGCCCCAGGAGGCTAGAGGATGACTTGCAGAAGACTGCAAGAGAGAACAAAAGATATGAAGACTTGCAGCCAGAAGGAATGGAAGGAGGAAGGCCAGAGAATTGCAACCATCAGGAAGAGGCAGGTCTATGTGATTGGGGACATCCTACTAAGAAGGACAGTGGGACCTGTCACCGGAGCTGATCTGGAAAATAGAAAGGTGTGCTGTTTGCTGGGAGCTAAGATATGGGAGCAGGAAATAATCCACCGATTGTCCTTCATGTGAGAACAAACGACACAACTGGATTCTCGCTGGAATGCATCAAGGGAGAGTATGCCAGGATGGGGAAGATCCATTAAAAATAGAGACTCAGGTGATATTCAGTGGGATTCTACCTGTCCCTAGAGGAAGAGAATGAAGGAGAGAAAAGATTATGATAATCAACAGATGGCTCATGCAGTGGTGCTATAAGGAGGGCTTTGGGATGTTTGATCACTGAGAGGCATTCATGGACAGAGGACAGTTCTTCTGGGATGGACTCCACCTGAGTAGGGAGGGAAATAGATTTCTGGGATGGAGGTTGGCACAACTGGTTAAAAGCTTTAAACTAGGAATTCATGGGAGATGGCTGGGAGATGTTAATGCAGTCTCCACACGTGATTCTAACATTGAGTGGGAGGACAATCAAGTAAGAGAGGAGAAAGCAGTGGAGAAAGGAACAATAGGGTAGGAGAATGGACGTCAAGAGAAAAGAAAGTGCCAGTACCAATGACACTAACAATCAGGTAGGTGATACTGGCAGTAGAATGACCATACCTAATCAGGTGAACAATCTGGATGAAGCCCAGCAGAAACAACTAAGATATCTGTAGGCCAATGCAAGGAGCCTCAGTAACAAAACTGAGGAAGTGGAACTTCTGGCACAGAAGAGAAACCAAATATAGGGATAACAGAAACATGGTGGAACACTAGTCATGACTGGAATACAGGTATTGAAGGATATGTGCTGTTCAGAAAAGACAGAAATAAAGGTAAAAGTGGTGCAGTAGCATTGGATATTAATGACAAGGTAGACTCTAAAGAAATTAAGTGATAGAATGGATAAAACAGTCTTTCTGGGTCAGAATCACTTTGGGGGAAGAAAGGCAACAGAGGCTCCACTGGGTTAGTACTTGGGGTCTGTACTGGGATCCGTTTTGGATATGAATAGAGACCTCTTTAATATTTTAATGAAATAAATACTACTGGGAATTGTAAGATTATGGGAGGTTTTAATTTTCCAAATCTAGAGTGGAGGACAAGTGCTACTAATAATGTTAGGGCCCAGAAATTCCTGAAATGTGATGACTGACAGATTTCATCACCAAATAGTCCCCGAACCAACAAAAGGTGATGCTATTTTAAATTTGGTATTGGTGAGTAGTAAGGACCTCATAGAAGAACTGATTGTAGAGGACAGCCTTGGTTTGAGTGATCATGAGCTAATTCAGTTTAAACTAAATGGAAGGATAAACAAAAATAGATCTGCAACAAAGGTCCTTGATTTCAAAAGAGCTAACTTAAAAAAATTAAGGGAATTAGTTAGGGAAGTGGACTGGACCAAAGAAGTCAAGGATCTGAATGTGGAGGAGGCTTGGAATTACTGTAAGTCAAAGTTGCAGAAACTATCTGAAAACTGCATCCCAAGCAGGGGGGAAAAGTTCACAGCGAAGGGTTGCAGACCAAACTGGATGAGCAAGCATCTCAAACAGGTGATTGAGAAAGCAGAAAGCTTACAAGGAATGGAAGGTGGGAAGGATCAGCAAGGAAAGCTCCCTCTTGGAGATCAGAAGATGTAGGGAAAAAGTGAGAACTGCCAAAAACCAAGCAGACTTGGACCTAGCTAAGGAAATGAAAACCATAGTAAAAGATTCTGTAGCCATATAAATAAAAAGAAAACAAGGAAAGAAGTGGGATCACTAAGCACTGAGGATGGGGTGGAAATTAAAGATAATCTAGGCATGGCCCAGCACCTCAACTAATACTTTACCCTACTTTTTAATATGGGTAATGAGGAGTTTAGTGGTAGTGACAGGATGACTAATAGAAATGAAGATATGGAGGTAGAAATTTCCACATACGAAGTGGAAGTCAAACTCACACAGCTTCATGGAATCAAAGTGGAGGCCCCAGATAATTTCCATCCAAGATTATTAAAGGAACTGGCACATGAAATTGCAAGCCCAATAGCAAGGATTTTTAATGAATCTGTAAATGGAGAATTGCTAATATAGTTCTTATTTTTAAGAAAGGGGAAAAAAAGTGATCCAGGAAACTACAGGCCTGTTAGTTTGACCTCAGTTGTATGCAAGGTTTTGGAACAAATTTTGAAAGACAAAGTAGTTAAGAACACAGAGGTGAACAGTAACTGGGATAAAATACAGCATGGTTTTACAAATGGTAGATCATGCCAGGCCCACCTCATCTTTCTTTGAAAAGATAACTGATTTTTTTTAAGCAAAGGACATGCAGTAGGTCTAATCTACCTGGATTTCAGTAAGGCATTTGTTACAGTTCCTGTGGTAAATTATTAGTTAAATTGGAGAAGATGGGGATCAGTATGAAAACTGAAAGGTGGATAAGGAACTGGTTAAAGGGGAGACTATAACGCGTCAGACTGAAAGGTGAACTCTCAGGCTGAAGGGAGGTTACTAGTAGAGTTGCTCAGGGATTGCTCTTGGGACCAATCTTATTTAATATTTTCATTCATGACCTTGGCACAAGAAGTGGAGGAGTGCGCTAATAAAATTTGAGAATGACACAAAGTTGGGAGGTATAGCCAATACAGAGGAGGACCAGAAAATCTATCAAGATGATCTGCATAACCTTATAAATTGGAGTAATAGAAATGGGATGAAATTTAATAGTGTAAATTGCAAGGTCACATATTTTAGGACTAAGAACAAAAATTTTTGCTATAATCTGGTGATTTGTCAGTTGGAAGCGACAAAGGAGGTGAAAGACCTGGGTGTAGTGGTTGACCACAAAATGACTATGAGTCACCAATGTGATGTGGCTGTGAAAAAAGCTAATGCAGTCCTAGGATGCATCAGGTGAGGTATTTCCAGTAGAGACAGGGAAGTGTTAGTACCGTTGTAAAAGGCACTGGTGAGACCTCATCTGGAATACTATGTGCAGTTCTGATCTCCCATGTTTAAGAAAGATGAATTCAAACTGGAATAGGTGCAGAGACGGGTTACAGGGATGATCAGAGGAATGGAAAACCTACCTTATGAGAGAAGGCTTGAGGAACTTGCCTTGTTTAGCCTAACCTAACAAAGGCTGAGGGGAGATATGATTGCTCTCTGTAAATATCACAGAGGAAGAGGAGTTATTTAAGTTAAGCACCAATGTTGACAGAAAAACAAATGGATATAAACTGGCCATCAACAAGTTTTAGGCTTGAAATTAGGTGAAGGTTTCTAACCATCAGAGGAGTGAAGTTCTGGAACAGCCTTCCAAGGAGAGCAATGGGAGCAAAAAAAAAAACCTAACTGGCTTCAAGACTAAGCTTGATAAGTTTATGGAGGGGATGGTATGATGAGATTGCCTACCATGGCATGTCGCCCAACTGTTACTGCTAGTAACAAATATTTCCAGTGGTTGGAGATGGGACATAAGATGATGAGGGCTCTGCGTTACTACAGAGAATTCTTTCCCAGGTGTCTGGCTGGTGGGTCTTGCTGACATGCGCAGGGTCTAACTGATCACCGTATTTGGGGTTAGGAAGGAATTTTTCCCCAGATCTGATTGGCAGAGACCCTGGGGATTTTTTCACCACCTTCTTTCAGCATGGGGCATGCGTCATTTGCTAGTTTGAACTAGAGTAAATGATTGATTCTTTGTAACTTGACATCTTTAAAATCATGATTTAAGGACTTGAATAACTCAGCCAGAGGTTATAGGTTTATCACAGGAGTGGGTGGGATTTAAGGACTTGAATAACTCAGCCAGAAGTTATAGGTTTATTACAGGAGTGGGTTGGTGAGATTCTGTGGCCTGCAATGTGCAGGAGGTCAGACTAGATGATCATGATGGTCCCTTCTGGCCTTAAAGTCTATGAGACAGTGTTGGGTTGAGATTCATTGTCAGGACAATTTTGTGCTATTGTTGTTGCACTTCCTGTTCTGCCAGTAAATCGAGGGCTTTAGTCTCTAGTGCAGTCAAATTGGCATCTTTTGGTAGCACTAAAGCCATTTACTTAAAAGAGGAAAAGAGTGCACAGGGAGGATCTAAAAAGCAAAATGAAAATGATTTTTTGTGCAATAAATGTTTAAACACCAGGATAATACAATTAAGATGTATTTCATTTTACTATAATTTTGCAATGTAATTTCAGACAGAATTCTGGAATTCAGAATAGTCATTTTTTTAGTGTAATTTTAATCTGGCACTGGGCTCATAGAGGATTATCTCTAAATAGCGTTCTTATTTTTATTACATTTAATACATTTCTTTGTTTAAAAAAATGTGGTGTTATATCAGATAGCTCTGTGTTTTCAACGATATATGTCCCAATGCTGCAATTACTTAAGCATGTGCTTATCATTGTGGTTGTGAATAGTCCCACTGAAATCATGGGGCTGCTCCTGTGCGCAAAGTTAATCATCTGCTTAAATGTTCATGAGATCAGGGGCACATTGTGTATTTAGGATGAGAAAAGGCTGGAAATCACATTGCTCTGGTGTCTTTTCTCCTCTTGTGCACTTGCAGTTCATAGAGTTTAAGGTCAGAAGGGACCATTAGATCATCTGGTCTCACCTCCTGCATAATACAGGCCATTACATTTCACCTATTTATCCTTGTATTGAACCCAATAACTGTTTGTCTCAATTATGCTAATGGTAGTTATGTACCTGCATTAGGGAAGGATGGACCATTATAAAACTGAGCTCTCCAAACAGAAAATTAGGTTCTTCATCCATGCATGCACACACAATGCACTCTCACTGTAAGCATATTCCATTTGGTCAGGATACAACACAATAGTTAACCAGGTTTATTGAATTCCATTGCAAATGTGTTTGGAGCATATTCCTCTTGCTGTATGAAATCTTCTGACTCTCTCAGGGACAATATCATAGAAAATAATGATTTTTAAGCATCTCGCTTCCTAGAATTTGCTCTGTTTCATCAGTTTTGAGCCAGAGCCAGACATATTTTTCCTCTCTGTATTTACTGTATGCAGGAAATATTTTTCCACATATTAGAGTTTTATGACTTCACAATAGGTGACAAAGCTTTATGAATTCCTTTGGTAATCCATATAATATATTATTAATTCTGATTATAGTAGGTGATGTCTACATAATATATAATTCCATAAGAATTATATTGTAATTGGACATATTAATATCACATACTGCTCGTCGTTTAGAATAAATTGGTTGAGTGTGAACTGTATTTCTTCAGGTTCCTTTATTCCTCCTCATCTTCGATGTGTTCTATTTATAGTATCCATTTGATTAGTCAGTTTAGTTTTATTACAGAGAAAATGCAAACTCCAGACTTAAAAAGGTAGAGAAAAGGAAATTGAGAAGAGATTGGTGTTACTTCAAATCTCCAGGGAACAAATAGAATCATATCATTATCCAATAGCAATAACATTTGTTCATCTCCTGGGGAATATATTGGAGTTGCTATACTCTCTATGGATTAAATAAAGTTTGTGTCAGTTTATTTTTATGTACAAGCAGAGCAAAATATACAAATAAAAATTGGACCAAAGGTATTTTTATAATTACTTTTTAAAAAATACAAAAAGGTAAATGACTTGCTTGTGTATATTACCAAGTACCCTACATTTAGCCAATTAAATTACGCAGTTATGCAACTTAACAACTTGTTAAAGCTGCAAGACTAAACAATACAAAATCAGATGGTATTACACAGAAATAACATGTTGGAGTGTGTCTGGGGGGGGGTTAACAGTTTTTTTTTAAAAAGGAAGGAGGAGATTGGAGGACGGACAGAGGGAGGAGAAAAGTAGAGAGGTGAGGTGGAATGGAAGTCTAGCATTATTTGAGCTATCTCAACATTCTTTACCCAAATGTATCAAGAAGCAGGATCCAAATTTCTTCCAATTCATGTAATTGCTCTCTGTGTTGATAGGCTGCTATTTCTTTCGCTGCTAACTCAAATAGGTTCATGTAACCAAAGGCATTTTTAATGTGAGTGTTGGTAATGTAATGTTTGTGTTTTTATGTAAACGAGTAGAACCCTCTTCTGACTTTTGGTTAATTTCTCTTTCAGTTGTTCTTCAGGCGTGCAGCCTAGTCCTTTATCCAGTCAAGTTCATCGAGACAGTCAACTTGAAAATATACCATGAGTTCAACTGGGGCTATGGCCTGGCTTGGGGTGCAACTATATTTTCATTTGGGGGTGCCCTCCTTTATTGCCTGAACCCTAAGATCTATGAAGACTACTACTAGTGCCACTTTAGTTTGGGGGAAAAAAAATGGAATAACAAAAGGGTTACTCCATCTTTTCTAACTCGCTGTTTTTTAGAATACTTGTGGAGCATTAAGCAGTCGCTCTGTTGATTTAATAGCCTTTGCCTTTTGGCCGCAAACACTATAACTAGCTTTTACATCCATTTAAGAGAACTGCAAAAATTAAGATTACTGATCTTACACAGGCAAACGTTGCAAGCTGCTGATACGTTAATGTCATTTTTCTTGACAACAAGCGAAGGATCTACATGACAGCGATCATTGTGAGGGACGTTGCTGGAGTGAAAATGCAGTGCCTGCATCTGCCATCGCCTGCAGGGGAGCAGCTGGCATAAGCTCCATTTAGAAGTTTCCTTATATCGTGGAGGATTCAGATGTCATGATAAGCAGGTGGTGCCATCTTATATCAATAAGTGCTGTTGGGCCCTGGTCACTTGCTAGAAAAAGCTGTTGAGAAATTAGTTGCAAATGGCCATGTGTTGGGGGCAGTGAATGTAAATGATAAATGAATTTCGTAATGTCTGCATTGGACAGTTTGCTGAAAAAAAACCCGGGAGTTTATGCATTAGCAAGCCACATCTTCCCTGCCAACTGTGGCAGATCCCTGAAGGGAAGTCAAAACCTGGAGACACGTGCTTCTAATTATGTGGCTGGAAGTTGTCTCAGCTCTGAGTATTGTGGGGTGGGACGAGGGGTAACGGGGGCCTCAAATTTCCCTGTGGCAAATAAAATGAGCTGCATTTGTCTTCATGCCCTTTTAATTTCCAAACTGTGCAGTAGAAATGCATAAATAACAAGTCCAACTATTTTTATAGAAGGCATTTGTTAGTATAAATGAGTATATATATGTAAACATATATAAACATATGCAGAGGAAGAAACACATTACATCTCAAAATGGTAATATTTGCTGTGGTGCAGTGGTTAAAGCACTAACTTTGTATGCCTTCTTAAGAGTCTTGGATCGCTATCTCCATTTAGGGTCAGTAATGCAAAATAAACATCTTAAAATTGGTTGCTTTCTCTGTATGCCCTTATGCTCTGTTTTGATGGGAAATATCTAAAAGGTCATATACATTTGAGGTGGAATTAAATCTAAAATAGCTAGTTGCTTGATACTTATTACAAGTATTTATTTTTTTTTAAAAAAAGCTGTTTAATGGAGAGAGACTACCACTTTCTAAAAATCCAGTTAGTTTCTGTCTCTAATTGAAAGAATGTAGCTGAGATCCAGTTACGTACAGTATAAAAATGTTATCAGTACAGTATGTACTCAAATATTTGTTTCAGAGTAGCAGCCGTGTTAGTCTGTATCTGCAAAAAGAACAGGAGTACTTGTGGCACCTTAGAGACTAACAAATTTATTGAGCATAAGCTTTCGTGAGCTACAGCCCACTTCATCGGATGCATTCAGTGGAAAATACAGTGGGGAGATTTATATACACAGAGAACATGAAACAATGTAACAACATGAAACAATGGGTGTTACCATATACACTGTAACAAGAGTGATCAGGTAAGGTGAGCTATTACCAGCAGGAGAGGAAAAAAAACCAAACAAACCTTTTGCAGTGATAATCAAGGTGGGCCATTTCCAGCAGTTGACAGGAACGTGTGAGGAACAGTAGGGGGGAAAAATAATTATCACTACAAAAGGTGTGTTTTTTTCCCTCTCCTGCTGGTAATAGCTCACCTTACCTGATCACTCTCGATACAGTGTATATGGTAACACCCATTGTTTCATGTTCTCTGTGTTTATAAAATCTCCCCACTGTATTTTCCACTGCATGCATCTGATGAAGTGAGCTGTAGCTCCTGAAAGTTTATGCTCCAATAAATTTGTTAGTCTCTAAGGTGCCACAAGTACACCTTTTCAAATATTTGTTGTTCTCTGAGTCTAAAGGTTGATTGACATGCGTCTATTTACTACTTGCTGAATGTTTCCCACTTAAAACTTCCAGAGGCTATACAAATGAAATGAGACCCAAATTAAACTAGGGTGGAATTTTTAAATTGACTTACATAGCATAACTTTTATTTTTGTTTAATATTTGCTTATTTGGGTACTTTGGATTAATTGTGAACATATTTTTATACAACTCTAATATACAACTTTAGAAATAATTATTTTTGTTAATTGAGAAATTTAAAATATATCCTAGTTGGGCCTCTGTAAGAACAGAGACTTTGAAGCTGTAAAAATGCTTTCGTATTGTTGATGTATTGCTGGTTCTGCAAAAGGATTGCAGAATTACTTAACATTAGGACCACATCCTATAGTATTAAATGTACTCGCCACAGTTTTCAGAGAGAGGCAATTCAGCAATAGGTATAGAAGAAGCGTAAACCTGCTTGTAGCCTGTTGTTCTTAAAAGTCTTTCTGTCAAACAAGACCCAGTTCTTAGCCAACATAGGCCTCTCTGGGAGAGAATGTGTAATATCACAGGAGAATAGTCCACATCAGCACTTTTCCCTGGATCAGTGATGATTAGCTAGACTAGGATGACAGAGCAAAATAATAGCTTCACTTAAATGTTTTTGTGCATCCTGCTGAAGAGCGAGGGCAAAAGGGCATGAGGGAAAGGAGGAGAGCACCTTTCACTTTCTTGCAGGCAGCTGAGAATCTTTGGAACTCTGCATTTTTTCCTGCGTGACTTAAAGCCGAGGCCTGGCATGTGGTTAACTGCAAATCTTTCTGGACTGCAGCGTAACGCTGCTCTTATTTAGCTGCATTAGGAACATTGTGTGATGGAATGGGAATTAGGCTAATTTTAAGAAGCCTACTGTGAGTGGATCTCTGTTCCTTTTTAGGGGAGTGGTGGTTTGGTGCTGACCGTTACACAGCATTTTGCTTCGTACAAGGAGAGGAAGCCGTACAATGCTCGACCTATGTCATATCTACTAATCTTAATAAACTCCCTTTCTCTTTCTGTGTAGCTAGAGAGAAGATATTCAGTGGGCTATTGCATATACACATAAGTTGCACATATACTGGAGAAAACACAATTCATAACACAAAAGGCCTTTAGGCAAAAATTTTCAAACTTGAGTGCCTAAAGTTAGGATCCTGTATCCATATTTAGGCATCAAAAATCGGGGGGGGGGGGCTTGATTTTCAGAGGTTCTGAATACCTACAACTTCCATTGAAGATAATGGGATCTACAAGTGATCAGCACATAATCACATAATCAGTTCCCTGCCATTGCAGCGGCCGTGGGCATTGGTGGCATCTTGGTCTCTTCTGTTCTCTGCATGTGGGACAAAGTTTAGTTTCCTGAGGACTGAAATGTTTTGTTCTAACTCAAAGGCATCTGAGTGAAATTTAATGGCCTGTGTTATATTGATCAGTCTAGCTGATCTAATGGTCCCTTCTGGCCTTAAACTCTATGAAACTAGTTGGATTTGTGTGTGGGGAAACTTCTCAGAATCAGGTCCTTTTTATTTAGGGGCCTAAGCATGGAATTAGGCACCTAATTTTAGCCTATGCTGCTGCTTTTTCCCCTACCATGGCCAAGATTGCCAAATATTGAATGTTTTGGCACCAAACTAAAAGTAAATACAATGTAAAGCTGAAATATTTTTTCTACCCATAGAATAAAACACTCCTGTGTTGGAGTGTATTTACAATAGACTTATCATTTTTATATATTATTCTTATGTCATGCCTTCATCATTTCAGTTATATTTGGCTTTATCTCACTAGCAAGGTAATTTTTCACACCACAAACCCATTGTTTCTCTTCCAGATATATATAGTGAACTTGCAAGCAGGGCTAGTTATTTTTATTTTTTAAGCTTAAAGTATACTATCTGGTGCAACAAGTACCAACCCACTCTTTTGAATTTCTTGCACAACTACATTTAGCTTTTGTAAGTTCAACATGTAAATTTTAAAGACATAAATATAGAGACCTATGTGTTTGAAATATGAATGATATATGGATTAGCATGTAACTGTATATTATTAAACATGCAATGAACTAACTGGTAAGTGAAGTCTAATCTTATGGCTAGCAATGTAATTTATTCAGACTGTATTTTTGTACAGAACAGTGCACACTAACCTGTTGCCTGTGTGTCCTCTATAATGCCTAAAACTGTGCCTCGAGATTTCATTTGTCTTTACAAATCAATCAACTAAATACTTCATGCTGTTGATGGTATTAGTTTCTCTAATGTTGTTCTCTGTTTATTTTTGGAAAGTGTATGGTATGTTTATTGAATGAATCCGTCAAAATGTGGTTCATTTTTAATGGTCATTATTAGGGGGAAAAGACAAGTTTTTTATCTAAGCTGTTTTAAGTTTGCTGTTTTATTACCATTTTTGCATTTCACAACTTTTGTAGCTTACAAGAAGTTATATGTGAAAAAGTAACTAAAATAAAAAAAAGGTTACCCTAACAAAATGCACTTCTTTTTGCCCTGTGTAGAATATTTAAACACTGAAAAGTTCTGCTGCTGTTTTTGTCTGTGTTTACTTAAATGAATTTGTCTGGCACTTAGATATCACAATAAGGGCAGGTTTATAAAAAATAGAGCCAAGTTCTGCCCTCGTTAGTATCCTGTGGGGTTGACTGTGGTATACATCTCGGCACTATTCAGCCCCAAATGCCTTTATGTAATATGTTGTAACATTTGAATGACAGAGCCCTTTAACTTATTAAATAAAAAGCAATGTACTGGCATTCAGAATGTACCACTCCAACTACTTCAATGGTAAATTAATCTGCGATATTCAATATTCTTTTCCGTATTTCCAGATTATACAGTGCTATTTTCTGTATGAACCTGAAGTATGTGTTACTTTTTCACTTTTTGAATAATCTTTTACACTATTCTTCCCTTTTGACCTGGAGGGGAGTATTGAACTGTGTGTTAAAAAGCACAGCTTAAATAAAGAAAACATGTATTATGATCTCCATAACATTCAGGTTACAGCTTGTCAACCTCTTTCTCACACTGATATGCTGAGATCTACTTGAGTGCACTCCATGTGAAAATGCTCGTTTCACCTTGCAAACATAGTGCAGTGTGCAGCATGCCACAAAGAGATGGACAGTGTTGCCCAAGCTTGCATCCAAACAGTTTTGAAGGCAACACCATCTTGCTTTGAATCTGCCAAATGTGCACTCAGCCACCAGCCTGCAACTGCCAAGTATTTTACTGAGCTTTCTTTTGCCAGGTTCTTTGAGCTCAGAGTACGGTTTCATGAGCCATGGCAGGACTGTGTAAGCAGGGTCCACTGTCATTAGTGGGCACAGAGACCCCGTTGATGATCATGTCATTTGGAGCAAATAAGGTCTCTGCTTCTCCAAACAGGTAAATGCCAGATCTTAGCACCATGGCATCATGCATCTTGCCAATACAGCCTGCACTGGTGTCCACAAACCTGCCCCTTTGGTCGGCCAAGGCCTGCATAGCAATTACGGATGTAAATATTGGTTAAAAAAGTTAACCGGTTAAAGGATTAAAATGATATCATTTGATCGGTTAGCTGTTAACTGATTTCATTCCGCCAGTAGCACGGCGTGGGGCAGCAGGGCTCCCGCTGGGGCTGGGGCCCTGCCGGTCCACTGCAGCTGGGGCTGCTGCAGCCCACCCGCTGGCACAGTGTGGCCAAAGCCAGAGCTCCGCCAGCGTGGCCAAAGCCGGGGCCTCTCCAGCCCACCAGCCAGAGCCGGAGCCCCAGCAGTGTGGCCGGGGCCACTCCAGCCCACCGCCTGGGTCTGGAGTCCCACCAGGGTTGCTCCAGCCTGCCTGGCCTGGTGCGACTGCTGCTGGGGTCACGCCAGCCAGTCACCAGGGTTAACAGCTAAGGTCCTGTTAACAGTAAGCCGAATGCTTACCAGTTAACTATTTACATCCCTAATAGCAATGGAGTAGTATCCTACAAAGGATCCTTTGTAGGATACTACTCCATTGCTATGCACGCCTGGGCGACCAAAGAGTTGACATAGTTTCTTGCTCCTTGTGGAGGGCAAACTGTGGGCACATGTGTAGCAATTGTAGCCATGGTGCAGTTTGGGAAGCCTATTCTCACAAAGCCAGCAGTTATTTTGGGCACATTAGTTTTACCCATCACTTTTGGGTAAACCACAGTCCTAATTGCATCACAAGGCTCCATAACGCAAACAGTTCACTTGGGGTCTGTAGTAGTCTGGGGTAGCCAGCTTCCAGATGTCCACAGCAGCCTACTTCTGGAGTGGTATGGCCTCCCTCGTGTGTGTCTCCTGGCATGGGGGAGTTGGTGCATGCTCCTCACACAGCTACACAAAGATGTGTTTCCTAATGCAAAAGTTCTGGACCTACTTCTAGTCATCTCACATCTCCATGACACTGAGATCCCACTAGTCTGTGCTTGTGACCCTGCTTCAGAAACTCCAGTTTGTGTGGAGTATTCACAGCTATGACAGCACACATCAGGTGCATCAACTGTTCCAGAGCTGTACCTCACTCCGAGACGGTGAGGCATTCATACGGCTGCGGCGTGGATGTTAGGAGGTGAGCTTGGCAAGTGCAGGTTCATGGGCTTGGATGCCCAGAGCAGGGTACACTATGCAGCGCAGACATATCCTGAATAACTGCTCTCCAAAGCAAAACAGGGGTGGATAATCTGGCCCTCAATAATTTGAAAGACAACAGACCTTTTATGGAGTATGGATGGATGGATGAGAACTACATCTGGGCACATGAGAGAGTAGGGAAATGAAGTGGTGGGAAAAGAATTCAGAAGAGAAAACTGGACCAATAAAAGAGGAGGACTGGGATGCCTTAGAAACCTTGAATTTTAGAAGAGAGGGACCGCGGGGAAGTAGGAAGGTAGTAATAGTACACTAGAAACAAGAACATATATGCTGCTAGAGTGCGAGATGGGAACATGGAAACAGAAGATATGCATAGGTTCCATCCTATGGGTTGTGAAATCCTTCCAACCCCAAAGGGATGATGAAAAATGCCCTTCAGAATTATTTTAAATAAAATTTGCCACTTCAAAAAACATATTTCTATATGTTTTGGGAGTACTTCCCCACAACATGTTTCATGATGTGGAAATTCTGAAATTCTAAATTCTGACTGAGTATATAGTAGAATGTTGTTTTCTTCTGTCTCTCTTATTTCATTCCTCTCATTTTCCTTCACATTTACTGAAATACAATAGTCAGAAACTTATTTTCAAAAACAAATTGGCTTCAAAGTGGCCACTGGAAATTAAAGGGGCACTGAGGTTTGACAGGAGGGTGCATTATCTCCCAGAGGAGTGCTACATATTCAACTAATAGCTCCAACAAATGTTTTGACCTGCTAAGGGGGCCATTCTGATATAGATGTGCCAATCTTTTTACAAATGTGTATAGTGTCAGGCAGATGAGGCAATTATACCACTCTTGGGTGGGGGGACATGGGGTAGGGCAAGGGGTTTTTATGACAAACCTATGAAGCTTTATTGAACTAAATCTCCTATAATGAGTGAATGAGTTATCAAAAATTAATATAAAGATACAAAGAACTTTCCCCTCCAGCTAAATGTTATAATAATTACACTCCCCATTTCCTATTTTATAACTGTGCTTCTTTTTTGACTCATTTTTCTCTCCTCCTTTAGGGCCAATGCAGAGTTTATGCTGCTCTGATAGTGAAAAGGGGCCAGAAGAGCCACAATGTCACCACCAGGGAAAATCCCCAGCATAGGGCCTTCCCTCAAAGGCAGAGAGATGGCATAGCTGACTCTACATCACCCATCCTCCCAGCCCCAGCCGATGGCATGTGCTCAGGAGGAGGGGGATAGAATGCTCCTAATCTCGGCTGCTGTAACGTATTTTAGGACAGGTGGAGAGATGGTGTGTTTAAGGAAGTGAACTGGGACCCAGCATACTTGGGTTCACCTTTTGGCTCTGCAGCAGACTGCCAGGTTGATCTTGGGTGAGTCACTTAATCTCTCTGTGCCTTAATTTTCCCGTCTTCAGCGTAGGGAATAATAGCATTTTCTGACACCCTAAGTGTTGTGAGGATGAATACATTAATCTGTTTGATGCACTTAAGACTTGTCTATATCAGGTACATTTACACCACTACAAACCCCCCAGTGTAGATTCAATTCTATTCTCTATTGGTTCTTATGCCGTGCTTGTCACTGTAGTATTGTGTATCTTTCAGTACTGCAGCAAACAATGGGACTAACATCTGTCACACGTTTGTTCTCATCCGCTCCCCAGAGGGAGGAGAGTGTGGTAAAGTGTCTTGTTCTGGATTTTTTATTTACATGTTGCTATATATTTATGGTAGAAAAAGCAAAGTCAAAGAAATGCACCTTGCACTTAGAGCAGAAAGTGGCGAAGTTTGTGATGGGTCTTAGTTTCTCTTGGAGTTCATGCCACAGTCTTGGGCTGATGCCTGAGAAATTTCTGTCTCTGCATCACCAGTGTTAAACTATTTTAAACTGGGATAAGTCACAGCAGCGAAAATTCATTTTACATCAGTGCAGTGCATCTACACTGGGGTTTGCACTGGTGTAGCTAGACTGGATACAAAAAGTCATACAATGGACAAGTCCTCAGATATTACAATGATGGGTGTGTGTGTGTATGAGAGCGGGTGACTGGATGGGCCACACTGAGGATGCTCTATTCAGGGCAGACTGCAAAGAATAGGGCAGACAATCCCGAAACTGGTGGTTTATTCAATAATTAGATTCACCAAGCCAGTAACAAAATAGCTTCTGTAGTACCACGCTGGTTATCAAGAAGCCAAATACAGTCCCCTTTAAGCATGCCAGCTCTTGTCCCCCACCTAGAGAGCCAAGTCTAGTATAGTGAGTGGTTCTTGAAAACCAGATTCATCATATGTTAGGTCCACCTGTCCCAAAGGACAGGACACCGATTCTCAGGTCAGTATGAGTTTCAAATCTTACCCAATAATCATGCAGATGCCAATCCTTTAGTAACTGAAGGTTTTAATAATAAAAGGAAAAAGAAGGAAGAGCACTGCAGTGGTTAAGATATCAATATACACACAGATATGTAAAAAGTCCTCTGGTCAGTTTCATAGCTGAGATGGTGAGGCTGCTGACTTGTAAAAGTCTTTCTGGAATCAATGTAAAAGGTTCTAGTACACTAGGCAATCTAGGTATAATGTTTGTTCAAGCTTTTCCATGAAAATTCCAGGGTAAATCCAGAGTAAACCTGGGGATCTCAGTCTCGTGCCTGAGACCTTTCTTGTCAAAGTTTAAGCAGACCTGAGATAAAAAGGATCAGGCCTTTTCTTCATAGTCTTCTAACAAGCTGATAAACTTCTTGACAACAATTGTCACAGCAGGACCTTTCCCCAATGAAGAATAGACAGTGCAGAGTGTTGCTATTTCCTATGCATTCAGGTAAATTAGTTGTATTCATTAACACAATGCAATTAGCCATTCAAACAATCAAGGCAGTTCATTATAACATACATAATTAAGCTGAAGACAATGTAAATAATATTAATTCCTGTAGAATCTTACATCTTTGACCTTTGAGACAATAGAATACAGTAATGAAGCATTATAAGACAGGAACAGGATTTTAGCATCTACAAGCTAATTAGATCACATTGTTAAACTTCTAACAAGATATGGGTAAACACAGACAAATGCACTTAACATCTACCCTTGATTTATATTACTACAAATAAATGGGTTAATGATTGCTGGTCTAGGACATCTCTTTGAAATTCACATACCAGTAGATTGTCTTGATTACATTTCAATGCCTCTTGTTAAAATGTTATAGGTCATACACAAGTTGGGCAGTTTGTCAATGTCACAGTGTGTGTCCCATGTAAGTATATATCTTCATAATAGAAAAATTAGAATAGCCCTGAGACTGCTCTAATTTAGATTGGGATGAAATACCCACCTTTCCCAACACCCTAAATTCCTGTGCCGAGTACAGCTGTGGCAGGAGGGAAAATCAGAACCATTGCCTTCATCTCTTGTAGTTGAGGCCAATTTCTGTTTTATCTCATAGTAGTTCATTAAAGAGGAAAATATCAGGTTAAAGAATATTAGAATCATAGAATCATAGAATATCAGGGTTGGAAGGGACCTCAGGAGGTCATCTAGTCCAACCCCCTGCTCAAAGCAGGACCCATCCCCAATTAAATCATCCCAGCCAGGGCTTTGTCAAGCCTGACCTTAAAAACTTCTAAGGAAGGAGATTCTACCACCTCCCTAGGTAACGCATTCCAGTGTTTCACCACCCTCCTAGTGAAAAAGTTTTTCCTAATATCCAACCTAAACCTCCCCCACTGCAACTTGAGACCATTACTCCTTGTCCTGTCATCTTCTACCACTGAGAATAGTCTAGAACCATCCTCTTTGGAACCACCTCTCAGGTAGTTGAAAGCAGCTATCAAATCCCCCTTCATTCTTCTCTTCTGCAGACTAAACAATCCCAGTTCCCTCAGCCTCTCCTCATAAGTCATGTGTTCTAGACCCCTAATCATTTTTGTTGCTCTTCGCTGGACTCTCTCCAATTTTTCCACATCCTTTTTGTAGTGTGGGGCCCAAAACTGGACACAGTACTCCAGATGAGGCCTCACCAATGTCGAAGAGAGGGGAACGATCATGTCCCTCGATCTGCTGGCTCTGCCCCTACTTATACATCCCAAAATGCCATTGGCCTTCTTGGCAACAAGGGCACACTGTTGACTCATATCCAGCTTCTCGTCCACTGTCACCCTAGGTCCTTTTCCGCAGAACTGCTGCCTAGCCATTCGATCCCTAGTCTGTAGCGGTGCATTGGATTCTTCCGTCCTAAGTGCAGGGATTTTTATCAAAAGGAACCAGAGGCTATTTCAATCCCTGCGGTGTGGGATTGCACTTATCCTTGTTGAACCTCATCAGATTTCTTTTGGCCCAATCCTCCAATTTGTCTAGGTCCCTCTGTATCTTATCCCTATTTGCCACCGTATCCACCACTCCTCCTAGTTTAGTATCATCCGCAAATTTGCTGAAGTGCAATCCACACCATCCTCCAGATCATTTATGAAGATATTGAACAAAACTGGCTCCAGGACCGACCCTTGGGGCACTCCACTTGATACCGGCTGCCATCTAGACATGGAGCCATTGATCACTACCCGTTGAGCCCGACAATCTAGCCAACTTTCTACCCACCTTATAGTGCATTCATCCAGCCCATACTTCTTTAACTTGCTGACAAGAATACTGTGGGAGACCGTGTCAAAAGCTTTGCTAAAGTCAAGAAACAATACATCCACTGCCTTCCCTTCATCCACAGAACCAGTAATCTCATCATAGAAGGCAATTAGATTAGTCAGGCATGACTTGCCTTTGGTGAATCCATGCTGACTGTTCCTGATCACTTTCCTCTCGTGTAAGTGCTTCAGGATTGATTCCTTGAGGACCTGCTCCATGATTTTTCCGGGGACTGAGGTGAGGCTGACTGGCCTGTAGTTCCCAGGATCCTCCTCCTTCCCTTTTTTAAAGATGGGCACTACATTAGCCTTTTTCCAGTCGTCCGGGACTTCCCCCGATCTTCCCCCGATTTAACCATGAGTTTTCAAAGATAATGGCCAATGGCTCTGCAATCACTGCCGCCAGCTCCTTTAGTACTCTCGGATGCAACGCATCTGGCCACATGGACTTGTGCACGTCTAGCTTTTCTAAATAGTCCCTAACCACTTCTTTCTCCACAGAGGGCTGGCCACCTACTCCCCATGCTGTGTTGCCCAGCGCAGCAGTCTGGGAGCTGACCTTGTTCATGAAGACAGAGGCGAAAAAGCATTGAGTACATTAGCTTTTTCCACATCCTCTGTCACTAGGTTGCCTCCCTCAGTCAGTAAGGGGCCCACACTTTCCTTGGCTTTCTTCTTATTGCCAACATACCTGAAGAAACCCTTCTTGATACTCTTAACATCTCCTGCTAGCTGCAGCTCCAGGTGTGATTTGGCCTTCCTGATTTCACTCCTGCATGCCCGAGCAACAATTTTATACTCTTCCCTGGTCATTTGTCCAATCTTCCACTTCTTGTAAGTTTCTTTTTTATGTTTAAGATCCGCAAGGATTTCACTGTTAAGCCAAGCTGGTAGCCTGTCATATTTACTATTCTTTCGACACATTGGGATGGTTTGTCCCTGTAACCTCAATAGGGATTCTTTGAAATACAGCCAGCAATCCTGGACTCCTTTCCCCCTCATGTTATTCCCCCAGGGGATCCTACCCATCAGTTACCTGAGGGAGTCGAAGTCTGCTTTCCTGAAGTCCAGGGTCCGTATTCTGCTGCTTACCTTTCTTCTCTGTGTCAGGATCCTGAACTCGACCAACTCATGGTCACTGCCTCCCAGATTCCCATCCACTTTTGCTTCCCCTACTAATTCTTCCCGGTTTGTGAGGAGCAGGTCAAGAAAAGCTCTCCCCCTAGTTGGCTCCTCCAGCACTTGCACCAGGAAATTATCCCCTACATTTTTCAAAAACTTCCTGGATTGTCTGTGCAAAACTGTAGTGCTCTCCCAGCAGATATCAGGATGATTAAAGTCACCCATGAGAACCAGGGCGTGCGATCTAGTAGCTTCTGCGAGTTGCTGAAAGAAAGCCTCATCCACCTCATCCCCCTGGTCCAGTGGTCTATAGCAGACTCCCACCACGACATCACTCTTTTTGCTCACACTTCTAAACTTAATCCAGAGACACTCAGGTTTTTCTGCAATTTCATACCAGAGCTCTGAGCAGTCATACTGCTCTTTTACATACAGTGCTACTCCCCACCTTTTCTGCCCTGCCTGTCCTTCCTGAACAGTTTATAACCATCCATGACAGTACTCCAGTCATGTGAGTTATCCCACCAAGTCTCTGTTATTCCAATCACGTCATAATTCCTTGCCTTCACCAGGACCTCCAGTTCTCCCTGCTTGTTTTCAAGGCTTTGTGCATTTGTATATAGGCACTTGAGATAACCTGCTGATCGCCCCTCATTCTCAGTATGAGGTAGGAGCCCTCCCCTCACAGACGTTGCTGGCTGTGCTTCCTCTTGGTATCCTGCTTGCCCACTTACCTCAGGGCTTTGGTCTCCTTCCCCCGGTGAACCTAGTTTAAAGCCCTCCTCACTAGGTTAGCCAGCCTGCTCACAAAGATGCTCTTCCCTCTCTTCGTTAGGTGGAGCCCGTCTCTGCCCAGCACTCCTCCTTCATGGAACACCATCCCATGGTCAAAGAATCCAAAGCCTTCTCTCCGACACCACCTGCGTAGCCATTCGTTGACTTCCATGATTCGACGGTCCCTACCCCAGCCTTTTCCTTCCACGGGGAGGATGGACGAGAAGACCACTGGCGCCTCAAACTCCTTTATCCTTCTTCCCAGAGCCACGTAGTCCACAGTGATCCACTCAAGGTCATTCTTGGCAGTATCATTGGTGCCCACGTGGAGAAGCAGGAAGGAGTAGCGATCCGAGGGCTTGATGAGTCTCGGCAGTCTCTCTGTCACATCGCGAATCTTAGCCCCTGGCAAGCAGCAGACTTCTGTGTTTTCCCGGTCAGGGCGGCAGATAGATGACTCAGTCCCCCTGAGGAGAAAGTCCCCGACCACCACCACCCGCCTCCTTCTCTTGGGAGTGGTGGTTGTGGAAGCCCCAACCTCAGGACAGCGCATCTCATGCCTTCCAACCAGCGGAGTCTCCTTCTGCTTTCTCCCCCCAGACGTATCATCTGGTCCACTCTCCGCAATGGTGGAGAGAACATGAAAACGGTTACTTACCTGTGTCTGCGTTGCTGGTACCAGGACATTCCCCCTTCTTCTTCTGGAGGTCACATGTTGCCAAGCTTCTTCACTGGCCTCTTGGCTCCGCTGTGCAACCTGCTCTAAATCTTTATAGCTTTGTGCCCGTAGAAGCATATCCTGACTTTTGTCCAGGAAATCCTCAGATTCTCGTATGCAACGCAGGGTCGATATCTGTTACTCCAGACCTTCAATCTTCAATTAGATAAGTTAGATATATTTAAGCAGGCAGGGCCTGATGAAATGCACTTTAGGATACTTAAGGAACTAGCTGAAGCAACCTTGGAACCATTAGTGATTATCCTCGAGAACACAGGAAGGACGGGTGCAGTCCCCGATGACTGGAGAAGGGCAAATGTAGTACTATCTTTAAAATGGGGAATAAAGAGAGCCTAGGAAATTATAGACCAGTCAGCCTAACTTCAATACCTGTAAAGGTACTAGAGTGAATTATTAAACAATCAATTTGTAAGCATCTAGAGATAATAGCCAACATATATTTTTCAAGAACAAATCACACCAAACCAACCTCATTTCCTTCTCTGACAGGGTTACTGACCTACTGGATTGGGGAAGATCTGGACGTGTTAGATCTTGATTTTAGTAAGACTTTTGACTAAGTCCCACATAACATTTTCATGAGCAAACTAGGGAAATGCAGTCTAGATGAAATTACTTTAAGGTGGGTGCACAATTGGTTGAAAGACTATACTCAAAGAGCAGTTATCAATGGTTGGCTGTCAAACTGGGGGTACTTAATGAGTGAGGTCCCACAGGGGTCTGTCCTGGGTCTGGTACTAGTAAGTATTTTCATTAATGACTCAGCTAATGGAGTGGAAAGTATGCTTATAAAATTTGTGTATGACAACAAGATGGGAGGGGAGGAAAGCATTTTGGAGGACAGAATTAGGATTCAAAATGACGTTGACTAATTGGAGAATTGGTCTGAATTCAACAAGATGAAATTCAATAAAGACAAGTGCAAAGTACTACACTTATGAGGGAAAAATCAAATGTACAACTACAAAATGGGGAATAACTGGCTAGGTGATAGTGCTGCTGAAAAGGCTCTGGGATTATAATGGCCCACAAATTGAATATGGGTCAACAATCTGATGCAGTTGCTAAAAAGGCTAGTGTTCTGGGGTGTATTAACAGGAGTGTCGTAGGTAAGACACGGGGAAGTAATAGTCCTGCTCTACTTGGCAAAGATGAGGCCTCACCTGGAGCACTGTGTCCAGGTCTGGGCGCCACACTTCAAAAAAGATGTGGACACATTGGAAAGAGTCCAAAGGAGAGCAACAAAAAATGAGAAAAGGTTTAGATGACCTTATTTATGAGGAAAGTTTAAAAAAACTGGGCATGCTTAGTCTTGAGACAACTCATGGTAGACCTGATAACTGACTTTAAATACTGCAAGTATTTGTTATAAAGAAGACGGTGTTCAATTGTTCTCCATGTCCACTGAAGGTAGGACAAGAGGAAATGAACTTAATCTTCAGCAAGGGAATTTGAGATTAGGTGTTAGGAAAAGCTTTCTATAAGGATAGTTAAGTACTTCTTAGAGTGTGCACAACATGCCTTGGGTGACACATGACAAGGATTCATCACTAAATTTGGTCTGCTGGCTGGATCATTAGCTTCCCTGTCCTGGGCCGGGTAGTGATGGGGAGTGCAACGTGAATGCTGATCCATGCCCCATCCCAGTTAAGAACTGGAATGGCTTTCAAGGAAGCTTGTGGAATCCCCATCATTGTAGGGTTTTAAGGTTGGACAAATACCTGTCAGGGATGGTCTAGGTTTACTTGGTTCTGCCTCTGCACAGGGGTCTGGACTTGATGACATCTTGAGACCCCTTCCAGCCCTACATTTCTATTACTCTAAATTAGAGGTGGGCAAACTACGGCCCGCGGCCACATCCGGCCTGTGGGACCGTCCTGTCCGGCCCCTGAGCTCCTGGCCTGGGAGGCTAGCCCCCGGCCCCTTCCCTGCTGTCCCCCCTCCCCCGCAGCCTCAGCGCGCCGCACCGCCAGCACTCTGGCCTGCTGCTCCTCCCGGGCAGCGCGGGCGGCGAGCTCCTGCCTCTCTGAGCTGCATGGTAAAGGGGTGGGGAGCAGGGGGTTGGATAAGGGGCAGGGGGTCCTGGGGCAGTCAGGGAACAGGGAGCAGGAGGTGTTGGATAGGCGTGTGAGTCCCAGGGGGGCTGTCAGGGGGAGGGGTGTGGATAGGGGGCGGGGCAGTCAGGGGACGGGGAGCAGGGGGTGGTTGGATGGGGCAGAGGTTCTGGGGGGGACAGTCAGGGGACAGGGAGCAGGGGGTGGTTCAATAGGCATGGGAGTCCTGGGGGGCCTGTCTGGGGGTGGGGTTGTGGATAGGGGTTGGGGCAGTCAGGGGACAGGGAGCGGGGGGGTTGATCGGGAGTGGGGTCTCAGGAGGGGGCGGTCAGAGGACAAGGAGCAGGGGGCATTGGATAGGTCGGGGATTCTGAGGGGGGCAGTCAGGGGGCGGGAAGTGGGAGGGCGCATAGGGAGCAGGGGCTAGGCTGTTTGGGGAGGCACAACCTTCCCTACCCCGCCCTCTATACAGTTTTGCACCCTGAAGTGGCCCTTGGGCCAAAAAGTTTGCCCACCCTCGCTCTAAATGCTTATTTAAAAAACTCTTTACAGGGTTTTTCCTTTACACCAGCTTTGTTTCAGAATCAATGCTGCTGCACTGGTTGTTTTTGGTTTTGGTTTTTCTTCAGCTTCTTATTTATTTTCCTTATCAACAGGAAAGAGAGAAACCAGCATGAGCTGCTTGGGAATCAACAGAATGAGAAAGCTGGAATGAGAAAATGGAATGCTGACTTTATCTTAGTATAATGGGGTTCAGTGAGAAGTTTTAGTTCTGTGCAATACATAGTTGAGGGCTTATTTAATTACAAAAACATCTGATAATAAGTAAAAGGATTAGCAACAGAGAAATATGCACCCCTCACACATTTTTTTTCTATTTATATGCTGCTTGCCATAAAGTAAGGAATATTTCTTACAGGATTTCTGTTTAAAAAAAAGTGTAAGTGTGGGGGGCTATAAAAAGGTATAACAAAGCACTTCTAAGTTGACATATTTCTAAAGGAAACCTTTGTCATGTGTAATTTCTGAAGCCTACCTGGAAGCAGTTTAAATTATTGTTTCAATAAAGATTGCTTAAAGAGAAGCCAGTAGGTTCTTCCTAAAGGACATAAATCTAGCTATATATAACAGAAAAGAAGTCCTGCATGGAAAAACTTATTTCCAGTGTGAAACATTTCAATAGCTTTGAAGCTGTTGAATTCAGTAAATTCTTTTTTTTTTTCAATCCCACACTGAATAGCCATTTCGATGTTTAAAGTAGAAGCATAAAGTGTTTTCTGAGAAGTGGATCGTGCACAGTGAATTAAAACAACTTGCAAGAAAGGGGAAAGGCCTTTCAAGGTGTGTGTGTGTGTGTGTGTGTGTGTGTGTGTGTGTGTGTGTGTGTGTGTGTGTGTGTGTGTGTGTGTGTGTGTGTGTGTGTGTGTGTGTGTGTGTGAACAGATTGCACTCCACTTGGTTGCAGACAACCTTTACCTGATTTAAGTGAAGTGGAAATATATTCTGCTCCAAAGGTCTTAGAATTAGTCTTATAATTCTAACACACATGTACACCTTTTTATTTGTCTGGCAGTATTTAAAGCAAGCAAAGGGGGACAGCATAGTGATTTAAGCCTCAGGTTTTTAAATACCCTAGGCTCTCTGAAACCACAGGTTCTGTTTCATTCTATATAGGTTTTTATAGCATGCTCCAAATCCCAACGCAGTCAGCTCATTCCTTCATCCTTGCAGGGAAGTTTGAGTTCCATGCAGTTTACTCTGTGTGGGCCTCTTTAAAATCTGAGGTCCTGTCTGTTCTGCACAGGCATAAAGAGTATGGCACTTTTGGGGAGAAAAGGGTCGTGGGGTTGTTGTTTTTTGCCCGAATTGTCTCGCTCTCTTTCCCCTGCTATTTTATATGGTTCTGTGTGCTTTTGGCACAGGCACCCCACACCAGAAGTTCCTGAAGACTAGGGCTGTTATTATAGGACTCTGTTAGTAATTGCTATAGTGAAGTTTTCAGAATTGTTACTGAGGCATTCACCTTCGATCTTCTATGCTGATCTCTGTCCAACAGTGTGATTTTGTGTGTTTGGGTAAAGTTCGAATATAAACACATTCCATTGCTTTTGATTTACAGGGGAGTGGGGATTAAAAAACTTTAAAAAAAGTTCTGAATCCTGCTTTTTCTTGAATAGTTACAAAAGATCCTGAAGTTTGGAACTTGGCATGAGACTCAGTACTCATGGGGAGAGCTAAAAATACTTTATAAATGATTACAAAAACATTCTGGAGCATGCTCAGTAGGTTTCTAAGATGTTTGCAGTCTAATGAAATCTACAGACTTCATAGGATCACTGCACACTGTTTGCCGAGCCCCATAGCCATAGAGGACTGCTGCTTATCAAGTGCTTCTTAGGACAACTTGCATGAAGAAGATTGTAATGGGGTCACTGAAATGCACACATGACACAATCCTAAGAACAATCTAACACTGACAGGCAAAAATTGTGCACCAAAAGAAAAGTTGAATGGTCTTCCGGAATATTCTATGCATGTTAAGCTATTGTTTTTAGAAGTGTCAGGGTTTTTTTTTTTTTTCTGTTGCAAATATGTGCTTACAAAGATATTACAGTGTAAACAGATGTTTGCTATTCTGTTAACCAGCCCTGCACCAAACAGTCTGCAGTATATATACAAAAAAGATAGTAAGGAACTCCTCTCTCCTGCTTCCTGTCCACATCAAGATATGGGAACTGCAACAAACGCTAACATTATCTCATAAGTTCCAAGAGCATCCATAACTAGAGATGTGCTGCCGATATTTTACTACGGGCTCCCTCAGAATTGTTCTGCCTCAGTCAGTGATGCTGTGTGTTCCATTTGCTTCTGCCCCACTCCCAGGTCCTAAATGCATCCTTTTCCTCCCATTCCCACCCCTGCCCTCCCAAATTAATCCTATAGTCTTCTCCCCTCCATTTCAGTGATCTTTGGCCTGCCATGCTTTCTGTGCACTTTACAGGGGTATTTCTAGATGACTCCCCTACCTGCAGCTGTTCCTCACAGTAACTGCTGTGGTGACAGGTGACTGGTCATCCAGAGAGTGGGTACCTTGTGGTGATGCGTGGTATCCCCTTTGGTTCTCGCGGTGGGCTCTTCCCTATCTGTCAGGCATCAGATAGGGAGAGTCAGAGAAACAGGGCTCCTAGGTCCAGAGTCTCAAAAATATTTAGGTCAGCACAGGCCCACCAACAGTGGGGGCAATTGCTCTGGGGCCCGGGTGATTTAAAAGGGCCTGGGGGCTGGTGGCGGTGGCTGGGAGCCCTGGGCCCTTTTAAATTGCCCGGGTGGGCTGGAGGGCGCGGACCAGTGTGGGCGGTCCCGGAAATGACATATTTGTCACTTCCACCCGGAGCCCTGTCCCCCCAGGAAGTGTTTCCTTTGTAGGTTTTTGTGGCACTATGGACTTCAGACTGCTTTCTCTCAAAATGCTAGATGTCTACTCTTTCCTGTGGTATTTCAGTTTATCACAGAAGTACAGTGATTGAGAAATTCCTAGCCTGCAGCAGAGAAAACTGGGGAATGGCTATTATTTTTTATTATTTTGATCACCAGTTGTGATAACTGGTTTTCTGTGTGATTTTTTTCTACAACTTTCTCACACAGTCAAAGGCCAAAAATCATTAGGTCTGCATCTTCTCACTGCCTCTCAGACAACAAAGATGCTTTACTTCATCCCATCGTGAAAATGAGATTGAGTGGACTAGGTGAAACATTAATTTCCATTATATCTCTACTTCATTCTCATCCAAAAGTGCTGAAAAATCATCAAGCATGACTCAGAGTTAGAAGAAAACGTTGCCCTTTGTGGTTTACGGTCAGCAGCAGCCACACTTCATTTATCTACAGTAAAAATACTTGTGCATCTGCTTTCTTCCCAAGGATTCAATGCCTACTAATGATTATTGTATGTATATTAACCAGGGTTTTGTAGCTTTTCCTGTTTTGTGCACTCCATTTCAAATCTTTATCCCACAGCTTCCCTGCTATCTTACATGCTTACAGCTGAATATAAGGCTTCATAAAACTCTGGTGCAAATTCCTTTTTTTGTACATGGCCAGATTCTTGCAGATTTATTAGCATTGGGTAACCCAGAGATCATACTCTTTAGGGGAGTTCTGTTTCCTGGGTAAAGTTCACAACTGAAATATACTGTTGTAAATTGCTTTGGTTTTTAATGTTTCATTTGCCTCCGGTCACAAGCAGGAGAAGCCAAATGCCTTTATAAATGCAAGTGGGACTGATTACAGGCTCACACATGGATTATTTGACTTGGCATCACACATACCCCATACACATAACTTACGGATGCTACAGGTACTGCAGAAATGAGACCACAGCCCTCAAGTTTGTTCAGTTTGGTCCAGTTTCCTCTCCCCCTCTTCTAAATCTTGAGCTTTCTCTTACTTGACTTATCAGTAAGAAATCCTTTTCTTACATTAAAAAATTTATTTTCCTCAAGTGTGCCTCCTTGATATTTACTAAGAAAAATGTCTGCTGCTTCATATCAGTAAGCTCAGAAGAGCAATTTATATCTTTGGCTGATTATTGAACAGGAAGAAGTAAATGTCCCTTAGTCATGCAGAGTCAATCAACAAATGAACAACCCCCCTACTTACTTAACAGTAGAAATATCCTTTTCCTTTCCAGCTAGTCATGAATAATTGGTGATTCACAATTGGCATTAATGCTGAACATGGCCAATACACCTCGCTATGCCTCAGCAACTCTCTCCGTGGTCCAGGGGCTTCCTTTATTAACAGGTCAGCTTGAGAATTGAGCTTGTTGAAGAAGTACAGCAGATAGGATTCCCAATCCCCTCCTAACCACTCTAGCACATCATCTAATCTTTGTAAGCCCATATAATTTTAAGATGAGAACTACCTACACATTTTTTAAAGATGTGGTCACACTTTGCTGATTTCGATCTTCCCCCACAAGCATACATTTCAAACTGATCCAATTTTTACTTTATTGTGGGAATCAGGTGGTTGAGATAATTTATTCGAAGTAAAGCATTCAAAACATTTATCATTACCAGTCAACAGCTAGGGGATGTTTTGTTTTTTTTTATTACATAGTAAAGAGTTTTCCTCATATCTTTTACAGCAGCAAGGATATAGCTTTATACATTTGTTTGGAGATGTGCCTCTCTGCTGGCCCACTCATCCCATTGAAATTCAGATTTAAGAATCCTTGTTGTTGTTTTGTAACATTGAAATTCAGTCAGTAGCACCCCTGACTCCTTGGTTGGTCTTGTGACTTGAAAGTAATGCTTAAAGTGTGGTGTGTGGTTGTGCTCTGAAAGATGACTCTGTAAACATGGCCTTGTGAGGTTCCATGCTTGCTATGTCTTAGTGATTTCAGATGAAAATTGTTTAGTTTACAACAGGGGTCGATAACCTTCAGCATGCAGCCCATCAGGATAATCCGCTGGCAGGCCATGAGACATTTTGTTTATGTTGACCGTCCACAGGCACGGCCCCCCCGCAGCTCCCAGTGGCCGCGATTCGCCGTTCCCGACCAATGGGAGCTGCAGCTCCCTGATGGGCCATGTGCCGAAGGTTGCCGACCCCTGGTTTACAAGTAAAAATGATGCTTTTTTCCTAGCTGCCAGACCAGCACACTCACCCTGGGATATGAGAGTTAAGAGAGGCTCTTTCCTTCTCACACAATATCACTTGCAATAAAGATTCTGAAGGCTAAATTAGACCCACTTGTGAACCCCGATTGGGTGGGATTTTGAAAAGAGCCTAATAGAATTAGACTCCCAACAGCCATTGCAACTCTCTTAGGTGCTTTGAACATTTCACCCACTGCTTTCAAAAGACAGAAGAAGATGGCCTTGTGATTAAGGTGCTGGACTTGAAGTTAGGGGACATGCATGAAAATCCTGCCTCTTCCAGAAACCTCCTGTGTGTCCGTGAGCAAGTTGCTTAACCTTTCTGTGTCTCAGCTTCCTCCATACGTACAACAAGGATGATGAGACTATACCTTTCTATTTCCAGGGAGAAGATGTAGGCTTTGTGAGGCTAAAAACATTATTTGCTAGGTGCTCAGATACTATAATAATGGAGACCATATAATCACCTAAATAGACAGAATAGATCTCCAGCAGTTTAGCTGAGTTGAATTTAGAAAATAAATCTGTTGAAGATGCACAAGGAGGAAAGAAGCTAATTTTCTCTATGCACTGTGTTGACTCTGCAGGGCTAACACAGTACAAACTTATTTTAGTCCCTAAAATGAGCAGATCAGACTCTGAAGAAGGAACCAGGCTTTACTCAGAGCAATTGCCCAAGTTTACTCAGTAGGTATAAAAAATAAACTCCATGTGCTTCCCGTTTTTTTATCCTGGTTCCAGTCCTGCAACCTTTGAAGTAAATGAAGGCTTTTGGCATCAGCTCCAGTGGAAGTAAGATTGGGCTTCATATGGCTATATCTTTGCTGCTACCATTGCCGACATAGTAGCAAAGTCTACTGAGGGTGTGTATGAGGAGCAGTGTGGGTGTCACTTAGTAGTAATGGGCTCAGACTCAGATGTATGCTGCACAGACAGCTATCCTTAAAACAGCTACAACAAAACCTCACCAAAAAAAGATTTGCACTTCACAGTAGGAATATAAGGGCCCTAAATCCCAGTAACAGTAGGTATGGTACATGAAGACAGGATCCCACATACACAGGCATGTCTCCCAGATTGTCACCGTAGCCTCGCTTTCATTTTGGATGGCTTTGTGGGTTTTATGAGGACAAAAGGCTTTTAACCAAGGAGTCCAGTACACATGAAGCTATGTCAAAATGCTCCATATTCTGGTGGTGTGAGTGTTTCCCCCAGTTTATAATTTCACTCAAACTCTTCCCACTGACAGATCCTCAGGCTTGTTTGGGTATTTTTTCCATCCATGATGTAGATTAGGTTTAGAAATTACTATCCACAGGTATCAGAGGAACAGCCGTGTTAGTCTGTATTCGCAAAAAGAAAAGGAGGACTTGTGGCACCTTAGAGACTAACCAATTTATTTGAGCATGAGCTTTCGTGAGCTACAGCTCACTTCATCAGACTGTAGCTCACGAAAGCTCATGCTCAAATAAATTGGTTAGTCTCTAAGGTGCCACAAGTCCTCCTTTTCTTTTATCCACAGGTAGGGTTTTCCTTGCTCACCATAATCAGCCCTAGCATTGTACAGAGAGCAGAATTGTCCTTTTTACGAAAATTATCCTTGTTCTTCAACTCTTGGTCTGTTTGAAAGTTTGTATCACAAGAAATGCAGCAGAAACTCAGTAAAATTGTAAGAGGCCATTGAAAGAGAACTGAAGGAGTGAATAGCCGGTGAGAATCATCCAATTGAATATCCCTTTTTAGCATTCATAACGAGTAAAAGGAACGTGACTTGTGTATGTTTATAAAGGGCTGCCTTTAATTTACAGCACTCTGTAAACAGTTTTTAATCATCATGCTAATCCAGGCTGGGGCTGTGGAAGGATTTTAGAATTGGAGATTCTAAACACAGGCAGATTGACACTATAGCAGCTGTTAAGGGAACTGAGGAAGCTCGTAACAAGCTGGAACTTGGAATGACATGGCTTGTGCTTTGTCCTGATTTGGCTTTAGGGAATCAAACTTTCTTAAAACTGAGTTGGAATCTACATGTATGTCTAGAATAACCAGGCCAGATCTTCAGCTAATGTAAATCAGTGTCAGTTGAAGTCAGTGATGCTACAACAGTTTGCCCTGGCTGAGGATCTGGTATCTTGAATTCAAAGGATTTTATTATACCCAGACAGCTCTTGAAGCATTCCAAAATAAAGGGATTACAAATAATTTAATTTAGAACTCTGTGACTAAACTGCAACTAAGTCTTCTTACTCTGAGTTATTTTTCTAATTGTATTCTTGAATTCATGTATAAGGATTTACATTCCTTGCATGAACATTTGCTTTTAATTAACAAAGAATATGTGTTAGCTGCAAGGAGTAAAATCCTGAACCTAATAGTTTACAATTTTATCTCCTGCAAGCGTCTTTTGTGAGAATTCCTATTTGCATTGCCTTATTAAAAGTGTCTAACATATAACAAGAGACAATATAACAGGAAACAATATTAAAGGCACAACTGTAAACTATTCCGATGCCAAGGAAAGGTAGGAAGAATAGTAAGAGGCCAATATGGCTCCATCAGGAGCTCTTTAATGACCTGAAAATAAAAAAGGAATCCATAAAAAGTGGAAACATGGTCAAACTGATAAGGAGGATTAAAAAAGAACAGCCCAAATATGCAGGGACAAAATCAGAAAGGCTAAGGCACAAAATGAGTTATACCTGGCAAGGGACATAAAAGCAATAAGAAGAGGTTCTCCAAATGCATTAGGAGTAAGAGAAAGACATAGTCTGAAAGCTCATGCTCAAATAAATTGGTTAGTCTCTAAGGTGCCACATGTACTCCTTTTCTTTTTAGAAAGACATAGGAAAGTGCAGGCCCTCTACTTAGCAGAGAAAGAGAGCTAATAATTGATGTCATCAAAAAAGCCGAAGTGCTTAATGCCTATTTTGCTTCTGTCTTCACTAAAAGGTTAATGATGACAAGATACTCAACACAATTAATGTTAACAACTAGGGGGAAGGAATACAAGCCAAAATAGGGAAAGAAAATGTTAAAGAATATTTATATAAATTAAATGTATTGAAGTCAGCAGGGCCTGAAGCAATCTCAGAGCCATTAGCAATTATCTATGAGAACTCCTGGAGGATGGGAGAGTTCCCAGAAGACTGCAGAAAGGCAAACAGAGTACCTATCTTTAAAAAGGGGGGGAAAGGAGAACCCAAGGAATTATAGACCAGTCAGGCTAACTTCAGTAGCTGGACAGATATTGTTTCAAATTCTTAAACAATCAATTTTGTACGCACTTGGAGGATAATAAGTTTTAGTCAGGGGTATTTTTAGTAAAAGTCATGGACAGGTCGCGGGCAGTAAACGAAAATTCATGGCCCATGACCTGTCCATAACTTGCACTATATACCCCTGACTAAAACTTGGGTGCACTGGAAGGAGGGTGGGGGGCCCAGGCCCCCCACTGGTTCCGGGGGGTGGACCTGTGGCCTGGGACCCCTGCTGGTGCTGGAGCGGGGAGAGGAAGGCTGGTGGGGCTAGTAGGCTCTCTACCTGGCTCTGTGTAGCTCCTGGAAGTAGCTGGCATGTTCCAGCGGCCCTAGGCGAAAGCACGGCCAGGGGGGCTCCACGCACTGCCCGTGCCCACAGTGCCCACTCCGCAGTGCCCATTGGCCAGGAATCATGGCCAGTAGGAGCTGCAGGGGTGGTAGCTACAGGCGGAGGCAGCGAGCACAGCTGGCTAGCCGCACCTCTGCCTAGGAGCTGGACATGCCGACCACTTCCAGGGAGCCCCCCTAAGGTGGTCCCAGAGCCCTCCCGCATCCCAACCCCCTGCCTCAGCCCTGAGCCCCCCTCACACCTGACCAACTGCTGCTGGGGGGTGGAGGGGCCCAGTGGCCTGAGACTGCTCCAGCAGTGGCCGGTGCAGCTCGCCTGGGAGCTGCCCGAGCTGCTCAAGTGGTCCCCAGGCCAGCGGCATGTGCCGCTGCAGAAGTCACCGAGGTCCCGGAAAGTCGCTGAGTCGCAGCCTTAATAATAAGGATTAGTCAGCATGGATTTGTCAAGAACAAATCATGCCAAACCAACTTTATTTCCTTCTTTGATAGGATGGGGGGAAGCAATAGGTGTGATATATCTTGATTTTAGTAAGGCTTTTGACACAGTTCTCTAGCGCATTCTCATAAGCAAAGTAGGGAAAAGTCGCCTAGATGAAATTACTATAAGGTGAATGCACAACTGGTTGAAAGACCATGCCCAAAGAGTAGTTATCAATGGTTTGCTGTCCAGTTGGGAGGGCCTATCTAGTGAGAGGTTCTGCAGGGGTCAGTCCTGGGTCTGGTACAATTCAATATTTTCATTAATGACTTGGATAATGGCATAGAAAGTATGCTTATAAAATTTTCAGATGACACCAAGCTGGGAGGGATTACAAGCACTTTGGAGGACAGGTTTAAAATACAAAATGACCTTGACAAATTGGAGAATTGGTCTGAATTCAACAAGATGAAATTCAATAAAGACAAGTACAAAGTACTTCACCTAGGAAGGAAAAATCACATTTACAACTAGAAAATGGGGAATAACTGGCTGGTTGGCAGTACTGCTGAAAAGGATTGGGGAGTTATAGTGGTCCACAAACTGAATATGAGTCATCAATGTGATGCAGCTGCAAAAAAGGCTAATATGATTCTGGGGTGTATTAACAGGAGTGTTGCATGTAAGATACAGGAGGTAACTGTCCTGCTGTACTTGGCACTTGTATGGCCCCAGCTGGAGCACTGTGTCCAGTTCTGGCCACCAAAATTTAGGAAAGATGTGGACAAATTGTAAAGCGTCCAGAGGAGAGCAACAAAAATGATCAAAGTTTTCGAAAACCTGACCTATGAGGCAAGGTTGGAAAAAAAGGGGCATGTTTAGTCTTGAGAAAAGAAGATTGAGGGGTGAACCAATAAGTCTTCCAATATGTTAAGGGCTGTTATAAAGAGAACGGTGATCAATTGTTCTCCCTGTCCACTGAAGGTAGGACAAGAATTAATGGACTTAATGTACAGCAAGGGAGATATAGATTAGATATTAGGAAAAACTTTCTAACTATAAAGTTAGTTAAGCTCTAGAATAGGCTTCCAAAGTAGGTTGTGGAGGGCTCATCATTGGAAGCTTTTAAAAACACGTTGGACAAATACCTGTCAGGGATGGACTAGGTTTACTTGGTCCTGCCATACTGCAGGGGGCTGGACTTGATGACTTCTCAAGGTCCCTTCCAGCCCTACATTTCTATGATTCTATGGTAACATGTTCAGCATTTTTCAAAAATAGCACCTAGCACCTTATAAACAATCCAGCTGACTACTTGCATTTTGGCCTTCCCATCTTGCTTTTAATTTACTATATATTTTTTTTAAATGTCAGTGTTATAGGGTTAATTAGTCTCTTGTTCTTCAGCAAGTGTGTTTGAAGGAGACTCAGCTGAGAGAAAAATCTGCCCCCCTATTCCTTTAGGTGGTGAGGACTCTGCAGTCTGATGCCTACAGCACTTCATAAAATGTTAAGAATACTTTATACATTCCCTTCCCCACCCCACTTTTCCTCCTGCATGATTTATGATATGGATTATGTTTATATTTAATCTATTGTAATGATACTTGCTAAGAATTCTGTGGGCTTCACTTCTGTTTATATAATTGTTGACTAGCAAATAGCAGTGGTCTAGCTTCCTGCCGCTCCAGTAGGAAGGCATGTGCAATTACAGCACCAATCATTTTTTACTTATTTTAACTCTTTGCTTTTCTCTCTTTAAACATCTGGTTTCATTTTTCCTAATACATTTTAAAATTTCTATCAAGAAAAAAAAAATCTCTGCTATCATCCCACCTGAACATCTTCTGGCAGAAAAACCTTAATCTTCTGTGACACATTGGTTATCATAAATAAGTCCCAATGTAAATGCAAATACTCACAGTGAAGGATTATTACTTAGTGAAAGGAAATGCAGGTGTAAGGCAATTGGATATTTCAGAGGTTTGTTAATTTAATATGGAGCCTTTCATCTGTAGGTCAACCATTCATACCTGATTGAAGTCAGAAATGATATGAAAACGTTTACCTTCTGATAGCTGTTTGGTGTCCTATGTGAAAGGAATTAGGAGTCTGCAGTCTGGTTTCCAGTCGACAGGTGTTAATGTTACTAAGTCACTGCCACAACTGGTACTAAGAGCGCCCCAGCTGGCAGTCTCAGCAGAGAAGTCAAATCCATGAGAAAATGAGCTTCTCTGTCAACTATAGAAGTTGTCCTTACAGGCCAGCATTATGGTACATCAGCTGGCCAAGATGATGATGATCGCTCTTTCACTGATCACGCTATACCTATGGGAAAACCGAGTTCTTTGGTCTTGACGTCAACAGGAGTTACTGTGTGAGCAGCACTTTTGATATTTGGGTCACTTACCAAGTGTCTAAATATGGATTTACAAGCCTACATTTTGGCATCCTTGCTTGAAAAGTCTCAGACCATGATTTTCAAAAGTGACTAATGGTTCTGGGTGTCTCAAATTTTGGGTGACCAAACACTGTAAGGTGCCCTGATTTTCAGAATGTGCTGAGTACCCCTCCATGAAACCCATCAAGCTTTTTCAAGTTGGGTATCCAAAATTGAAGGTACCCAAAATGACCAGTTACTTTTTAAAATCTTGGTGTTGGTCTAAGGTAGATTTATGGAAGCATAGATGTGTGGACAGGAAGCTATTGATTTAATAGCCAAAGAGTAGTGGTTATGCTTGACAATTCATAGGAGAAAATTTAGGCAAAATTATATTGTGGAAAGGGAAATCTCATTTAATTTACTGGATACAAGCATATTTGGTCACTAATTATATAGACTTTTTCTGTAACATATAAGGTTTGAATTGCTGACTAACTAGAAGGTTTTACTTGTTTACCTGCTTATTAAGGCCATTTAGCAATGTTTTCTATTGTGAATTTTGGACTTTTTAAAAAGGATCAGATCCTTACAGAACAGTGAAACAACAATATACATTCAGATAAATGGACTTGGGTTGTCTGGACAATCTGAAAAAAAAACATAAACAAAATTGCATATAGCTGCGGGTGAGAGAATTTCACAAAGTATTCCATGTAAATTTATTTAAATTGGTAGATATGTAACACACACTTTTTTTTTTTAAAAGAGGACATTAACAGGTATAGATACAGTGTGATTTTTGCTAGCTGCTGTAAATTAGGGTGACGAGATGTCCCATTTTTATAGGGACAGTCCTGTTTTTTGGGACTTTTTCTTATATAGGTGCCTATTACCTCCCACCCCTGTCCCATTTTTTCACAGTTGCTATCTGGTCACCCTACTGTAAATTGGCCCTGTGAACATCTTTACCTGGCACCTTTGTGGATACCTTTGTGTACCCTTTCATATGTCCCCATTACCCTCCTTCCCCAATGTAATAGCCAATGTTTATTTTTTGTGTCTTTTTACCAGTCTGCATCTTATATTTGGGGCTCAATCCTGTAATGTACTGAGTGTTTCCTGGGAGGTATGTAGTGCACTCAGCTCCCACTGGAGGCTGGCCGGCTCCTGCTTCCATTGAAGCAATGACATATCTCTCATTGTTTTCATCAGGAACAGGATCGAGCCCTAGAAAGAGTTTTCCTTCAGGGTTGTGTTTCTCTTTTTCAATGGCCAGTTATCTTCCCTTCTCTCACGGTGGCAGGAATTACATTTCAGAAACATTCATTCTTAAGGTGTTCATTTTAATCTGTAGGACTCAGATGCTACATGATACAGTGTTTCTAAACAGTCAGCGTGCATCAGTTGTTTGCAAGCAAAGTACTTGTTCGCCTTTTTTCCTTTCAGCCACAAGACAGATGAAACAGTCTTGAAAGACAGCAGTCAGTCAATGTATAACAAACTCACAATAAACTGGGTCCTTGCCCAGCTTCCTTTTTGCCTTACTAATTTTTTTAAAGAGAGCCTTCCATAGTCTCCTTTTCTGACATTTTATTATATTTTGCAGGTCTTATTCACCCATAGTTTGAATTTGGAGACCTTCCAGCCATGCTGCAAAATCCATCTACTTAAATTGTTTTTTTCATGGGGGTTGAGGATACGTTCCCAGAATGATGGGGGGTGAAAATGAGGGGTTTTTTTTTGTTTATAGATGGCCCACTGAATTGAGTTATTTGTTCCAGTTGTGTGTTTGTTTCTTAATGCTGCTGGGGTTATGACCTTGTTGCACCATTAAATTATGACAGGGCGACTGAAGATCTTGTATAGGCAATCTTTTTGTTATTTAAATCTAAATAAATACATGAAATTCACACTAATTTTAAAAATCCCACTGTATTAATTAGCAGACACAACAAACAAATGCTAGTATGGGAGTCTCAGAATGATTTGTGTTGTCTTGTCTGAAGATTGCTATACAATAGAATCCACTTAATTGGGATCCTTATAAATGGCACGCCAGGGGATATATTTAATGCAATGCATTTCCGTGACCCTAAACAATGATTAACTGGCACACCAGCTTGTGAAAAATCAATTTATACGGCACACCTGGTGTTGTCGAAAAGCCTTGTTGAAATAGTTCACAGGTGCAAATTGGTATTTGAGAGGATATGTCTCTTGCTGTGTGGCCCCCCTTGTTTGCCGAGTGCTTAATTCTTCTTCTAGGCTCTGTTATGGCCTCTAAAACTTAATAAATCAATCGTAAATTAATATAGTTTCTAAGATACTTTGTGCAGAGCTTATTTTTGAAGCAATGTATAAAACAAAAAAGGATATATGCTGTACCACCACCATGTAGTCCTCTGAGCCATTGATAATCGTGGTTAATTGACATGTTTCTCTTTCCACCGAGGTGCCCCAATTCTCTTGTATAAAAAATAAATTATATATAGATTTCCCCTCTGGGCCCCTTTGCCTGCATTGATTTACTTTATTTGATTTATCCAGCAAGTCTTGCAAAACTCGCTGTGTTAAAAGTTATCCATATCATATTTACAATAGCAAGGATCACTGTGGTTTTAATTATAAAGTTGGCCTAATTATGGATACCTGCTTCTACAGCTCGAATTGTATCCCCATGTATTATCCAAAAGTAAATAATATAATCTCTCCCTTTCTAGTTCTATTTTCTATATACTGTGTTAGGCGATAGTCCACAAAGTTATTGATTCATTGATTTTATCCTTGCATTTACTGCAGTGTGTCCTAGTTTATGTCTGGGGAGTTCAAATGTCTCATTGCTACTAGTCTATTTCTTTTCACACAACACTCTTTGGTTTCTGACATTCCTTTTGGATGTTGCTCCTCTAAATCTGTGGCTAGGGCTCTAGAGACAAAGAGCTCTTTGTGCTGGCTATTGGTGAGCTGGAGGAAGAGACGAGGGCTAGATTCATAAAGGGATTTAGGCACCTAACTACCACTTCAGGCACCTAAGTCCAACGTTTAGGTGTCATTGGCATCACAAAACCACTTCTTAGCTGTCACTTAAAATCCCTAGGCATCTAAGTTTCTGCCAGTAAAGCCCCTGAAGTGCCTAAATTGACACTGCCCAACAGCTTGGTGCCTAAGCCCTACTGGGATTCGCAAATTAGGTGTTTCTCAGAGTCAACTCAAGACAATTTGCTGCCTTCCTCCTACACTCTTGAACACAGGTTCTCAACCTGGGGGGGACTTACTGGGGGGGCACAGCAAGCCTTCTGATGGTTTGGCAGTTACGGTAGGCATTGGGGGGGAGAGCACTAGGTTACAGAGCACCACTCATTCAGGTTTGGCCCAGCTGTCCCTCCATCATAATGGGAATGGCCATCTGAATTTGAGTGAGTGATGTTGTAACCTTGAGCATAGGATCGCAGTGCCACTCAGGTTTTGTCTGGCTGTTCCTGCTGCCCTAGGCAGAATCTTCTACCCTAAACCCCTGCCTAGTTTGCCTATAGCTAGCATAGCCCCTGTGTTCCCCACATACCTTGCAGTTTAGGCCCAATCCAGTATGCATGCTCTGAGAACTTTTAAACCCACACAAAATGGCAGCAGGAGCTACTGTTGTCCCTCCATAGTTTTTAGCTCAGTAGTTAGAGTATCCACCCAGGCTGTGGGAGACTTGGGGTCAATCTCGACTTCTGCCTGATGTGGAAGTTAGGGAGGTTCAAATTCAAATCCCTTCTCCACAAGAGTGCTCTAATCACTGGGCTACAGGGTGTTTTAGGGCTGGTTGCTCTCAGTCTCTACTGTTGAAGCAGGCATTGGGCTAGAGAGAGAGTTGGAATGACCCAATATTAGGCTCTGATAGAGGCCTCCCTACGGGATGGGGGAGCACGCAGATACTGGACACAGTGTTGGTATATAATACTCTAAATATTTTTATTGATTACAATATAAACCCCACTCACTCCACATTCACCCTCCTTTCATACAACACCAGAATCTGAAGATCCAAAGGAAATCCCGATGGCCAGTCGAAATTCAGTCTGATCACAAGGCGTGGGGAGCCCCATGTTACACGCCTCTTCTTTTTCAGGACTCTGGGTCAGTGTCTGACTCCAACTTCAGCCATAGCAAACAACCTTTTTTATACACCAGTCCATCACGTCATTAGCTCTTTGTCTGTTTACTAAGACTTCCATCCATAACTCCAGAAGAGCAGTTCCAGACAGGCCGCCATAATCAAAGACATTCCATTTCCTCTAATGGAGATGACAAAGTTTGTTTTGCACAGACAATTCTTGACCACCTATAATCTTAAATCCTTGCTGCCAGCACGCAACTCACGTCAAGCATACAGCATTTATACTAGGCCCATATATCCTATAATGTATTACAACATATGCATCACAACAGTCCCCCTTTTGATACATGATTAATAACATTGGTTATTGTAAAAAGAATGAGGAGTACTTGTGGAACCTTAGGACTAACACATTTATTTGAGCATAAGCTTTCGTGGGCTAAAACCCACTTCAACGGATGCATGCAGTGGAAAATACAGTAGGAATATATATATATATATATACACAGAGAACATGAAACAATGGGTGTTGCCATACACACTATAACGAGAGTGATCAATGAAGGTGAGCTATTATCAGCAGGAGAAAAAAACCTTTTGTAGTGATAATCAGGATGGCCCATTTCCAACAGTTGACAAGAAGGTGTGAATAACAGTAGTGGACGGGAGGGGGAAATAAGCATGGGGAAATAGTTTTACCTTGTGTAATGACCCATCCACTCCCAGTCTTTATTCAAGTCTAATTTAATGGTGTCCAGTTTGCAAATTAATTCCAATTCAGCAGTCTCTTGTTGGAGTCTGTTTTTGAAGTTTTTTTGTTGTAATATTGCCACTTTTAGGTCTGTAATGGAATGACCAGGGAGATCTCCGACTCTCCGACTGGTTTTTGAATTTTATAATTCTTGACGTCTGATTTATTTCTTTTACGTAGAGACTGTCTGGTTTGGCCAATGTACATGGCAGAGGAGCACTGTTGACACATGATGGCATATATCACCTTGGTAGATATGCAGGTGAACGAGCCTCTGATAGTGTGGCTGATGTGGTTAGGTCCTATGATGGTGTCCCCTGAATAGAGATGTGGACAGAGTTGGCAATGGGCTTTGTTGCAAGGATAGGTTCCTGGGTTAGTGTTTTTGTTGTGTAGTGTGTAGTTGCTGGTGAGTATTTGCTTCAGGTTGGGGGGCTGTCTGTAAGCAAGGCCTGGCCTGTCTCCCAAGATCTGTGAGAGTGACGGATAGTCCTTCAGGATAGGTTTGTAGATCCTCGATGATGTGCTGGAGGGGTTTTAGTTAGGGGCTGAAGGTGATGGCTAGTGGTGTTCTGTTACTTTCTTTGTTGGGCCTGTCCTGTAGTAGGTGACTTCTGGGTACTCTTCTGGCTCTGTCAGGCTGTATCACTTTTATAATTTTGGAAGCAGCTCAGCTTTATATATATTTCCTGTTCCAAAACTCCTTGTCGTTTTCTTATTTGACAGTACAAACACAGCATGACAAAAATTAATAGAATCTTTAACATGAACAATATAAAAATAGGATATAATGCTACATTCAGGAGGGCGGTGGCACTGGGACACCATCCCTTAAAGACATCATACCAATGGTGGACTGTCAATTTTCCCCTTCTTTTCCTAATTTTAATATTTGACCACTATGCAACAAGATACTTATCTTTCCCAGCTGGGTAGATTTAGATACTTCCTTTGCATATTGTTTTATTTTTTCACTTTTATCAACCAATTCCTCCCATTGTTCCCAATGTACCCCTAAGTCAAAGGACCAGTCCCCATCTTTTGGTTCCCAAGCGATTTCCCTTTTTTAAGAATAAGGGTCCCCGATAAACAATTCCTTCAATAATAACCTCTGTTACATTACATTTGCATGACTGAATTGGACCTTTTTCTGTCATATCTCCCCAAAATATATATTTTTCACAAATGCACCCATTGCCTAAATCAAACACTCTTGTGCCATTAGGGGCTAAATACTGTATTATACATTGTCCACTTGAATGGTTTGGATGACATCCCTCTAAAGACCAAGTTAGCTCTGGGCGCACACATTCATTTTGCCCGCACTCCTCACAATGTTTTACCAATTCCACCAATTTATAGCCCCCCTCTTCCTGGATCAAATGTGTTCCACTTATTTCTATTTGCCATAATTCTGTGTTAATAATCTTCGGCAGCACCCAAGCCATTGCCGCTCTTTTGTTTTTTCCAGTGTTATGTAACAGCATCCTGCCCTTTCAATCCCCTTTTAAAGTGGTCTGATTCCAATTAAACCCAAGGTGTTTCTTTCATCCTATAATTCGTTGTCTCCATATATGGGAGTCTTTGAACAATTCAAAGGGCCATTGCCCATTCCTCAGTATATTGATTATGCTCTTTATATACTGTATCCCATAAGCTTGAATTTGTATACATCATATTGCTAATGCAGTCTTGTTTTTAATTTCTGACACACTCAATAAACTTGCATTTAAAGATGCTTCCAAGACTTGTATTTGTTTCAACTGGAGCACTACATTCCTTATTCCTTGCTCAGATAATATGCCAAAATTTTGTATTACATGTGTCGGTATGGCTCCCAAAATCTCACCCAAGGTTGACATTTTCCCTCGTGTTGTCTCAATATCAAACGAATTCAACAACCCAACCCCAGCACCAACGTCACCCACAATATATTCTCCTATACCTCTTTTACTTCTTTTTAGCTCCATCTCCCCATTGTTGTTGCCATGCTAGTAACAGAGGCAAGGCGTAGGGCGTACACTCTGAATGTTGTGCACTCACATCTAATTGCGACCCCTCCAGTCAGATTGTTTGGTCCACAATAGTTGGGGCTTCGATTACTTTCCCCCTTCTATATGGATGTTCATCGCCATAATTCTTGGTGCTGTTTTATTTACTGGTATTTGATTAAGAAACACAAAATACCTACCTTATCCCCAAAAGTATATTCCCCTATCGATTTTCCTGAAACAGCTCAATTTCACCATTATGGAAAAATTTACCATAGCATTATACATCCACACTTTGAGAGCCACTGACTCATTCTATCCCACATGGACATTAGCTAATTCTTTTTCATAAATCACATTCAGGGTAGTTACAATAAATCCCAAATTCCAAAAAGTGCAATTCAGGATGCTTATATTAGGGTTATTTTCATTATAACTAAATGTAAATGTCAACCAGCCCTCCTCTTTTATAATATAAAAATACCTCCATTGCTTCTTGAAGTTCTGTGGTTTTAAATATTCCCATGTTAAATTCTTACCATTTTCTCACAATATTTCAAATTTCACCTCAAAAGGTTTTCCCTCACATCTGTCTTTGTTTGGTCCCATTTTTTCCATTGTGTCCCATGGATAGTTGAACGTATTTATCCCTTTAATCCATTCCTCCATTTTAGAGGTGCTCCCATGTGTATATACTTGTATCCCTAAACTTCCCCAGAAACTTACAAAACATAAAAACCAGAAGCTATAGATAGCCCCACCCTTCAGGATGCCATTGACTTTCCCGTTTTTCCCGAATCATTGCTGAAAGTGTTAGAACTTTTACTTTAAAATCAATTTTCATTCCTTGCAAACTTTCCCCTTTTCTGGTTCCACTTTTGCATCCCTCTTGTGTTGAGGTCATAGTCATTATTCCATAAGAATAATGTCCTGTGCCTCTGACTCTACTACCGCAAGTGCTTTTGTTAAGTCTTTGCTAAACCCTTCTGTCTTCACTTGAGCTCTGGTATTCTTCTTCCTAAAATGTAAATCACACAACACAATCTTTCCACCAGACAAATAATGCAAAGCAAAGTGAGCATAAGCAGCCCAACTGCAAATGTCGTTGCACCGTATCCACACTCCCAATCCAGGATCTGTTCGGGATATCCTCCAGTGCAGCTGGGTATTCCCCTTTTATTTCTGTAAAACAAACCAAAAGGTTGTCTAATTTTGGGGCGATAACTTTAATTGTGATGTGTGCACCCATTTCCCCTTTTCCCCCTTGTTAATTTGCACTACAGTGGGGAAATTTTATTCATAATTGAAAATGGTCCAACCCATTTTGATTCCAAGACATGATCTTTTGGTGTCAGCCTCAGATACATTATCTTATCCCCTATGTTCCCCACAATTTCATATCATGTGGGGTACAGTAGAGGGCCCCATAGTCTCATAGGCCTTCCAAAGAGAATTGGGTACAGCTGGTACTCTGTACCTAAATGATCAGTACTTCGAATCGCTGCCAACACCAATGGTAATTTCTCATCTCAATCTTTACCTGTCTCCTCTACCACCTTTCGTAGAGCCTTCTTAATCATTTGATTCATTCTCTCTACTGATCCTGATGATTGAGGATGGCAAGGAATGTGTAACTGCTGCTTTATTCCTAAAGTTTTCAATAAACTTTTCACTACTTCCCCCACAAAATGTGGTCCATTATCCAAAGCAATTACTCTTGGAGTTCCATACCTGCTAAAAACAACTTCCCATAGTTTCTTAGCCGTTGTCTCTGAAGTATGGTTCTGGGTAGGAACTGCCTCCACCCATCCAGAAAAAGAATCCACCACCATCAGCAAGTACTGATTTCCTCTGGAAGTTTTCGGCAACTTATCAATATAGTCCATTTGTATCCTACTCCATGGCCCTACAATTCTCTGATGTAAGAATGGCCCCACACTAGGTGTTCTATTGCTGTCTGTCATGCATTTTATACAATTTTTAACAAAACTTTCTACATCCTCCTATACTCTAGGCCAAATTCCAATTTGTTTTACCTTTAAAAGCATATTCTCTGTTCCTTGATGTGCCATGGAGTGGCAGACATTAATAATTTCTTCCCTTTGGTTTTTTTCAGGTACTCACTTTACCTCTCCTGTCTTTTTGTTCACTGCATATCCCCCTGTACCCTCCAGTTTCCCCATTTGTCTTCTGGCTTAATCTCCTGCTCTATAGCCTGAGCTCTAGTAACCACTGCAATTCCCAAAGGCTCTTCTGCTGCTATCTTGGCCAAGGTGTCAGTGTTATCATTCCAGAATTTCTCGCTCCCCTCTCACTTTTGATGGCCTTTATGTCATATCTTCAGTTTCCGTGGATTCCTTTTTAACCAATTATCAATTTGTTTCCAGTCCTCCTTTTGGACCAGACTTTTTCCCTCAGCTGTTTCCCAATTACTTCTTTTCCAAGTCCCAATCCAATAAAACAATCCTTGTACTACAAAAACGGAATCCATATAAATGTTCAGGCAATTCACTGCCCACATTCTCCACCAAATGTTAGGCTCTGATAGAGGCCTCCCTACGGGATGGGGGAGCACACAGATACTGGACACAGTGTTGGTATATAATACTCTAAATATTTTTATTTGATTACAATATAAACCCCACTCACTCCTCATTCACCCTCCTTTCATACTACACCAGAGTCTGAAGATCCAAAGCAAATCCTGATGGCCAGTCGAAATTCAGTCCAATCACAAGGCGTGGGGAGCCCCATGTTACACGCCTCTTCTTTTTCAGGACTCTGGGTCAGTGTCTGACTCCAACTTCAGCTATAGCAAACAACCTTTTTTATACACCAGTCCATCGCGTCATTAGCTCTTTGTCTGTTTACTAAGACTTTCATCCACAACTCCAGAAGAGCAGTTCCAGGCAGGCTGCCATAATCCAAGACATTCCATTTCCTCTTATGGACATGACAAAGTTTGTTTTGCACAGACAATTCTTGACCGCTCATAATCTTAAATTCTTGCTTCAGCTGCCAGCACGCAACTCACGTACTCATGTCAAGCATACAGCATTTATACTAGGCCCATATGGCCTATAGCATATTGCAACATATACATCACAACACCTATAGCCCAGCAATAAGGGAACTCACCTGGGAGGTGTGTGACTGTGTTGCAGTCCCCTTTTTTCTATGAATATTTATTTATATATAGTGGAACAGCTTCAATGGGAGAAGGACCTGTCCAGGTTCCTATATGTTGCTCATCAGTGTGGAGACAGGACATTGCACTGGAAGCCAGGACAGTTGGTTTCTGTTCTGGCTTTGCCACTGATCATCTGAGTGATCTTGGGTAAGTCATTTCCCCTCCCTGTGCCTTTGTTTCTGCTCTCACCTTTTGTTTGTCTTTCATCTTTAGACAGTAAGATCTTCAATGCAGAGACTGTCTCTTACTAAGTGTGTGTGTACACTGCCTAGCACAATGGGTCCCTGATCTTGTTTGGGTCCTTTAGTACTGTGGGATTTGAGCTCCTCTCAAAATGATATAGTGGTTATGTAAGCATACCTCTCTCTCCCTCTCTCTCTTTCTTTCCTCCTCTCATCAGTGGCTAGACTTTGTTTATTTTTCATTTATTTTGTGTATCTGGGGTTATTGTGGGAAGGCTAGGCTGAAAAATCTGGTTTGAGGCATTGAGTTCATTGTCGGCCTGACCCGTTCCAAGAGTTCCAGATTAACATGCCAGGCTGAGCTCAGTGGTTGCCTGTCTAATTTGGGGTTCAGGTACATTGTCAGTGGGGACTGTGGGGAAACTTGTACTGCTGTTGACTGTAGTACCTGATCTGAGTGGTAAACAATGTCTTAGGATGGGGATGAGGGAAATGAAAATGTCAGATCCATTTAAGCATATGGTAATTTCTTTGTTAATGCTCTTGAACTTTTAAAAACCATGCACACACAAACAGCATGTCGAGATTCCCACAGAAAGTTTGTAGTTCACTTATCTTCATTAATATATGTAAAATATGGCCCGCCTCTCCTCTCATTTACACTGGTGGAACTCCATTGACTTCATCTGAACATCTTGTGGTGTAAGAAAGGAGAATCAAGCTATAGTATTATGTGAGGAGTTCTGAGTGTATCATATTCAGTGGAAATGGACTCATAAGGCTAATATTCCCTGGAAGGAATAGGGAAACAGGGAACATAGAAAGTTAGGCTGGAAGCAACTCAGCCATGTGGATAGAGAAGTGCACATTGTTTAATAAAATTCCACGTGTTCAGCATAAACTACATTCAGTTTCACACTGTGTGAATGAAACACAGATCACCTACAGGTAGCGCCAGTGATCACCTATAGCCTCTAACTAATGCTGGGATCTTGGTTCAGCTAGTACTGATTTCCCTTGGTTCTACAGTGAATATAACACCTCACCTGTCACCTGTTTTATATGTATTTGATACTTTATAGTATCTTGTTGATCTCTTCTTCAGCATAATCTGAATTTAAATGAAATCAAATATCCTGTGACTATTTTTATTGTCCCACCCCTTATCAGGTGTGGACTAGATGCAGACTCTGGACAGACACCAGGAGGAGCTTCCCCTCTATGCTCCTCCTCTTGTTATTTGCAATAATATCACCCCTGAGGATGCAACAGCAGCATCCCTGTAGAAGAGAGCCTGTTCTCTAGAGGAAACAGAGCACTGGCTGTCTTCCACAACTTGTCCTCAGCCAGGGCCTTTGCCTAGAGGAAACCTTACTATAGAACCAAGTAGTTATGGAGTCTGAGAAAATTCCTCTCGGTTGTTGTATGATATAAAAAGGCTGAGGGCTATTTCATTTGATCATTCATTACCAGTGGCAGAGGATTTTAAAATGCACAAGCAGTGCCATGAACTTTCTTGCTCTGCTCTTGAGCCAAATGAAGTTTGGAGTTTCCCCCAGGTCAACGGAAACCCCATATAAATTCCACAGGTTCCTTAGATCTCAAAAGGTCAATTGCCACTGCATCTGAGTGGCATACAGTGGCAAACAATTTTCCATAGTTGCCGAAGGTAAAGATTATCTTGGTTCTTGGTTACAATACTCACCAACATTAAGTCCACCATTTTAACTTGGAAAGGGAACATGCTCAAGTTAGAATGTCTAATTTTTTTCAAAACTACCCTGAGTTCAAACCAAGACAGGACTAAAAAGAAAATGTAAAATTAAAATAACCTGCCATTCTGGATTATCCATAATATTACCACGATGTGCCCAATAATGAAACAGGATACCTCTTTCCTGTACTAGCCTTTCCCCATGAATATAGATATGATATCAGGAAATTTAAGGGAGGCTAATGCAGTTGACCGTATTGTATTGTTAATTGCAGTATAATGCATTTTAGATGAAATGTGAAAGGATGGAAAGTTTAAAAATAGCTTCAAGGCACGCAGCCAGTAGACATTCATTACAGACATTATTTATAACTTTCAAAAAAAGCACTCTGCTACTTGTTTATCTGAATCAGATTTGTTTCTTGGATGCCAAAATAAGCAAGAACCCTTTTTAATTTGTGTAATATTCCTGCAAATATAAGAGATGTGCTCAGTCACTGATAAATAATTCACTTAGGCTTGAAACCAGTTTCTAAATGCTGCAGACTCTTCACTGCTTTGTTAACCTTGTCCTATTCTGGTCAAAGTGTTATGAGAAACAGATCACAAGCGGCACTCCAATCAGAAAAAAAAGGGTTTCTCTCTTTAAATTACAGCCATGACATCACACTAAATTATTCAGAGCATGCCAAGTCATTTTATATTCTGTCAAGAGACAGCTCAGTTTTATTTCCTCAAAACACTGCCCATTTTTGAAGACAGGTGGTTTTCCTGCTGCTTGGAAAGTGTGTGGGAATCTTACTGCCCTTACATATTCCTGATTAATCTTGGGAGCTGGGATCTCCCAATTCAAGATGTTGACAAAGACACATATTATCACTACCAGTGAGAGTTTCTTCCTGACCCGTGAGGAATTGGCATCTAAGGCATGGTACATTAGCCCAGATCCTCTAAGGTATTTAAGTGCCTAAAAACCTTTGAGGCTCTGGGCCTTCCATCTCACTTTCCCTCTTAAAAGGAAAGAACATTGACTTACATAGCGTGACCAGAGAGCTCCAGGAGAAGCTAAGACTTGGGAGAGTTTCTCTTTCATGTCAGGTGAATTGAGAGAGGACATCTGGAACCCTTTAAAACTTGATTAACAAAGATAATTACATTTCAATGCTAATGAGGGAAGTATAAAGAGAAGGCAGCCTCTAACACAAAGATCTGCCAGGGAAACTGCTCCTTTGTAGCAAAGGGAAGCTATTGGCAGCTGTGAGGATCAAGTCCAAATGCTATAGGTTGTTTTGGTTGTTTATACAGTAAGCCAGTGATGTGAATGAGCTGTCCCCTGCCTTCTATTGATAAACTGGGGAAAAGGATCTCACAAGCAGACTATATTTGTATAGACATGCCTACTTTTCAAGGAAATCAGCAGACAGACCTGCTTTGCCAAAGTGACAAATTTTGGCTGTTTGGGGTTAAAATTCCCTTAAGTCTTGGATGCAGGAGTAATGAAATGTTGTTATCCTTATTTTTTTGACTAAAGGGCAACATATGCCCAAACTGAGGGGGGTCACCCTAACTTTAACTTCACTCAATAAGTGGGGTGGAGGGGCAGGCAGGGGGAAGTGATGCTAAATCTAAGTGAAAGTCAGAAGGGGTGGGGATAAATATTTCTATTAGGGGGTGTGGTTGCTGTTTAAAAGTCCTAGATATTGTTTGGCTTTCCTTATCCAATATTTAAAGACAGAGCTGATCATGCACAAGTGAGAATCCTTGTTCTTCTCCATGATCACTATAGCTGAAAGCAGTGATAGATTGGGCTAGTGGGTTGAATCTTAGACCTGGTATGGGGAATGTGTGGGGGTGAAAGGCAACACAGAGAATGCAGAAGCAGCATGGTTCCTGTTGAAATCACTGAGAACTGGGGTAAGTGATAGAACCTCAGAACACAGCATTGCAGCTAAAGGCAAAGGTGGCAGCTGAAGCTAGCTGTAATAGCAATGGTAGCATTGCTCAACCACCCTCTGCCCGTTTTCTGAACGTACTCTTGGATTCTGGGCTTTGCTGATCTAAAACAGCCAACCATGAGTGGGGTGCAGTGGTAGGAAAATGCGAGCAGCATGTTAAAGGGACATTCGTCTGCTGGACTTTCACACCACAAGGTGGGAAACTGAGGCAAAACACTACTGCCCAAGGTACTGTGGGGCAGGCGTTTACTTATTGTTTGCATATGTTGGAATCACTGTTGCAGTATTTTCCCAAATGAATGCTGCATTACTTCTCCCCTGTAATAAGAGTTTTATTTTGTTCTACCCAGATTCAGTGCTTGTGAGCGGGGAAGTATTGCCTGTTAGAGGTACCCCGCCAGGGTGTTTAGATTTCTCAGATTTCCTTGAGTTGGCTCTGTTTTGTAATATGCAGAAGAACCTTAGATATTGAACCTGGCCCCTGTTGCTGCTGATAACACCTGGCAGAAGGGTTACAGTATATTGATTTATTTTAGTAACCATCTTGGAAATGTTGGGGGGCTCTGCCTCAGAATTCATTTGTTTTATTGATATCCAAACTATTAATTTAACTTTGCTCCATTTAGGAATTTTTTTCCTATTTTGCTTCAGAGGAGCCTTTGGTGATTTAGGATGACTGGGATTTGGGGAGGAGGAATAGTTGTGGGATTTGGCCCTAGCTACACCATGTCTCTAATATATTCTTATCATAGGCTAAACTCACTTAAGTCTCTCTGTACACATTACAGTACAGGACTGATGCTCCTCCTGATTGCTGGGGGACTGTCCTGTCTTTCATCGGTCAGTCCCAGGCCCTGAAAGCCGATCTCAGGAAATACCTTATGTGACCTCATGACCGTGACCAACTTGTGTTGTTATGCTGTAGAGAACATCATCACAATGCAATATGGAGGGCCAGATCCTGAGCTGGAGTAAATCAGCATAGCTCCATTGCCTGCTGTGCTGATGTGCCGCAGCTCAGGATCTGGCTAAAGGACTGTTGTAATGACTTTGACCTTTACCAACAAAAAAAAAAAAAATCCTTCTGTAGTTCTACTTTGTCCAAATATGCTGGTGATCAGAGACCTCTAGCAGAGGTTGCCTAGGTGCAGTATTGTAGGTCCCAGTAGTGCAAAAACTTACACACCATCCTAGCTTTAAGCATGTGAGTAGACTCACAAAATCAATAGGGCTAGTCATGTGCTTAAAGCAAAGCTTGGGTGCAAGCGTCTGCTGGGTTTGAGCCATAGTCCCCCCCACCCCTGAGAGTAAATGTCAGTATGATACCACGGTGTTACATTCCTTTGTAATGTTGTTGAAGAGGTACTGAGACTCTGAAATTACTGCAGCAAGTCATAAACGAACAATGAAATGAAAAATCCCACTGTACAGAGCAAATACCTAAAGTGCTCTATTATTGCTGTGCTCTTCGATACTTTCAAAAACAGACAGGAAAGCAGTTCAATTCCAGAATTTTCACACCCAAAAAGCCAAAAAAAAAATGGTTTCTAGCATTTACAGGCAAGCAGCTTGACCACACCTCCACGCAGTTGCCACAACTGCCAATCATGGAGGCAGGCACCCACAGCTGCAGCCAATGGAGGAAACAAGTCCTGCTATAAAGAGGGAGAGCACAGCGCAGAAATGGAGGCAGAAAAGGTTGGGACAATAAAAAGCTGGGAGGAAAGAACTAAATAAAAAAAAAAACCTCACAGAACTCCTGCACTAGGCTGCTTCCACAAACACAGCCAAGAGGGCGAAGCAGACTGCTAGACTCAATTAGGGGTGAGGGTCCAAGAACCGCCCTGACTAGGGGCTAACGAAGGAAAGCTAGTCAACCTCTCAAGCAAGGACCTCTCAAAAGACCACACTAGGAGCAGGTGACAGATCCACAGTGCCTTTCCCCACCCTGTGTTATAATGAACCTGTCTTTTGTCTCTATTCATAGACAGGGCAATCCCTTGTTTGTTGTAACGTTCCTTTTTTTATGTCCAAGTGGTTTTGATTGTTCATAGTTGTCTCTAATGGCTTTCCATTAATAGTCTTGGGATGGAGCAAGGCTACACAACTGATTCTTTTATTACATCACCAGCTAACCTGGGCAGGGTGACAACTCCCTCCTGCTTGAATGGGAAATCAGAGAGACATATTATTCTCTGGTGACTAACTTTTACATCCAAGACCATAAAGCCATATATATATATAGTCCTTAAATATAGTCCTTAAATATTACCTGTACACACACCTTGCAATGACTATGAATTTTGACCAGTTACAAGCTTTTTGTAGGTACTTTACATGCTATTCTTACTCTGCAAAACCTGTGTGTAGCGTAGTGAGTTTCAGGTCTGCAGCAAGAGATGTTTACAAAGAACAGGGGACCTGTCAACAAAGACCCTCTCTATCACTTAGGCCAAGTATAGATAGAATCTCAAATGTTTTAACCACCATGTTGTCTAACCCTGCTAAGAACAGCTGTGCACACAGCCGTGCTTAAAATGCTGGCAGTTGTAGGTGTTAAGAGCTGATGGAAACAGCTGCGTAGAGACAGAGCTTTTCATTGCGTGCACAAGTTTTACTGGCCCCACAAACCCAGGAACTATGCTACATATTTCTGAGCACCATCTACTGGCACTTTCTCTGTTAACTGTTTACACATATGCAAGCACAGAGAACTCCTGTAACAGCATGTGCTTATGTTTTTGTGCAATGGTAGGAGATTTTAAGAGAAATGCCACAGTAGACAAGACCTCATATCTGCCCAAACAAGCATATCCAAACTAGTTATGCCCTCCCTGGTTGATATTTCCTTTCGGTTACATCTTGATTTCCAAACCACACAGAACAGCAGTGTGAATTTCTTACCGCATTCCAGTGTAACATAGCTCATGTTTAGTTCAGTGGCATGTGATCCCTGGTCTAGGCTATGTGAGGTATTCAGCAGAATTTTTTTTAAAAAAGTCAAAATATGTCTGGTCTTGACTTAGTGGCACTTCCGTGACAGACATTCTTATAGATGATAATTTAAGCATGTGTAACAACTTGAAAGTTGGACACTATTATTATTTTTTGTAATTGAATTGACTGAAAACTGAGACCTTTTCCCACTGTTTATTGGTATTTCAAGCAGCAGTCTGGTTAGAAGAAGCCATTTTGACTTGTTTTCTCACAGATGCTTGTATTTAGTGTGCTCTCTTTTCTGAGATAGACAAGGAAACATTTTCAAAGGATTATGGGGAAAGTCTTTGCCTCAGAACCCCGTGACCTGGGTGCAGCAGTAGTAATTGGCATTGTGCTATGTCATGTTACATCTTGATTGGGGTAAGGCCACTGACTCCTCCTTTCCAGACCCAGACCATCCTGAGTTTGGGGCAGTGACCCAGCCTGGCAGCTTTTCCCAAAGCAACATCCATCATGTTGAAGGTGAGTTGTAAAAGATCACTGGTCCCTAACCCCCAAGACAACACTACTAGGTAAGGGGTGTGTGTGTGTGGAGGGAAGGGTGGGTGTCTATTGCTGTGCTTATCATAGAATATCTGGGTTAGAAGGGACCTCAGGTGGTCATCTAGTCCAAACCCCTGCTCAAAGCAGGACCAATCCAATTTTTTGCCCAGATCCCTAAATGGCCCCCTCAAGGATTGAGCTCACAATCCTGGGTTTAGCAGGCCAATGCTCAAACCACTGAGCTATCCCTCCTCCTGCTTCCCTCCCACCCCCCCGCCAAAAGGGGAGGAATTATGTGGAGGAAGAAGGGTTCTGGAAGGATCCCCTACAGGTTTGGCTAGTGTTCAATGGTGTATCAGAACCAAACACGCAAAATGTTTAGGTTGCCTCATCGCTAAGTGTATATATGTACTTTTGCCATTGTGAGGTTGCTTCACTCCACACTGTACTTTTACATGTCATCTCTAAGTCACCTAGGAGATTACTTCTTCCTTAAATGATACTGCAGTAGCAGTCGGTTAGATGCTTATGGTAAGCCTCCTCATTTAAATGGGAGGGAGCTGAATGCTCTCTGTTAAGGGTTCCAGACTCTGGACTTCACTCTCTCTCTCAGTTTGGAAGCCTAGATTTGTTGACACATCTGCTGACACTTAAACTGTCTCTCATTATTATAAGAATATACTGTTTAGTGAGCTCCAGCATTATCCTTGGCCCACAAAAATAGACAATTCCTGCCCAGAAAAGCTTCCATTAAAAGACAGACACACTGAAGACAGGAAACAGTGGGAATCCCAGTTTTTACATTTTGTGGAGTTTATTTTTTGACCTTGGAACCATAATAAAGTCCTATATCTTAAACCCAGAATGTACCATTGTGATCACCTAGTGTGATCTCTTGCATAACACAGGGCATAGGACTTCCCTGAATTAGTTCCTGTTTGAATTAGAGCATATCTTGTAGAGAAAAACATCCCATCTTGATTGAAGAACTGCCAGTGATGGAGAATCCACCACATCCTGTGGTCAGTTGTTCCAGTGATTCATTACCCTCATTATAAAAAAATTGCACCTGATTTCGAGTCTGAATTTGTCTAGCTTGATCCTCCAGCTGTTGGTTTCTGTTAGACTTCTGTCTGCTAGATTGAATAGCCCTGTATTATCTAATTTTGTCTTCCCATGTAGGTATGTATGACTTCTCATCCTTTTCTTTGTTAAGCTAAATAGATTGAGCTCCTTGAGTGTATCGCTATAAGGCAGGTTTTCTAATCGTATAATGGTTCTCATAGTTCTTCTCTGAACCCTATCCAGTTTAATTGCAAATTCATTCATGGGCGTCACCAAAGAAGTGTGTGTGTATGTGTTTTTTTTTAATGAAGGATAATTTTTACTTTGAGTTTTTTTCTCCCTTAATAGATGTAACATTGTTAAAAGGCAGCGTTAATAACAACTATGGTGTATTACATAACTAATTCTCCCTTGTTTCTGACCAGAATCATGCAGTATATAAAAGTAACATATTCAGGATTTTTTAATGAGGAAAATGGCTTTTGATCCACTCTGTTGCCCTGATGATTGAACTGAAGGGTCACAGCTGAGCAAAATTTTGTGTGTGTGTGTTTTGGAGGGTTGATTTGCTTTACAGTGAGACAGTGTCAGATTGGATTCAATGAACAGAACTCAGTCCTACCTATCAGGGACATTCTGCAGCAGTGCTGTGGACTTGCTGTCTCCAGAAACTATTTTAACACTCAAGCTTTCACATAAGGCTCTTTCCATTTATCTCTAGTTTTTTCTTTCCCTAGACATTTTTTTTTCTTTAGCATCTGATAAAGCTGTTTCAGAAGGGAGATGAAAGACATTGATTTTCTTCTCACAATACAGATCAGCTATCTGAATGAATGGAATAAGATAATATTTCCATTGAAAAGTTCAGGGTGAACTTTCCATTGAAGTTGGAAAGTTCCATTGAAAAGTGCCGCAATATTGCAAAGTCACACCATCACATCTGTCAGCTGGAAAGCCTTTCCTTTGTGTTTTCCGGGTACTTTCTAATTGAAGACAAAATGAAAGGTGGTAATATCCTGCTCCTAGTTATTCTTTCAAGGGTGAATTGTAATCTTCTAATTTTATTTTTGCAGCTCTTGAGGGGCTTCTCCCCTTTGGGAAATATAGAGCTATTCAGTTGCTGAGGGAAGTAGGGAGGATGTTGCATAAACAGAACAAAATATTAAACAATATGATCCAAATGTTTCAAGACTCTGATTAAACTAGTTATAATGTCATTTCCTCTTGAGTTTCTAATAACAATAGATTCTGGGAAGTGAACCCTAGCCTCTGATATCGGCCTTCCACAAATGTTTAAATAACTTTAACATGCATGTGAACGCCATAGCAGTATATCAGCAGTATCTGAGAGCATTGTTCAGAGAAGGGAAACGGAAAAGACTGAGAACATTGTGAATATGATTCTGACCCAAAGAAAATGAGACTATATCTTTTTTAATAGATGGCTTGCATTTTCTTCTAGGAAAATAAGCCATAAAACCTATTCTTGTGAAATCTGATATTTTAAAATAGCTATTTAGAGACAAATTGTGTTTGATGCATAAATCTTGGATCGATCGTTCATTTAATCTTGAGCTAATGAAAACCATATCTGAATTTGCTCAATTAATTCCTCTCACAGAAAAGCGTGAGAGAGGAGCTTAGATAGAATACCCTGACTTTATTAAGATATTATTGAATGGTTTCCTCTCTGATATCCTGAAGAAACACAAATTAACAGCTTTATCACTGCAGTGAGCACTTTAAAAATGTGTTAATTTAAACAAGATGTAGCTGTATTTCATCTCGTTTATTGTGATTCAGTGCAAAGATTACACCTTAAATCTGTCCAAGAGAGGAATCTCAGGAAAAAGTCAACACATCCATCCTCCATTAGCAGCATTTTAACATTGCTCTGTGGGCCAAAGTCAGAAGCACCATTTACAATATAGCCAACAGTTTTTTCTGCCCCCTTCTCCCCATCTGATTTATAACACTGTTTGTATCAATCATAACAGCAACACGGGGCACAAACAGCTCAGCAGCTAACATCCAGAATCAGAGTTGGCACTTGTGATGCTGGAGACACTACTTCATTGCAGTTGTTCAATGACAAGTACAGTAAGATTGTCAAACCTCTGAGTGATGCCATTAGCTGCAGCATGGTTTGGCAGAATCACTTACGATTCTCAGGTGATTGGGAAGATGGATTGGCCATGCACTTGCCAACCTGGACCGAGTATGGCTTCCGAGGAAGAGTTTTGTCTTCTAAATATTGCAGCTCTCTGGCTGCTAGGAAGATTTAGAATAGCACGGTAGAGGTGGGGAAAGTAGAGGGGGAACAATTCTTCATTAACAGAACAGGGAGATTTAAAATGTGCTGACATGCTCCAAACCTACTGATTGAGCTACTGATATTTATGCAATAAATAATTCACTGATATTTAATAAATCTGAATGCATAGATTCTTGTGGCAATCTTGCTGATGTATCAGTTGAGTGACAGAGGGTTAGATATCAGGACTAATCTTTGGCAAGCTTTTGTTTCGATGTTAAAATTAAAATCTGGAATAAACTAGGATGTGAATTTAAACCAGATTAACTGTTCCTTATTAACTCTCTGTGTGGACACTCTCATGCTGGGATAAGAGTGCCTTCTTGCGGATTAGCTTAATCCACTTCAAAGTGAGAGCTACAAAACAAACCAAGTTTGAATAAAGTTGGTTCAAACATAAGTAAGTTATGGACCCACAAACCTTCTGATTGAAACAAGTGGAGAATGTGTTTGTGTTTTTGTTTTTTTTAAACCCATACAGAATTCAAAAAACACTCGGATAGAAGTTGCTCAGACTTTCAAAATTAAGCTGCTTTAGGCTGAGCCCAATCACTGATAATTTTATCTTCATCAAACCAGAAACTAAAAACGTGTGTGGGGGGAGTTAATAACGAAAGTTGAACTTCAGTCTTTTAAGTTTAGCAGTTGCTACTGCAACTTCTATAATATGCATATGTTTTTTAAGAATTCTGGGCTTGTTGGACTTCATTTGGCTGCATCTGAATTGAATGGTACAGCAAAGCAGTGCTTGCAAACCACTCTGGCTTTACACCTGGTGTAACTGAGAGGAATTTGGCTTTGTGTTGATGCGAGGGATGGACGTACATAAACATTAAAGGCTATTCATTGCAATACCTTGGTGCTCTATAGACCATGTGCTTAGCTATTTATTGGATTTCATGTTTGTGAAGGTATAAGGGCCAGTATTCTTCTGGGGCCAGAGCCCTGTGGCTGGCTGGCTGGCTACTGAGCCCCTCTTGCTGCACCTGGGAAAAAGACCTGCAACTTAATTGGCTGATCCTCATAAAAGGGTGGAGCAACTGCTGGAAGGAGCAGCTTCAAGACACAGAGGGGCAGAAGGGTTGAATTCTGTGAGAGGGCCCCAGGCAGGATTTCCCCTGGGAGGGAGCTGGGTACCAGCCTGAGTCTAGCCAGGAGAGGGTGCTATAATGTAAGCTGTGTCCTTCACAATATGCTTATGCAGAGATAAGTAGAGCATTAAAGCTCTTCTGAGGAAGAGACCAAGACATCCTGGAAGATAGGTTTTTTCTGGTGGCTATTTGTCAATTATTTGCAGGCACAAAGTTCATTCAATAAAAATGTTTTACTTGCTCCCTTTCCCCACTCATTCTAGCATCATTGTCATGAGATAACTAAATCTGTCTTTGGTTTAAGCCACAGGATTCATCTGTTTTGTTCCTTTTCCTAATTCTTATTGCTCCCGGTACCAGAATGGGGAACGAGGTGCCATCCTGTCACTTTACAGGACAAGTAAGAAGTTAACCATTTTGGAGCACTGTCTCACTAAAAGTTCATTATTCTTCCCAGACTTTGATTTGAAACAAATATAGCAGGTTTCATAGACCATAAAACATGACACATTTTATTTTACAAAAGTCAGAATTGGTTTCTTGTGTCCCTTCCAGCCATTGCTTGATCTAAGTAGGATGGGGGATTTGCAAAGATGCTGTTGCTCTTGAATCACTTTATCTACATTAGGGACATTAAATTCCAGCATGTGTTTAAATTCTGCTTGCAGTTCAGAGTCTGCAGAATACAACATCATGTATAGTTTAGTTGCTACCTATGGGGCCTGTTTGGCCTTTGATCTTTGTTCAAAGCTACCATTATCATCAAGGAGAGATCCAAAGTAGACGGCTCTAACTTTGTACTCTAAGCCCCTGGACTATAAATACAACTGTAGTTTGGCCCATTCCTCCAAATGAATATGGTGATTGTCTACCCATAGGCATCTACTTGATGAAGTAATACATTTCCCATTCACTAGGGTAAAGCTGTAAACATACAACATGAACAACAGGAGTCAATGAGGATGGACACAAGCATTAGAACTGGCCAAGTGGGCCATAACACAAAACAAGAAGTATCCCTAACAGCAACAACCCCCTATACCCAAACTGACATCTGTCTGCCCCCCACTACTCAAATCCAGAGCAGTTTAAATTTTCTGAATGCCAACAATCACATTTTAATCCAATTACCTGGCAGGCCCACTCAGTTTCCTGGCCTATAGACCTTTGCCACCCTGAGGTCACTGGCAATGCCTCAAACCTTATGCCCTGGTACACAGGAAACCATCTGAACAATAAGATCCCTAGAGTTAATGGAACCACTAAATGAGGAGCCATGGGGTAAGGAAAATGGGGCTTCTTTGGAACTACAGCCAGAGTAGTAATATCCAGTGATGAGCTGCCAAAAACTTAACAACCTGTTCCCTCCTCACGCCATGAGGGGGTCAGTGCCCACCCCCCTGACCTCCCTTGGACCCCTGCCCCATCCATCCTCCTCCCCTGTCCCCTGACTGCCCCCAGAACCGGGCAGGAGGGTCTCGTGGGCCACCGTAGTGGGTGTCCACCCCACCCCTAAGAGCCAGAGGGACCTGCTGGGGGGTGAGGTGGGGAGTCCCGGCAGTGCTTACCTGGGGCAGCTCCCAGGAAGCATCCGGCAGGTCCCTCTGGCTCCTAGGGGCTGGGTAGTGTAGCAGCTGCTTCCCCACTGATCACCTCAAAAGTGGTTCTGTAGGCGCTGACTCCGTGGGTGCTCCAGTGCTGGAGCACCCACGGGGAAAATTTGGTGGGTGCAGACCACCCACCGGCAGCTCCCCGCCTGGCCCCAGCTCACTTCTGCTCCGCCTCCTCCCCTAAACATGCTGCCCTGCTCTGCTTCTCCGTCCCCACCTTGGCTTCCCACGAATCAGCTGTTGGTGCTGGAAGCCGGGGGAAGGGCTGAGAAGCAGGCGGTGGCTTCGCGCTCAGGCCCAAGGAGGTGGAGGTGAGCTGGGGCGGGGAGCGGTTCCCCTTCGCGCCCCCTGGGTTACTGCAGTGCAGGCAGCACTCCTCGTGCCCCCCTGCCCCAGCTCACCTCCTCTCTGCCTCCTCCTCCCTGGGCCTGAGCGTGAAGCCGCTGCCTGCTTCTCAGCCCGCCCCAGCTTCCTGTGTGAACAGCTGATTCGCGGGAAGCCGGGGGATTGGGGTGGAGAAGCAGAACCGGGTGGCGCGTTCAGGGGAGGAGGTGTAGCGGAGGTGAGCTGGGGCTGGGTGGGGAGCTGCCGGTGGGCACCCACCAAATTTTCCCCATAGGTGCTCCAGGGCTGGAGCACCCATGAAGTTGGCGCCAAAGGCGCCACTTTTGGCCGCTTGTTAAATTTAGAAGCCCTTTTAGAACTGGTTGTCCCTCGTGGAACAACCAGTTCTAAACGGGCTTCTGAATTTAACAACCGGTTCCCGTGACCTGGTGCGAACCAGCTCCAGCTCACCACTGGTAATATCCATGTTATCTGCTGTGGTTGGGCAGAACAGGAAGAGGAAGAAGCCTACTTCCACCTCACAACACTTTTATATCTGGCAGCCCTCCTTCCTTCCAACCCATCCAGGATTTATCCTTACAAAGGAGAGCTCCCATTGTCCAGCCCGTGGAACCCTGCCATTCTAGGAGATGGTGTTATATCAATAAAATAAAAACCAGCAGGATCTTATTAAAGGGGAAAAGGCAAAATACCACATTTATTGTGAATACAGAAAGAATCATAGTAAGCAGTTAGTTATAGCTATAACATTCCATTCAATCTCATGTTTATTCACACATTCATTCACAAACACACACACACAGGTTCTGCAAGGTTGTTATCAGAGTTACCAGCCTTAGAGTTGCTCATGCCAAGCCACTGGCCAGGTGGCCTGGACATGAGGAGGGAGCAGGGCCTCGTCAGATGCTCATCTGATGCTCCTGGAAGTTGGTTTGCAGAATCAGACCCCAAAGTTCTCACTTTCCAGAGTCCATTTTTATAGGAATTTCTTCCTATGCCAGTCTATGGGAATTGCTTCGTCATGCTGTTGCTGAATCAATCAGCAGATAGCACATTTCTGATGGCTCCGTGCTGCCAGATGTTATCTTGTTCTTTGGTTCTCCCATTCTTGAGGCTGTTGGGTGGATTCCAGTCTGCCCTCCGGGGGTCCTCTGATTATTTCCACTTGACGCCTTCTTCAGCCGATGGACACTGGATTCTTAGGCTGGCACCTCCCTGATCCTTCAGTTATTATCCACACCAAACATCCATCCACATCCATCCTCTATCTCTATTTTAATCACAATTGTTAACAAAGCGAGATGAATACAACAAAAGGGCGGGGAGTCTCTGGGTGCTGTTTCTGTTGTTACAGAGTATTGCTTTGACTCTCTCTCTCTGTGAGTAGTTGTTGTTACAAAGAATTGCTTTGAAAACGGACTCTGTCTTAGAATGTACTGACATAATTAGCAGCTTGCAAGTTTCACATATAGAGGGAGAGAAACAGTCCCAAAAACCAAGAGACCTCTTAATTAGTACTACCCTGGAATTTAAACTATGGAGAATCAAATTCATTTGTGATTTTAATACAGAACTTCTTTAATATGATCCAACAATGGCCCACCCTCACAGACCCATCCTTCACCCTGGCAGTGACTGCAATGGCTAGTGCCCTTTTTAATACAATAGAAAAACACCAGCACCTGATTCTGTTCACATAAAGTGATGTAAATCAGAAGTAACTCCACTGAAATCAATGAACTTTAATGTAAAATTGGTATGACAGGAGAATTGGGCCCTTTGTGTTTTCTTTTACTTTTCTTTACTAGTTGTTTGCTCTTACAATAGGGCCCAGAGATACCAACCAGAATTGGAACACTCTTGTTCCATGTGCTGTGAAAAAAATATATGAAGACTTGTTCCTGCACAGAAGAATTTATAATCTTATTTATTGAATGATTATTCATCTTCCACGGTAGACAGAAATGGCAGATGAAAGAGTTGAAGATCAGAAGTTGGAACCAATACTTTATGCACAATCTAAATTTGTGGATCATAATTCTGCTTCCCTTTTTTATTCTTTCTTCAGTTGCTTTTGAACTCAGTCGTGTTCTTTCTTTCTTTTACTGGTAACTTTTCTCATAGAAACACTTTCTGGCAGAATTCTGCCTTCCAAGTGTAGAAATTTTCTAACTTTCATATGATGCTTCAAACAGGTGTTTGCTAATTTTAGGATATGCTGGTTTCGATCAGAACTTTGCATCAGTTCACAAAGAAGATGTGAAGGATAAAGGGCAATTATCACCAGCTTGATGTAAGAGGCTGTAATGAAAATGCTCAGAAGCTGCCTAGAATTTCATTATTAAGTGCCTGGAAAAAGGAGATCATGAGATATATCTAAGCTATTGCTTACTTGCTAACCAGATGGCTACATGCAGTAAAAGAAGACTGTGAGATTGCTGTGGAATTTGCCAAAGCTAGCTGGGATATATGGACTAGTAAGGATTGTCTCTTTTGACATTGCTTATTTAAAATGGTTATATAACGATTATTCAAATACATCATGATAAAAATTGCCTGTGCTCTTGGATAGCCTGCTTTGTCAGAAGTTCCTTCATACTAATAAATACAATATAGCTATCAAGGGAATAGCATGCTTATGATGTTAGTTTGACATCCATTCTTGACCATTTTTAAACTAAAGAAAATAACCTTACAGTTACAGTTTACATAAGTAGCTCTATGCTATCCTTGCTACATTTTGTTGTAGATCTATTAAATAATACCCAGCTACATGCTTAAAATAGGCAACCATTTATATAAGTGGTTACAGTTGTCTATCCAAACTGTCTTAAAGCGAAATCTGGGAATTGCGCACACACACACACACACGAGTATTAACATTTATTCAACATTTGGAAAATTCCTTCTCAAGTGCATTTACTTCTATCCCCTTGCCACTGGCACTCACTGAGCTCCCATGGTAATCTGAAATCATTTTGTGTTAATGGTGTCATTGCTTTGTATCCACTCAATGGATAGATATTAATTCTGAAAGAGAAACTTTAAAACGATTTAAATATCAAATAGAAATGTATTCTCAGCTGGTGCCTAGTGCTTTAGTTGGAGCTTTTCCAACCCCAGTAGAGCAGATTGAAGAAAGGAACAAAAATATTGCCACAAAAGTGTCCCAGTTTGTAATTTTAAAAATATGACCCCCTACATAGGTAGGGTGTAAGACCCTGTTTGGCACTGAGCTCCATCACTTCCTCAGCTGAGTGGGACAGTAGAGGCAGTTCCAATGAGTCAAAACTGGGATCCTGCTGCAGCAAAGAGGAGCAAGAGGGAGACTTCCATATAATACCAGGACAACTTTTCAAATACTGAGACTAGCTCCACCAAAACAGAACTATTGTCAGTAAGCCCATGGCTTCTACTTTTGGCCCACTTTCCAGAAGACTGGGACTAGGAGGCAGGTCTGTCTATTCCTGCTGGATTAGAGGACACACATTCTGAGGAGACAGTTCTTCAAAGACAAATTGGGAAGGCCATTTAAAAAGAGCTGCTGGCCATGTCTGCTCCCTGCTTTAGCCCCTGGTAGGGAGTTTGGGTTGCCAGGCATCCAGTTTTCGACTAGAATGCCCGGTCGAAAAAGGACCCGGCGGTTCTGGTCAGCATCGCTGACTGGGCCATTAAAAGTCCGGTCGGCGGCACAGCAGGGTTAAGATAGACTCCCTACCTGCCGTGGCTCCGTGCAGCTCCTGGAAGCGGCAGCATGTCCCCCTGCCATCTCCTAGGCATAGGAACAGCCAGGGAGCTCCATGCACTCCTCCCGCCCCAAACGCCAGCTCTGCAGCTTCCATTGGCTGGGAACCATGGCTAATGGGAGCTGTGGGGGCGGTGTCTGTGGACAGGGCAGCGCACAGAGCCCCCTGGCTGTGTCTCCACCGAGAAGCCAGAGGGGGGAAATGCTTCTGCTTCTGGGAGCCACCTGAGGTAAGCCCTGATCCCTCTCCGAACCCCTTGGCCCCAGCCCGGAGCCCCCTCCTGCACCCCAAATCCCTCATCCCTGGTCCCACACCAGAGCCTGCACCCTCAGCCAGAGCCCTCACACCCCCACACCCTAACCCCCTGCCCCAGCCTGGAGACCCCCTCCCACACTCGAAACCCCTAATTCCTGGCCCCAGCTGGAGCCCTCACCCTCTCCCACATCCCAACTCTTGCCCTGTCCCAGAGCCCCCTCCTGCACTCTGAACCCCTTGGCCCCACTCCCCAGCCCAGACCCCCCTCCCCCACCCTCACCCTCTTCAATCTCTGCTGGCTTCTCCAGCTGCTGCGCCCACCCCTGGTATTATCTAGACATTGTCTAGCATTAAACGTCATATGAAGCCACATAAGACTCAGCAGATTCACAGCCATCTCTCCAAATTAGCATGTGGCTTTGTCATTTGGAAGTCACAATATTTTGACCACTCAATAAGGAAGAAAAGTTTGCCTACTCTGTATTTTGCAGAAGTAAGTCCCAAAACCCAGAAATGGATTAGGAATTTGTGGGGCCCTGTGCGCCTCTCCCCTTCCCCGGCGGTCCTGCCAGGGAGTGAGGTCAGGGCACAGGAGCTCATCCCACTCCCCGGCAGGAGTGTCGGGCAGACAGAGTGGAATGTAGGGGGACCCATTTTTCCAGGGCCCCCTGTTGGCTGTGGCCTCTGGGCACAGGCACTGTTGGCCCAGTGGCTAATCCGCCACTGTCAGAAACTTCCAATGCACAATTCAACTGTGAGCATAAATCACTTTAGCCACATTTGCTTTACCACATACATTGAAATTTAAGTTTTCCTGAAATCGAAAATCTATTAAAGCCCTTTCCTGCTTCCATAGAGGTCAATAGCAAAATCCCATTTAACTTCAATAGACACAACAGCAATAGGCCCTACCTTTGTTACAGTAGGTTTCCAGTTATCATTAAATAACGATTTAGAACCATCTTCCAATTGATTATTTATGTACTCAAATTTCCAAATATAGCTAAATGAGATGCTTTGGATCTTGGCAAGAGTTCTCAGGTCCATAGGTATTTTTTTAAGTGCAGCCACAAGCCCATCTAGTGAGATCTATGTCTCATTGCCATACCCACGTGTTCAAAAATCATGAGTCAGGAGGACCCAAACAGTCATGATATTGATTTAAAAATCACGAGATTAAACAATATATATTTGGGGTTCTTTGTATTTGCCTTTTTTGAGCCTTTGCGGGATCATGGTTTTCAAGCTTTTCGTTATAATCACATGGGTAAAAATGTACCTACTAAAAAAAATTAAAACCAAGATTCATAAGTACTGGTAATCCATGAGCTGTGACTTTACAAAAAAACCCAAACGGTGCAGAACTCCTATATAATTGTGAGACTTGGCAACACTTTTTATTTGTTGCAAATACCTGTCCAAAATTAAAACTGTCTTAAATTCTGCCTTCCGTTTAATTACAGCTGTGCAAATGAATGAAACTACAAACTACATGAATGAAGCTGAAAGTGGAATTTGGGCCCACGTGTTCTTATCCCATGGGATTGCTACCTACAGTTCATTCAGTCATTTCTCAGGCAAAACTGAAGACAATGGGAGTAGAGACAGGCCTACTGAACATAGCCAATAAATGTAACTACACACACATTGTTCAGCATCAAATGCACATAAGAAGCTTGATTCTCCACTGCCTCTCACCTTATGCAGTCATTTACCCCTGGGCAAATGGGTGTGTGTGTGAAATACTAACAAATCATAATAATAGTATCTTAAATTCCCACTTTTCAGTCACTTTAGAAAGGTTTGACTACTTCAGTCACTGTTGTGAACCCTGCTGCTCAGGGGTGAAGTAGACAGGAAACCAACCCTCCCCTTTAAAGCCTCACAAATGTTTGAAATTCCTTTTCCTGCTTGCCCAGCTGGGCGAGCACACCTTGCACCTCTGTATTGTTGAGTGTAACTGCCCAGCTGACCATGCTGGTTACCAGCTGAAGACGTGCTCCAGCTTGGAGTTCACAGGAAGTATTGGCTCTCCTGGATCTGTGAGTAGAAGAGGCAGTGCAGACACCGCTCTGATCCAGCCATAGAAATGTGGACATCTGAGAGCAGATTGCTTGGGGGATGCAGGAGAAGGGTTACAACAAGTACCACCAGCAGTGCCACATGGAAGCCTAGGACCTGCGGCAGGCATATCAGAAGGGCAAGGAGGCTAACAATCGATTCAGTATTGAGCCACAGACCTGCTGCTTTTACAAAGAGCTGCATGCCATCATAGAATCATAGAATATCAGGGTTGGAAGGGACCCCAGAAGGTCATCTAGTCCAACCCCCTGCTCAAAGCAGGACCAATTCCCAGTTAAATCATCCCAGCCAGGGCTTTGTCAAGCCTGACCTGAAAAAACCTCTAAGGAAGGAGATTCTACCACCTCCCTAGGTAACCCATTCCAGTGTTTCACCACCCTCTTAGTGAAAAAGTTTTTCCTAATATCCAATCTAAACCTCCCCCACTGCAACTTGAGACCATTACTCCTCGTTCTGTCATCTGCTACAATTGAGAACAGTCTAGAGCCATCCTCTTTGGAACCCCCTTTCAGGTAGTTGAAAGCAGCTATCAAATCCCCCCTCATTCTTCTCTTCTGCAGGCTAAACAATCCCAGCTCCCTCAGCCTCTCCTCATAACTCATGTGTTCCAGTCCCCTAATCATTTTTGTTGCCCTTCGCTGGACTCTCTCCAATTTATCCACATCCTTCTTGAAGTGTGGGGCCCAAAACTGGACACAGTACTCCAGATGAGGCCTCACCAATGTCGAACCATCCTGGGTGGAGGACTTACCACCATTCCCCAGAGCACCATGGATATTTCTGAGGAGCCTGAGTCACAGCCCCCTGCCATGAACAGCAAGGAGGAGGAGTATGGGGGACAGGCGACCAGGGGGATCCAGCTGTACAGTGAACCAGGACATATTTTTGACTCCACCAGAGTCCAGCCAGTCCCAACAGGCAAGCATAGACAAGCCTGATGCAGGGGAAGGAACCTGTGGTAAGTGTGCAGTTTGTTTTGAAATCACAGGGATGGAACCACCAAAGTAGCAGGACACATCTGTCGATTTACTCTTTTTTAGTTGTTCTAGAAGAAGTAGTGCAACAAGCAAGAGAGAGAAAGTTGCTGTCTCCTTTTCATTTCCCTCTAGATTTAGGTGGGGAGGGCAGGCAGAGGAGTTTGTTTATATGTACTGGGACGTCCTGTGAATCCACCGTAGAGCTCTCAGTGAAACTTTCATGGGGGCACTCTGCAATCCCCTGGCAGAGGTTTCTGGGGAGGGCTGCCTTATTTCTTCTACTGTGGGAGGACGCTTTCCCATGACACTCAGCGATTACTTCAGCAGGCACCACTGCAGTACCCAGGTGAGCAGTGTACAGGCCCAGGCGGCATCATGGCACCAGCAGCAGCTGCGCTCTCTGACCCTGCTGGAGTTGGATATCAGCTATAATCACCACCGCCTGGAAAGCAGGGCCAGTATTCAGTTCCATTGCCCTGTACAAGTTATTCCCCCCTTATTTCCCATCCCGAGGTCCATACTCACCATGCCTGGCGCTGTGCTCTATCAATCCCAAGCAGAAGTGAGAATGTAGTGCATACAACTTTTGGGGAATGAAGACAGTGAATTCATTATCTTACATTTCAATTTCCTTTGTGAATACTCTGACAATGGAACTCCTGTGTGTTGTATCTGCAGCTGCTGGCATTGCGGATTTCAGGGCCTCCCCCTCCAAACCCATGGAACCCTCGAGACAGATAAAGAGGAGAAAGAGGAGGACATGTTCCAGGAGATCTGGAAGCCAGTGCTGCATCAGAGAATGGGCACAGGGCCTGGAGGATCACCCTTGCAGACAGCATGGAAAAGGTTAGAGTGGACAGGAGACAGGCACAGGAAAAGGAGAGAGATGTGCAGCAGGAAACTTTTCCCTCTTTGCTTCACAGATATTATGCAGGACACAGCAGGCAGCTATAAGCATTGGGATATTTTTTTTCAATGAGATCTAATCTCATAAATATGCAATGCCAGCGACCCTTCAAATGACCAAATGCACATTCGACTGTCATTCTGCACCTGCTGATCCTGTAGTTGAAGCACTATCAAGGTGGCTGGTATATGGCTTCATGAGCCATGGGAGTAAGGGGTAGGCTGGGTCTCCCAGGATCATTCTTGGCATTTCAACATTCCCAATAGTAATCCACCTGTTGAGAAAGAAAGCCCTTATTAGCAACTTTCTGAACAGTCCTGTGTTATTAAAGATGCATGCTTCGTGCACCTTCCCTGACCAGTCCACATTGCTATTGGTAAAGCATCTCCAGTGATCCACCAGTGCTTGCATTACCATAGAAAAGTAGCCCTTTTTGTTGATGTACTCTGTGGCAAGTGGTCTGGTGCTAAAGTGGGGATATGCGTGCCATCTATTGCCCCACCATATTTTGGGAACCCCCATTGTTGCATAACCATCCACTATGTCGTGCACATTGCCCAGAGTCACAGTCCTGTGTAGCAGGAGGTGATTAACAGCCCTGCCCATTTGCATCACATCAGCCCCTGTGGTGGATTTCCTGACTCCAAATAGATTCCTGACTGACCAGTAGCAATCTGGTGTTTCCACAGGCAGTTGCCATTTGCGTCTCAACTGTCAGGGCAGCTCTTATTTTGGTGTCTCTGTGCTGGAGGGTTGGGGTGAGTTCGGGACACTGATACAGAAATGTGGCCTTATGCATCTGAAAGTTCTTCAGCCACACCAGTCAGTGCTTCTTTGTCAGGCTCAGAACTAGCGCTCCGCCATCTGCCACTGCTTGTGAATGCCACCCACAATTTTGAATTGTTTCTTTCTATGTCCCACTGCAATCTAGCCTTCAAGGAATCATCATGTTACCTGCAGCTCCTTTTGCAACTCTGCAAATACTGCAGGATCAGGTGCCCTGTGTTTGCGACACTCATGAGAATTGTGCAGAGCTGTACAGGCTCCATGGTTCTGTCAGCAATGGCAGGCAGCAAGGAGGGATATGCAAGTTTGTGGGGATTTGGAAAAGAGGACATGAAATGTTATGGGACGCTGATGAAAGTATGGGGTGGAGAACACTGCATTATGGGAAGTTGATCCCATGCTCCCAGTCAACCCTGCGTCACTTGTTTTGGCTCCATCAGGCATTGCAAAAACTTTCCAAAACACCTTGGTCTAAACTGAAAAGTTAGGCCGACATCACTATGTTGGTCAGAGGTGTGGGGGAGAAGGGGAAGAAAACACAGTGAGTGTGGTAGCTATGCTGAGCTAATTGCCAGTGTAGATATAGCAATGTTGACAGAAGAATGCTTCCATAGACATAGTTACAGTCATTTGGAGAGGTGTGTCCCTACATGGTTCCTTCCATTGGTGTAAGCCGTCTCTACAATATAGGGTATGTCAGCACAATTAGGTTGAGTTAGATATGCCAGTATAGTTTCCATAGTGTAGACACACCCTGAGTGAATCCTAGAATTAAAAGCTGAGCTTGAATAACAAGGGTATTCAAATATCAGGAAATTCTAATGCTATAAAGTCATCCATTTAATCTTAACATGGTCCTTCACCCAAATAAACACTGATATCAGAGGGCTCAATTTTCTTTTTAAAAAGAAATAGTACTTTGCAGATTACAAATAAAGCTCTGGAATAATTAAGCAAGGTAAAATAAAAAAAAATTGTAATGGTGATTATCTTGCCAATTAGCAAGACTGAGAGTGGATTCCAACCATCAAGGTAGGTTTCTGCTCTCCTCATTATAGGAAAGCATTACTGTTTTCTTCATGTGTGGGTGTATTTTATGTTTGTCGGAATAGGTATCTGAAATTACCAGTTCCCTGAATTTAAGCACATTCATTTGGATGATAGGAAATCAGACCTATCATACAGGAAGTGCCAAAATAATAGGCAGTGTGAGGAGAAAAAGTGAGGGCACCTTTGGCTGGACCTATGATGCAGCGAAAAAGCTAAAGATTTTGGATGTAGTGGAGATTCTAGGAGAAGGGAGAGTAGGAGCCAGGTACAGAATAAAGTGATTTGATCCAATTAATATGCCAGACTGCTACGCTGGGCATCACAAAATGGGGAAGAGATGGACAGCCCTCTGTGGAGATAGAGGTGGTTAGGGACTATTTAGAAAAGCTGGACGTGCACAAGTCCATGGGGCCGGACGAGTTGCATCTGAGAGTGCTGAAGGAACTGGCGGCTGTGATTGCAGAGCCATTGGCCATTATCTTTGAAAACTCGTGGCGAACCGGGGAAGTCCCGGATGACTGGAAAAAGGCTAATGTAGTGCCAATCTTTAAAAAAGGGAAGAAGGAGGATCCTGGGAACTACAGGCCAGTCAGCCTCACTTCAGTCCCTGGAAAAATCATGGAGCAGGTCCTCAAAGAATCAATCCTGAAGCACTTGCATGAGAGGAAAGTGATCAGGAACAGTCAGCATGGATTCACCAAGGGAAGGTCATGTCTGACTAATCTAATCGCCTTCTATGATGAGATTACTGGTTCTGTGGATGAAGGGAAAGCAGTGGATGTATTGTTTCTTGACTTTAGCAAAGCTTTTGACACAGTCTCCCACAGTATTCTTGTCAGCAAGTTAAGGAAGTATGGGCTGGATGAATGCACTACAAGGTGGGTAGAAAGCTGGCTAGATTGTCGGGCTCAACGGGTAGTGATCAATGGCTCCATGTCTAGTTGGCAGCCGGTATCAAGTGGAGTGCCCCAAGGGTCGGTCCTGGGGCCAGTTTTGTTCAATATCTTCATAAATGATCTGGAGGATGGTGTGGATTGCACTCTCAGCAAATTTGCGGATGATACTAAACTGGGAGGAGTGGTAGATACGCTGGAGGGGAGGGATAGGATACAGAAGGACCTAGACAAATTGGAGGATTGGGCCAAAAGAAATCTGATGAGGTTCAATAAGGATAAGTGCAGGGTCCTGCACTTAGGACGGAAGAACCCAATGCACAGCTACAGACTAGGGACCGAATGGCTAGGCAGCAGTTCTGCGGAAAAGGACCTAGGGGTGACAGTGGACGAGAAGCTGGATATGAGTCAGCAGTGTGCCCTTGTTGCCAAGAAGGCCAATGGCATTTTGGGATGTATAAGTAGGGGCATAGCGAGCAGATCGAGGGACGTGATCGTTCCCCTCTATTCGACATTGGTGAGGCCTCATCTGGAGTACTGTGTCCAGTTTTGGGCCCCACACTTCAAGAAGGATGTGGATAAATTGGAGAGAGTCCAGTGAAGGGCAACAAAAATGATTAGGGGTCTGGAACACATGACTTATGAGGAGAGGCTGAGGGAGCTGGGATTGTTTAGCCTGCAGAAGAGAAGAATGAGGGGGGATTTGATAGCTGCTTTCAACTACCTGAAAGGGGGTTCCAAAGAGGATGGCTCTAGACTGTTCTCAATGGTAGCAGATGACAGAACGAGGAGTAATGGTCTCAAGCTGCAGTGGGGGAGGTTTAGATTGGATATTAGGAAAAACTTTTTCACTAAGAGGGTGGTGAAACACTGGAATGCGTTACCTAGGGAGGTGGTAGAATCTCCTTCCTTAGAGGTTTTTAAGGTCAGGCTTGACAAAGCCCTGGCTGGGATGATTTAACTGGGAATTGGTCCTGCTTCGAGCAGGGGGTTGGACTAGATGACCTTCTGGGGTCCCTTCCAACCCTTATATTCTATGATTCTATGATATATGTATCAAAATCTGTAATAGTTTTGACACAGACAGAGAAGTGGCACTCCAGTGTCTTACCAGCTTTCCCATGGTAAATTGCTGAACACTATTCCTGGTAGGTTGAATCTAAAAAAAGGGTTTCAGAGTAGCAGCCGTGTTAGTCTGTATCTGTAAAAAGAAAAGGAGGACTTGTGGCACCTTAGAGACTAACAAATTTATTGGAGCACAAGCTTTCGTGAGCTACAGCTCACTTCATCGGATGCATACAGTGGAAAATATAGTGGGGAGATTTTATATACACAGAGAACATGAAACAATGGGTGTTACCATACTGACTGTAACAAGAGTGATCAGGAGAAGTGAGCTATTACCAGAAGGAGAGCGTGTGGGTGGGACCTTTTGTAGTGATAATCAAGGTGGGCCATTTCCAGCACTTTACAAGAACAGTAGGAGGGGAAATAAACAAGGGGAAATAGTTTTACTTTGTGTAATGACCCATCCACTCCCAGTCTTTATTCAAGCCTAAGTTAATGGTGTCCAGTTTGCAAATTAATTCCAATTCAGCAGTCTCTCGTTGGAGTCTGTTTCTGAAGTTTTTTTTGTTGAAGAATTGCCACTTTTAGATCTGTAATCGAGTGACTAGAGAGATTGAAGTGTTCTCCGACTGGTTTTTGAATGTTATAATTCTTGACTTCTGATTTGTGTCCATTTATTCTTTTACGTAGAGACTGTCCAGTTTGGCCAATGTACATGGCAGAGGGGCATTGCTGGCACATGATGGCTTATATCACATTGGTAGATGCGCAGGTGAACAAGCCTCTGATAGTGTGGCTGATGTGATTAGGCCCTATGATGGTGTCCCCTGAATAGATATGTGGACACAGTTGGCAACGGGCTTTGTTGCCAGGATAGGTTCCTGGGTTAGTGGTTCTGTTGTGTGGTTGCTGGTGAGTATTTGCTTCAGGTTAGGGGGCTGTCTGTAAGCAAGGACTGGCCTGTCTCCCATGATCTGTGAGAGTGATGGGTCATCCTTCAGGATAGGTTGTAGATCCTTTCCAAATGCAAACAGATGGACATCATAGCAAAAGGACTGAAGGTAAAATATCCATTACAATTGACATACCACAGAGACTATGCTGACAGCTTGTGCCACACACTCTCAAAGAAATTGCGGAACCACCTGATCAACATCCTCTACAGCAAACAGGGAAAGATTAAGAATGAGGTCTCAAAACTGGATACTCTCATAAAAAACCAACCTTCCACACAAGCTTCCTCATGGCTGGACTTTACAAAAAGTAGACAAGCCATTTACAACACACACTTTGCTTCTCTATAAAAGATAAAGGACACTAAACTATCTAAATTACTACATGCCACAAGGGGACACAACGGTGGTTCCCTTAACCCACCCAACAATATTGTTAATCTATCCAACTATACTCTTAGCCCAGCAGAAGAATCTGTCCTATCTCAGGTCCTCTCCTTCTGCCCCTCCACCCCCACAAACATGATACAGTTCTGTGGTGACCTAGAATCCTATTTTCGATGTCTCTGACTCAAGGAATATTTTCAACACACCTCTGAACAACATACTAACCCACAGAGACCTTCCTACCAAGACTACAAAAAGAAGGATTCTGGGTGGACTCCTCCTGAAGGTCGAAACAACAGACTTGACTTCTACATAGAGTGCTTCCTCCGACGTGCACAGGCTGAAATTGTCTCTCCAACGAGAGACTGCTGAATTGGAATTCATTTGCAAACTGGATACAATTAACTTAGGCTTGAATAAAGACTGGGAGTGGATGGGTCATTACACAAAGTAAAACTATTTCCCCTTGTTTATTTCCCCTCCTACTGTCCTTGTAAAGTGCTGGAAATGGCCCACCTTGATTATCACTACAAAAGGTTTCCCTCGCTCCCCTCTCCTGCTGGTAATAGCTCACCTTTCCTGATCACTCTTGTTACAGTCAGTATGGTAACACCCATTGTTTCATGTTCTCTGTGTATATAAAATCTCCCCACTATATTTTCCACTGTGTGCATCCGATGAAGTGAGCTGTAGCTCACGAAAGCTTGTGCTCCAATAAATTTGTTAGTCTCTAAGGTGCCACAAGTACTCTTTTTTTCTTTTTACTAAAAAAAAAGAAAAGAAAATTCTGTGAATATTAATTTGCATTTGTAAACAACTTTTCTTTGGTCATGTTTGCACCCTTTTTGTGTTTGCATTCCATCTATGCCATTGAGGTTTAATATCATAAATGCTCACAGAAAGCAAATTTTAAGGTCTCATGCTTGAATGCTTTTAAATTTTAAATTGATTTTCCACAAACATTCACACTGTAACCTTGATTACAAGAGTTAAGTTCATCCACTCTGGGAAGAGAAGTAATGTGTGAATTCTGTAACTAGTCTCAATGGTGCAACATGGTCTGAATTTTGAATGGCTTTCACAAAGTGAAATTTGGGGGTGAGGGTGGGGGGATGTAGATTTTGAATAATAAGGTAAAGAAGTTTGTGATACACTCATGAACATTCCATGAAAGGAGAAACAGGTGACTGCAGGAAACAATTAATTTGATGTCTAATTGTTTACTATGTTCTATCAGGAACTCCATTTGGTGCCCAGATGTCCCCATGGTAGATCGATGGAGGAAAACATCCAATTTCCTGGAGATTTCAAAGTTCCTTCATAAGTTGTGAAGCAAATGGAAATTATTTATTTGAATCTTTGACCAATATATTAACATACAAGCGACTCCTCAGCAATTTGTTCTGTCTTCATTGTAACATTAACTCCACTGGATTCTTTATAGTCACATGAATATACAGTAATGTAAAATTCCATTGGAATTGCATTATAAATTAGAAAAGATTAATTGACTCCAATAGAAAGCCATTTCTTGGAAGCTAAATTTAACATTAAATATGGAGGCTGCTATATTGCAGTTCCAAGGGATTTTGTTTTCTAAATTTATAGGAACCTATCCCCTTTTGGATCTATATGTGAAACTCCTGTTAAGGTTAATGGGAATTGCATGTGAGAATGGGGAGCATGGATCAGTGTTCCTGTCGCACTCCCATCAGTACTTGGCTGGAGCTGGGAAAGCTAATGATCCAACCAGCGGACCAAATTCAGTGATGAATCCTGGTCACTTGCTACCTGAGGCATGTGGCACATATGGTAAGAAGAAGAAGACATGAGAATTAAGGGGATAATAGCTTCCCAATGGCATTAGTAAAGATGCTTACACTTGGGGCAGGTCTAGACTTAAAATGCTGCAGCGATGCAGCTGCGCCACTGTGGCACTTCAGTGAAGACGTTACTAAGCCAGCATGAGAGTTTCACCCTTCAGTGTAGTAATCCACCTCTGCAAGAGGTAGGAGCTATGTCGATGGGAGAAGCCCTCCTGTCAACATCGTGCTGTCTATGCTGGGGATTAAGTCGGTGTAACAGAGTGGGATTTTCCACACCCCTGAGCAAAGTAGCTTTACCAATGTAAGTTTATAGTGTAGACCTGGCCTTAGAGTCACTTAACATGAACTTTCCCAGGAAACAATCTAACCTTAACTAATAGGCATGGCTCTATCATGTGTGGGACAGTCAGTCTATCCCTAGATTGCCTGAGGCTGCAGAAACCTCTGTCATCCTTTTGCAATCTCTGGTTGAGTGAATATCTATAAATACTATTAGGAGGAATATACCACATCAGAAAAATCCCTGTTTTATTTTAAAATGTATAGTCCCAGGTGGCTGTGATGAACTTGGATCCAGGTCAATCAAATAGAAATTAATTCAACATCCAGCAACCATTGCTGGCAACCTTTAACATAAACAATGAGTCATTATATTCTTCCTTTAGTATTTCATGTTATAAAAATAATGAGGCTGAATTCTTCATGTGCTCATATGGGTGAAATCCACCAATCCACAGGAAATCCATTGTTTTTTAGCATGAAGTCATGTCCACTTACTATATGTCACTGGTAGTAGTAATTACATTGAAAGAAAAAACCAAAACACTAAACACTTGTCATGTTGAATCATTATATGAAAGAGTGAAATAAAGTTAAGACAGTGGTATCTCAAAACACTAAAGTTAGCATCTGGACCAAGAAGCTGTAAAATAATATTCATTGTTACATTAGCTTTGTTTTTTCCTGGAACCATTGTTTGTAAAATGCAGATCTTATCTACTAAGTGCTAAACTAACTTGCCTGTAGTAACTTTCTGTGAGATATTACTGATGTTATCTGAGGAAAACATGAGCAGATGGGAAATCATTTTAGTACCTTATCCACTGAGCACCAAGTCAGTACTGAAGTATGGCCTTTCTATTAATGTAGATGATTACACACATAGCGCCCACTTTGTGCAGGAAGTCATGTGTTTTATTTTTTAAATGGTAATGTGAATCTCCTTTGTCTGTCTGTTTCAGTAATATCATTCAAGTGTGGCACTACTTATTCTCTTTTTGAAGTGAAGCAGGCAAGTCAGAGTGGCTCTTGATAATCAAATTCAACGCTTCCCCATACTGCATGCTAATGTAAATTGTTGGACTGGATTTCTGAACTTTCAGCTCATTATGTCAGAGTAATCTTATGCAGCTGTTCTTCACTCAAGTGATTCATTGCAGCATTCTTTGCATAAGGAAAAGAATTCATGTGGAATGTCTCCTACATTCCACAGTAGCTGAATGACTTGTTTCCTGTTTAGAGAGACAAGGTGGGTGAGGTAATATCTTTTATTGGACCAACTTCTGTGGGTGAGAGAGACGAGCTTTCCAGCTTGTTTCCTGTTTGTCGTTCAACGTCATTACCGTTTTTTAAAACAAGTTCGGAATCAAAATTAGGCCACCGCTGCAATGAACCTGAAAAGTATGCCAGAGAATTTAGGTAATTTCTGTATTCAAGTACCTTTTTCATGTGCAGTATATGCTCTACAGCTGCAAGATTTTCTGACCACATGTGTGCATTAAAGGGGGGAAAAACCCTCCGGTATTGCAGGTGAAGCTGGTAAACGTACTAGCACTTTACATGCAGCATACTGACTTTTAGTGATTTGTATTGTGAAATTTATTTCATTAAATACCCTTTTTTGGAGAAAGGTATACATGGTTATGAAATGGAACTTAATTTTTCATTTTGACTTATGCCAAATACAAAATTTAAATGGCAACATTTTGTTTTTGCAAATTTAAGAGATACCTCTGTTATTTGGTTTGGCTTCTGTTGTGAAACTTCTCCCAGTGTTCTTGTCACAGTGAAATAACCTATGTGGATTATGATTCTGTGTCTAGGGATGAATGCCTGTACAGCACAGCTCTCTCACTTCTGACACAATAGGCAAGTCTTTTTCTGAGGAGACTCAATACTTGTAATACCAGAGATCAGAACTGAGGTAAGAAACGCATACAGTTCCTTCAGCCCTAATCAGCCTTCATATTCTGAAGCACTATGAAGTTCTCATGGTTTTTAAACCCAAGATTTCTCACATGACATGATTGCAAACACAAAGTCAAAACAGAATGAGCAGATTACTGTACATTACAAAACATCTAACCATTTTTTTCCCCTAATCTTTATGAAAAACAGCTCTGAGCCTTAAACATCACTCGTCAAACTATGATCTTAAATGACAAAGTCTCTGGTGTTTGTGTTATTGTGTGATGCCCTCTTTAAAGGACCTGGGACTTTCAAAATCCTTGAAGTATCACTTTGCTTGGAAGCAAAAATACTGAGACTGGACTGCTACTATTTATTATATTAATGCAGAAGTAGCTAGTACAATAAAAGGAAAACTGTGCGTTCAAACCTTGACAACAAAAGAGCTATAAAAGTATATGGCTGTTACACATTCCTTGACTTTCTATACTGGCGCTGATAAAGTAACATCAAAGTGCTTTCACAGCCAGGTCTGCTGCATTGAAATTGAAATGATCTGACCTGTGCCATTTCTCAGTGTTCCATCACTGTTGTTCATGACCACTACTTGCTGGGGAAGAGGCATATTCAGTTCTTCTGAAACTCACCTGGGGAGGAAAATGCTTCCTTCTCCCTCCCCTCTAGCACTTCACTTCTCCCTCTCTCTGCCTCCCAACAGATGCTCTTTGCAATGTCTGTCAAATATTCATCACTCTTCAAGCACTGAGGTTCCACAGGATTTTTTTTTGTTTGTTTTTTTGCTCCTTCCTAATGGGAAGTGAATGAAAATGTACGAATATTTACATGGCAAAGCCTCATATTACCTTTGGTCTTGGAGTACGTATACTGTTTTTATCTACACACCTTTTAGGAATGATGAAGAAGTCTTGTGTTTAGCTGTAAAATGCATTCCATGATGTACACATAAGCACACATGTACAGACACAAAACTTCACAGTGTGATGTATAGGTTAAGGAGTTTTACTCTAGAAAAACCTTGAAAAAGCTCAAGGGAAGCCCACTCGGTTGCAATGCAGAGAGCAATAATGGTAACGAGTACATTTAGGCAGAAATTGGCAGGACTTGCACATAGACCCCCAGGGGGACTGGCTCAGGATTCTATTTTTAGTGCACTCATACCACAGAATCAAGGTGAATTAACAGAAAATGCTGTCCATGAGTATTGCAGGGTAGCACAAGGCCACATCTCTTTGCTTTTTCTCTCCCCATTTTCAGGGCTTTGTATCCCTGAAGTACATCATAAGGTTTGTGGTGCTTTCAGAGCATGCATCAAAAAACCTCATAAATAAGAAAAGAAATAACCTTCCATCTAACGTGGATTGCACAAAGCATTAAAAAAGAAACTGTTTTGAATGAGCTAAGCATAAAGTATTCGTGCAAGATTTTCTGAATTAAATAGTGTGTTCTTAGAAGTTAAGCTAAACTTCACAAAAGTCACCCCAAACATTCCCTTATATATTCATCAGGTATACAGAAGAGATGAGAGAGAACATTATGCTCACTGGTGCAACAGTAAATGTAAGGATGATAACTGACAAGAGGCAATAAAGTGATGGCACTAGTATTATCCATTTACCCTCTTTTTACCCTCTTCTGATATATTGTGTACCTGATCCTCCAAACGTTTTATATTTTAATAAAAATTAAGACCAAGAACAGATCAAGCGTGACCAGTAATTCACATCTGTCTTTTTCACTGAAAGCTTTGGACCCTTTAATATTATCATACCACCTAGTAGTCCGAGTCATGGACCAGGACCCCATTGTGCTAGGCATTATGCAAATAGACAGTCAATAGGAGTTTTGCCATTGACTTCAGTAGAGTCAGGATGTCAGCCTTTGTGTTTACATTTTTCAGTAGACCTAAGATGCAATAAATAATATACCTCTCACTATTTAGACTGTGATTTTTCCAAAGACACCTATGGAGGTTAATCACCCAACTCAGACTGACTTTTCAGCTCACAAGATATTTATCAATAGCCCTAGAAACCAACTTTTTGCAGGGGTGGTATCTCTGCAGGTGCCAAGCAGCAGGGTTACCTGTTGACTTCAGTAGGAGCTGTGAAGGAGCTTCAGTAGCCCCTCTGAAAATTAGGCCACTTAATTAGGTGCTTAGCTTTGGGTACCCAAATTTGAAAGATGTGCATATGCCCTCTCTCACTCTCTCAGTTTCTTCAAGACTACACAGCGAATGGTTAGTAGGGATGGGATTAGAAGTCAAGTTGCTGCTCCCAGATACAACAAGTTGAAATACCAGTTAATTTTGTAACTACATTTTTTAGAAATTTTAAACTTTTTTTCTTTGAAATTTTCTTTTTTTTTTCTTCTTCTTCAAAATTTTGTTGAAATAGTTTGAAAAATGGAAACAGCCTGACTAATCATATAACTGGTCAAAACCCAAAAAACATGGTTAAAATATTGTCAGATGTTTCTTAAGGTTTCTTTTGGTTGAAAATTTCAAATTTCAACATAAAATTCATCAACAAAAAAATCAAAATTAGGAAAACATTGACTATATAACCAAGCCTGCGCTCAGTCCATTAGATGATACTGCATTTAGTTTCCAGTGGATAATTTATCTCCTTCAATGAGTCATATCCCTCGAAATTAGTATTGTAATTTCTTGCAGATTAGGAACTGCATTCTCAAAAGGTAATTCTGTTCTGATTCCTGAAACACAGGCTTCTATATAATATTTTAAATCTTTATCAGTAACTAATATGTCAATAATATAATTAAGGCCTGATCTGCAGTCAGTTACTCACATGACTAAGTTTGTTTGCATGAGCTTTTTCCCCCATCCTCTTTGATTTAAATAGGACTACTCATGTGAGTAAGTGTAGCAGGATCTGCTTCAAAGTTGGCTCAGTGGCCATTAAGTTTGCCAAAAGCTTGGGAAGATGACATGAAATTATCCCAAACATTTAAGTATATCAAAAAATCCAAATAGATTTAAAAAAAGACCAACAACTTATTTTTGAAACTTCCATTTCTTAAAATTGTGTACTTCAAAGTGCAAGCAATGCTGAGAATATTAGAACAAGTACTCTGGTGTACTGGATTTAATTTTGAGTTCATGGTTTCTTTTTCTTAAAACATTTTGAACATATCAGCTTGAATAATTCAACTTAGTATCAGCTCCTTGTATATTACCACAGCACTTAGATATATTCTATAGTGAAAACAACTACAGGTTTATCAAAGGCTCTAGATTCAAGAGATTCAAGGATAATGGAAACAAAAACAAAACATATAAAACAATTATAACACAATTTCTGGAGATTAAATATAACATGCTAACCTTTGGTATAAAGAACGTTATCTCGCCCCAGATGTCTTGTGCAGTGTTTCAGCCAAGCATGGTTGAGCTCTCATTTTTATGAATGTAATTTCACTGCCCTATTACTTCCTAGGTGCAGGATAAAGGGATGGCTTTCTTGCCTTCTCCTTATAGTCTCTAAAGTTTATTGCTTGTACCTCAGTCAGGTTGACTCCCCTGTAGTTTATTATCCAGTGTTCATTCTCCCTGTTGGTTTCACATCCCCCCACAAAGATTTTGTATGTAAATGGGGCGTCTCTTGTGTTAGTTTACAATGCTTAATTTACGTGTGGACCAAGAGAGACAGGTAAAAAAACATCCTTTGTCTGGCAGAAACCTGTTTGTCAACTGCCTTGATACAGATATTAGGAACGTAGTTTTAGTGTACGTACATAACTCCTTGCATTTCACAACATTATTAATGACAAATCTGACCTTGACTTTCATTTAAGACCTCACCATATGATATTCACTGATGAACCAGAATGTACATACCAAGAGCAGGATATTCTTGAAATCTTCTTGTCAGTTGGTTTTGAGAGGTTTCTAGGTCACATTGACTTCGGTAATGATCAATACACACCAACAGTTTGACTTTTGCTTATGGAGTATCAAATCCTCAAAATGAATTGTTTAATCCATTCACAGAATACAATGTTTACAAAAGGATTGCTGAGTACTTACAAATAACAAGTACATTCTAGAAATTCTACTCATGAAACTTCTGCAAGGAGAAAAAGGGAGGGAGCAAAATATTCCCTCACTTTTAGTATTTATACAGCACCTACCAAAATTTCTGCTGTACTTTCACTTACATAAGAACGGCCACACTGCATCAGACCAAAGGTCCATCCAGCCCAGTATCCTGTCCTCTGACAGTGGCCAATGGCAGGTTCCCCAAAGGGAATGAACAGACAGGTTATCATCAAGTGACCCATGACCTGTCACCCAATCCCAGCTTCTGGCAAACAGAGGCTAGGGACACCATCCCTGCCCATCCTGGCTAATAGCCATTGATGGAGCTATGTTCCATGAATCTATCTAGCTCCCTTTTGAACCCCGTTATAGTATTGGCCTTCACAACATCCTCCGGAAAGGAGTTCCCGAGGTTGACAGTGCGTTGCATGAAAAAATACTTTCTTGTGTTTGTTTTAAACCTGCTACCCATTAATTTCATTTGGTGGCCCCTTGTTCTTGTATTATGAGAGGGAATAAATAACACTTCCTTATTTACTTTCTCTGTACCACTCATGATTTTATAGACCTCTATCATCTTCCCCCTGAGTCGCCTCTTTTCAAAGCTGAAAAGTCCCAGTCTTATTAATCTCTCCTCATATGGAATCCGTTCTATACCCCTAATCATTTTTGTTGTCCTTTTCTGAACCTTTTCCAATTCCAAAATAACTTTTTTGAGATGAGGTGTCCTGATCTGCATGCAGTACTGAGGATGTGGGCGTACCATGGATTTATATAGAGGCAATAGGATATTATCTATCCCTTTCTTGATGATTCCCAAAATTCTGTTTGCTTTTTTGACTGCCGCTGCCACTTGTATATTTTATTCTCATTCACTCCCTATCCTGTACAGGGCTAAACTGCATTCTGGTTTTCATACACAGGCTTCCTATTGACAACACTGAGAACTTTGTGCAAGAGTCCTGAGGCAGAATTTGTGACACGTAGTAAAGATCATTGGGATCATTCAGCATAAAAAGAGCTACAGTTTGTTGTTGTTACTACTATTGCATTCTACTCCAAGGTACAAACAAGCAACTTAGAAAAGGATTAACATTTTGTGTAAACTTTAAAATATTTTTGTATCTTAAGCAGTTGATTTCAGTTCAAACATTCAAGCTGTGTTCTTTTAAAGAATGGCATGTTGTACAGTTCATATGCTTTTTAATTTGTTTACCAATTTAAGCAATGAATTATTCTCTGAGGACAATAATGGGAGGCTAATGAACTGCATTTAGGAAGCTCCTTGTTAACTCTAATCCTGTTTTTGTTTCCTTTAATATCATGTAGCATATCCATCAGCACATGAGAGCTGCTCACACTTTCATATTCTCTTTCATTTTCTTTTAGTCTAAAAACTCTCCCTGCTGTCTATACTGTGTTTGCACTCAAAATGGTGGATGGGAGTCAACCACCATATGCAATAATGTGACTACAACAAAAAGCTGAGCAAAAATGTTAAATGCGGTGGAGTATTACAGAAAAGAAATGGAAGAACTCAGAGTCCATTCATTTAGAGCTTTCTGATTATTAGGCATTTAATGAATTCAATATTTACACAAACTTTCATGTTTTATGGCCATTTCTATAGAAGGAGAGAAAGATTTCTTGGCAAAATTATTTTTAAAAGTTATAAAATTTGCAAAACTTCCAAATATGTTAGGGCCAGATTCTTATATCTGTGCTCTCTTTAAATAGCATTTTACAGCTTCAAAGTCAATGGGACTTCTCATGGAGTAAGATACTATTCAACATGAGATGACTAATGGTGACAGAATCTGTTCCTTAATTTTCCACATATTCTGGGAAATCAAAAACTTCTCCAATCTCCGCAAATACTGTAATAACGACTGAATAGGTTTTTATATTGCTCCCATCACCATGGTGTTATGAGAGCAGCAGACTCTGATCACTGTTTCCTTGATAATGGAGTGTAGTTTATTATTTGAATATTCTGATTCAAACTCTTTGTCCCTACGCCCACTCAATTATCAGGGTTAACTATACACACAAGGAGAATAGAGAAACATGAACAGCATCTCCTGCTGCAAGTGGATGATGTGCAAAATGATTAGAGCCCCACCTGGCAAGGCTTATATTTTCCTCTCTTCCCCTGATTGCATGGAAACCCCTTTTGGGGTGTTGGGATCTGCCTGTAGCATCATTCCACCACCAAATTTTAGTAATTCTTGCCCTGTTTCCCATTAGGTTCTCTGTCTGGGGTAATGTTAACTTACCCATCTCCCTTCTCCACACTGCTGAACTTCCCTCTCGCCCTCTATATCCTCCTAATTCTCTTTCTTTTGGGGTGGGGCTTCAGGTTCAGTGGGACACCCCAGTCAGCCTAGCTGTGAGCTGGTGCACAGCTCTGGAGATTCCCTGGCATCCACTGGTTTTTTTTATTATTATTATGTTTTTTGGAGATCAAACCTTCTGGTATAGTGAGGGTGGGGGGGAGAGGGGAGAAACAGCATGTCCCCTCCTTGATGGGAAACGCCACATGGACTTGTGTCGCCCACAGTTTGCATCAGTGTTTAGAGGAAATTGCTGAAAACTGACAAAGCCCTTCATAATCCTATTACTGTATCAGTCTAAAAACTCGGATGTAAAGGAAAGAAGAGAAGCCAGGCTGGCATTAATGATGTTCAGGGCCCCAAGATCTCTGGCTGGGCATTTGGAAATCATAGCAGTAGGCATGTGATGGAAGTAAATCCTTGGACTTTATGGGCATTATGAAAACACGCATTAGTAAATTGCATATGAACAAGAGGATGAGCCCTGATTTCTTCCCCCAGGGGGGAATTGGATAAAAACTTGCTGATGCTGGATGGCACATGGTAGTATTTGAAGGGTCAAGGCTTTTGTGATGACACGCTCTTGATGCATGTTTAAATGAGTAACCCTCTACAACATTTAGTCAGCAGGTACATGCAGGCTAATTTTCTGCCATTGTAAGAAAAAACATTAGCTGTGACAAGCTGAAAACCCATCTTGGTATAATTTCACTTAGGCAACATTTAGAAATAATGCATTCCTTGCAATCTGCTAGTGCTGATTGCCTGAGAAAATCCACAGAGAAACCCGGGACTCTCTTAAACATCAAGAACTCCATTATTCAGTCTTCTTCCTATTGCAATGAATTTAGTGAGAAACACTGAATCTTTGCAGAAATAAAGTGAGGCAAAACTAGTTTGTACCCATCATTGTTAGATTTCAGCCAAAACTATTTGCCTCAAAAAATCTTCATTAAGGAACCTGATTTGATTGATTATTTCTGGAATTAAAATTACAGTGAGCAGACAGATCAAGACTGAGCAGCTCAGTCAAGAGAGGAAAGTGAGTCATTGCCCTGACTCCCACACTGAGCCTCAGAGAGAGTAAGATTGTTATTCCATTTAACGCCTGGGTGTGTGGACAACTCTTTCTTTTACACCAGTGGTGAGTTATCCATGCTAAGCCTTTGCAGCTAGTTATTCTTAAAGCAAAAGCACTTTGCCAGACTTGCATAGCTGTAGATAGAGCACCACTGGGTTACCTTCACAGTGTACCCCACTTGTTTAGGGTGTGCTGGGCAGGAGATCCATTAGAGAGAAATCCTACAGTACAGTTAAGAAACATGCTTATATTTGTAGATAAGTTCATCAAGGTGAAGACCATGGATTGCATTGATACTAAATGTATGTCTATGCTGGAGGTAGAGGTGTGATTTCCAGCTCGTGTAGAGTTACCTGCACTAGATCTGATTGAGTTAGCAAGCCAAATAGAGAAGCATAGCTGTAGAGGCACATGTGGCAGGACAGGCTAGTTGTCCCTGTACAATGCTGTCTGAAATCCTAAATAGAGACTTGGGGCAGCTATTTTAGTGTGCTAGACAAATCAAAGTCAGTACACATATGTAACCCTTCTACCCGTCAGAGTTGGCAGCAAGAAGGGCTGGGTTCAGTATCTAGGGGTTCCATTCCAATACACAATGCAAAACCGGATCGGGCCTCCGCCCAGTGATCTGGGACAAATATATACCACCCCCGCTGGGCGCCTCTAAGAGGCAATACTTCCCCTCTCGCAAGCACAGTCTGAGTGTAGCAAAAGCTTTTTAATAACAGAGAGAAACAATGTGGCATTATGTTGGGGAAACACCACCAACAGGATTCATAACATGAATCATGAGCAAAAAACCCCCACCCCAAACAATTTGGGGTGTGTCCTTTCCCTTTGGTTCTTGAGTCCAGCAACCCAAAGTCATCCAAAGTCCCAAAAGTCCAACAACCCAAAAGTCTCTGTCCCTGAGTTTATCTGCAGAGTTTTACCTCCCAACCTGGGTGGAGATGGGGGGGGGTGTTAAGGGGCACCTTACATGGTCCAAAGCCAATTGCCCCACCTCTCCATGGGGCTCCGCTCCACCAGCCGTCCCACAAATCACTCCTCTCTGCCAGCCAAGCCCCATGAGCTGCTCCAGCCATCCCACAAACTGCTCCACTCCACCAGCTGCTCTGCTCTGCCAGCTATCCCGCAACTGCTCTAAAATATATCTTCAGGCTCCCCCACTACTTAACACAACACTCAGTGATTTCAGCCTGTAGTAGGGGAGCTTCAGTGCTGGTACACCATTAGCCCAAAGTGAATTCAGCTCAGCAGCCTGTAACTAGACTCCTAATAGAATCAAAATTAGCTCTGATACTCTACAGTAGAAAGAGAACTACAATTATCATGTAAGGCCCTCACTAGAGGCCCCATACCACCAGGTATTAATGCCTATCCCCAGCCTCTTTCCATTCACTGACTTTTGGAACCCATGTCCCTTGCCTAGCAAGTGCTAGTTAGTTGATGGTGAGCCCCTCCATCATAACAAAAGGCCAAGTACAGTTCCACTGTCCTTGATTCACATAATCAGGATAATTACAATTTATTCTTCCTGCCCCAATAACAGAGAAACTGGGGATTCCACAGCAGCCAAAGTGACCATTTGGGCAGCTATGGGCTCATGCTAGGCGAGGTGGGTGTGCCTATGCAAATGAGATCAGCCCCTGAAGTTCTTTTCCACAACTTGCCACAACTCACCACCAGATGTCAGGGTAGGGCTCATCCTGACTCTGCTTACACGTACATCTACTCAAACTGGAAATTACACCTCCAGCTCCAGTGTAGACATACTCTTAAGCTCCTTTATATCACTTGGACAGTGTAAATGGGCCTTGAGGTGGGGAAGGAAGGGGGCAGGAAGGTAACCCACATGAGGCCTCTTTACTCTGCCAGAATGGTATAAAGAGACCATAGTGTAAATGAGTCTCAGTCCTGAAATCTTTAGCTTCCTACATGAAGTCAGTCATAAAAGAATCCCAATCTGATTTCTGCTTACCTGATGTGAACACAGCTAATGCATCTGCTCCCAACAAGGGATGGCTACCTCATAAATCAATCTCTTGTGTGATGTGCCATCATCCAGAACACAGTCTGTAATTTGGCATTGGTGTCAGGCTACAGTCCTCTGTGAAGCAGGCTCCGTGCTTCGCTGCCTTGAGTAATGGCTGTGAAAGAAGTCAAGAACTGAGCCTGTAAAAGGACCAGAATTGCAGCTCCCTCTGTGTACTCTTAGTATTAATATCTGTCTCAAAGCAGTGGTAATCTCCATTGGAATAGGGCTAATTTTCTTTCATTGCTTTTGGAGAAAACACTGGTTAAAAAGCTTGATGATTTCAGGGTCAAATGTAACCTTAGGCGACACTACGTATTTTCTCCTTGCACTATAAAGAAAGGTCAATGCCTAATGTATCATAAACATGATCATAATATATCATATTAAAAACTTCCTCAAGGTACAAACTTTGCCTTGTCCTTGAACCCTATGCTGCCACCAAGCATGTTAAACAAAGAACAGGGAAAGAGCCCACTTGGAGACGTCCTCCCCCCAAAATAGCCCCCCAAGCCCTACCCCCCCCTTCCTGGGGAAGGCTTGATAAAAATCCTCACCAATTTGCATAGGTGAAGACAGGCCCAAACCCTTGGATCTTAAGAACAATGAAAAAGTAATCAGGATCTTAAAAGAAGAATTTTAATTAAAGAAAAAGTAACAGAAAAACCTCTGTAAAATCAGGATGGTAAATACCTTACAGAGTAATCAGATTCAAAACATAGAGAATCCCTCTAAGCAAAACCTTAAGTTACAAAAAGACACAAAAACAGGAATATACATTCCATTCAGCACAGCTTATTTACCAGCCATTTAAACAAAAGAAAATCTAACGCATTTCTAGCTAGATCACTTACTAACTTTTTACAGGAGTTCTGAAGAGCATTCCTGATCTGTTCCCGGCAAAAGCATCACACAGCCAGCCAGACCCTTTGTTTCCCACCCCCCTCCAGCTTTGAAAGTATCTTGTCTCCTCATTGGTCATTTTGGTCAGGTGCCAGCGAGGTTATCTTAGCTTCTTGACCCTTTACAGGTGAAAGGGTTTTTCCTCTGGCCAGGAGGGATTTTATAGTTCTGTATACAGAAAGGTGGTTACCCTTCCCTTTATATCTATGACAGCTAGTGAGTAATGATTCTGACACAATGAAAATGTTCTTTTGTTTTCCTTCGGTAGGTATAAAACTCTCCAAGTTTCACTTCACCCCCTCTCCTTTGCTAGAGGGGAAAGCTTTGGGAGTGTGCAGAGGAGGCAGAGGGGCATGAGCCGTGGAGCTCAGGGTTTGCGAGAACTCTGCTTTTACCTCCATGGATCCTTGGACTTATGTGCTGTTCTCCATCTCCAGTGCCTACACCACTTCACCTTGGCAGAATTACTCCTTCAGAAGCATTGGTGGCACACTAGTAGCTGTGGAGGTGACCCAGTGGAAGCCAATGCTTCTTGAATCATCATTATTGATACCTATTTCAGGTTTCCAGGAGGTCTGTGGGGAGCACTCCAGGGAAAGCAGCTCCAAAGTTCTGTGGAGACTAAACACAACGGTGCTCATGTGAGGGGTTTGATACAGATTCAGTGCTCACACCTTTCCATAGCTCGTGGCCTCTTTTGCCAGATTCATGTCCCCTCAGTTAGTGGAAGTGTTGTGGAGCATAGGGACCTACATAGGTATAAGAATCACTTCACGAAATCTCATCCACATGTGTAGGATGGAAGTTGGCAGCCAAATGGACAACGGGTGCAAAGCATCAGACATTGGTTTGGCAAGTAAGATGTTTTTTGCCAAACACCCTTGTGCAGTGGATCTTGTGTGGTTCCATGGCATATAGCAGGGCAGGATTTGGAGAATGTGTTGTCAGGAATCAGGGCCTGCAGCAGAGCTAGTCTCCAGACAGCCTAATAAGCACTGCTGGTCCTCTGGGTGTCTTTTTCGGAAAAGGACCCAGAATATCCACAGCTACTCGCTGAAATGGAACTTCAATGATGGGGAGTGGCTGGAGAGGAGCTTTGACCTGGTCTTGGGGTTCTCCCACTCTTTGGCATACTTCACAAGACTGGACATAGGTAGAAACATCCTTGCCCATTCCCTCCCAGTGGAATGACCCCCCCCCAAACGGTCTTTGGTCCTGTTCACCCCAGCATGGCCACTAGGGTGATCGTGGGCTAAGCTCAAGAGCTTGGCCCAGTATTTAGTTGGAACTACCAACTGTCTCTGAGGATGCCAGTCTTCCTGGTGTCCACCAGAAAGAGTTTCCTTGTATAAAAGTCCTCTTTCTACAACAAACCTGGATCGATTAGAAGAGCTGAGAGGCGGTGGGTTGCTCCGTGCCGCCGTCCAAGCTCTCTGGAGGCTTTCATCTGCTTCCTGTTTGGTCTGGAACTGTTCCCTTGATGCTGGAGACATCAGTTCCTCATTGGATTGTGGACCTATGCTTGGTCCCTCTGGAAGCGATGTAGGGAATGGGGCTGTTTCCGTTGACTGTGAACCGCTCTCCGCTGGGACACTATGTTGGGGTTCAGGCTCTGGCTGAGCCTCTTGTGTAGGGTTATCGGCTGCTGCCAGTTCAGGTTCGGTGGGGCCCTCTGGTGTTGAGGTTGCAAGTACTGGATTCAGTGCTGGCAATGGGTCTGGTGTTGGTTGTTCTGCTGGTTCCGGTTCTGGGACTGGTTCCATCTGGGTCTCTGGGACTGGATCCGCTACTGCTGTTGCAGACATTGGCCTGGGGTCCAGGTCCATCACCTCTGACCGAGTCCTGATAGAAGTTTCCAGAACAGAGCTAGGCCTCATGGCTTGTTTAGCCTGGCTGCGGGTGACCGTTCCCACCCTCTTGGCCCGCTTCACATGATTGGCCAAGTCTTCCCCCAACAGCATGGGGATGGGATAATCATCATAGACTGCAAAAGTCCACATTCCTGACCAGCCCTTGTACTGGACAGGCAATTTGGCTGTTGGCAAATTGAAAGAGTTGGACTTGAAGGGTTGAATTGTCACTTGGATCTCTAGGTTGATTAAATTGGGGTCCACCAAGAAAGCATGGATAGCTGACACTTGTGCTCCGGTGTCCCTCCACGTGGTGACCTTCTTCCCACCCACACTCACAGTTTCCCTCCGCTCCAAGGGTACCTGGGAGGTATCTGGGCCTGCGGACCTCTGGTGTGATTCCGGTGCAATGAACTGTAATCTGTTGGGGTTCTTGGGGCAGTTGGCCTTTACATGCCCCAGCTCGTTGCATTTAAAACATCGTCCAGCTGATGGGTCACTGGGGCGAGGAGGGTTGCTGGAGAACGGGGTGGTGGGATGATAAGGTGTCTGGAGGGTTCTTTGGGAGGTAGGTGGGGCCTTGGGTGGCCCCCAGTAATAGGGTGTGGTCTGGGGTTGTCCCTTCTGGTCTCCACTCCAACTGTGACCAGTTTTCTTCTTCTCTGCCACCTCCACCCATCAGGCTCCAATCTCTCCTGCCTCGATTACAGTTTTGGGCTTCCCATCTAGGATGTATCTTTCTATTTCCTCAGGAACACCCTCTAAGAATTGTTCCATTTGCATTAGGAAGGGCAAATTTACTGGAGATTCAACACTTGCTCCTAATATCCAGGCATCCCAATGTTTCACAATGTGGTGGGCATGTCGAGTAAATGACACGTCTGGTTTCCACCTTAGGGCTCTGAACCTCCGACGAGAATGCTCGGGTGTTATCCCCATTCTGATTCTCGCCTTGGATTTAAACAGTTCACAGTGTTCACAGTGCTGAGGAAAAGGTAATTAGTATGGATTATTTTTCATTTTAATATGGTGTTAATGCCTCTCACATTGGAAATAATAATCCTGCATTTTTAATTTTTTTAGCATAGAACACCCTGATTTAAAAGGGACTCTGGGGACCCACAAAATTTGCATATTAAAGCAGGCTGGTGTTTATACCAGGTTTCAATAAGTCTACAGCTAACACTCTATACTTTCAATTATAGTGAAGGTGCCCTATATCCACAGTACATTAATGTTTCATTGCTATTCATTCCTTGTCATTTAGTATGAACTTGAGTGGAAAAGAGACTTTGCTTCAATGAGGTTTCCTTGCAAAATGCTGAAAATAAATAAAAGCAAATGTATAATGGAACTGTTTTCACTCATTCAACAATTTAACCTGAAGTAGTTATACAGTTATTTTTTATTTAGTTGGGTTATAAAATATTTATACAGAAATATTCACTGAGAAGCAACATTTCATTCAAAGGGCGATTGGCAGGAAGGGGTAAGTTAAACATGAAAAATATATTAGAACACAATACTCATTATACAAATACTAACAAAAAAAATCCCACCCACCCCCCCACTTAGCACATAATTTTCCAAAAACGCACATCTGCAACAAAGCTCTAGTGGAGTGTACAGTAAGTGAAATTTGTTATTTTTGTACAGCTGTTTATCTGTGACATGCCATTTCCCACTGGTAGGAGCGGTAAGCTGCTAATTCACTTGCATCCTCAATGACAAACATAACCTTCCTTTTTTTATCCCTCCAATTGGAACTGGTCTTTTTGTGTGACTCATACCATTATTATTTATTTATATTACTGTGTTGCCAAGAAACCTTAACCAAAGATCAGCCCCCCTTATGCTGGGCACTGTACAGACAAGTATTAAAAAGATAGTCTGTGACCCAAAAATAAATAAATAAATAAAAAGTTGACAGTACACAGTCCTGATCCTGCAAAGATTTACCCACATGCTTAACTTCAAAGCATGTGAATCATACTTGATCCTGCAAAGATTTATGTACAGGCTGAACCCTCAGTATGTGAGTAGTCCCCCAGTTGGGCCACTCAGATGCTTAAAAGTAAAGATGTGTATTGTGATGTGACAGCTGAACAAAACAGATAAAAGGGGTAGGGAGGATGAGATAAGAAAGGAGAAGGAGATAAAAGGGGGAGCAAGGAGGAGACCAGAAAAGCTCCCTGCTTACCTAGATTGTTGTTCCATGTCTTCCATGGGATGCCCATTTTATTCTGGGTCCAAATCAACAGTATGGTCTTAATTTTGAAGGCTTTTTAATAGAATAGCTCCTGCCTTGGGAGACCAGATTCATGAACTACTGAGCCACCAAGTCAGCTATGTTCTTCCAAAGACTCAGTACTGAGGATTTCTGGAGCTGGAGATTCAGGGCATATTTGGCAAAGAATTTCTCAGCCATGGACAACCCTATGAGAGGAGATGAAGCTGAGTCCTAACCAGACTTATTTGCAGAACATGATGAGGACCCGGATAAATTTGGATAATTGGTCTGAAATCAGCAAGATGAACTTCAGTAAAGAGAAGTGCCAAGTACTATACGTAGGAAGAAAAAAGCAACTGCACCACTACAAAATGGGGAATAACTGACTTGGTTGTAGTACTGCTGAAGAGGATCTAAAGGTAATTGTGGATCACAAGTTGACTAGGAGCCACCAATGTGTTGCAGTTGCAAAAAAAGATAATATCGTTCTATGGTGTATTAACAGGGTTATCATGTGTAAGACATGGGCGATAACTGTCCCGTTCTACTCAGCACTGGTGAGGCCTCAGTTGTCAAATTCTGGGCACCATGTGATGAAGTGGAGAAAGTCCAGAGGAGAACACAAAAATGATAAAAGATTTTGGAAACCAGAACTATGAAGAAAGGTTAAAAAAAACTGGGTATCTTTTATCTGAGAACAGAAGACTGATGAGGAACCTTATAACAATGTGTGTGTGTTTGTGGAACAGGACATCAGATGACTTTTATTCTAATCTTGACAGGCTCTTTCTATCCAAAATGCAGTATAAGGTTGTGCAACTTTTACTGTGAGATTACTGGTGAGATTGACTAGGGAATGCTTTCAATTGCAAAAGGCAGAATATTTCAAGCATGTTTGATTCCTGGGACTTACTAGAGGCCTAGAATAATAATCATGTTTTTTCATATCCTTTGTCCTGTATTAAAATTCTTATATTTTTCAGTAAGCTTATCGCTTAGGGGAAATTGAAAACAGATAGAGTAGACTGTGATGCTCCGCATTATTGTTAAGGTGGAAGTTATTTATTTGCCAAACAAAGGGTGGGCAGGATAATGTGAGGCCTTGGCCGATTTACATTCTATCCTGTACATATTGTCATTTTTTAATCCATATCCTGAGTCAATTTTAGTCAGCTTATTCATGGTTTGCTTTCTAGCACCTTAGAGCTGTACCAGGAAAATGAAACACTTAGCACCTGCATCACTTTGGGCCACTTCCAGCCCTCTCCCCTGTGATCATGTTAGATGCAGTAAAGGGGGAACAGGTTTTGGGGAGTGTACAGAGAGAGCAGGCAGAATTCTGCAGGGCTCACCCTGTGCTGTCCTTCATAATGAAGTAGGAATGAGCAGAAGATCTGCTGCTATTTGCGTGGCTAGCCATTGCCCCATGCAGAGCACAGGCAGCCTCAGAGCTGCAATAGAGGCTATGGAGCTCTGCCTAGGGCAGAGGATTCCTACTTGCAGAAGTAGACTTGGGAGATACAGAGAAAAACTTAAAAAACAACAACAATGTAGAATAGAGGCTCTTTGTGCTGACCAGTTCAATGGAATTTCACTAAAAGTGTTTGTTTCTAAAACCTCACAATTCCTTGTGAAAGATCCAACCCTCAGCTGGGTTCAAGTACTAGAATGAAAAATACTCTTCTCTCTGTCGTGTACCAGCAGCACAAATATCAGGGGCTAATTACGTCCTTCCTCCTCCAAGAACCCTGTTTTGAATGCTAGAATACTAAAAGCTGATCTTTCCTAATAACAGTGCTACTCATTGATTAAGTCCAGGTCTACACTACAAACTTCCATTGGGATAACTGTAATACTCAGAGGTGTGAAAAATCCACACTCCTGAGTCTCTACCCTCAGCTGGATTAACTATGCCTATGGGAGAAGCCCTCCTGCTGGTGTAGCGGCGCCTTCACTAACGCGCCACAGCAGTGCAGCTGCACCATACGTGTAGACAAGCCCTAAAACATAGTGCTACGTGGAGGTACCGGATAACTTGATGACATCACTAGATGAGCCACGGTATGTTCTTCTGCTAAACTCAGTGGAAGCCATTTGAAAACTCAGCTTGAGAAAGCAGCAAGCTGGATGCAAGTCTCAAAGGTGCCAAAGCTCAGGGGAAGAGGGACTTGGGTTGGGTCTGTCTCTAATTTGATCGTATATAAATAAGTAAATATGAATAAACATTTTTAATGTAATGTGCTTAACGTAAAGCTGCTGCCCTTGTTCTTATGCCCTTGTCTTGAGGAATGAAGTATTTCCATTGTGGTTTCAAAAACCGTTCCTGCTTTGACAGACGTGCTTTCCATTGCTAAACAGAATCTAAAAATGTAGTTCCTGTGCTCTGCTGAGAGCTGTCCACTAGGAATTCAAGGTCTGGCTAACAATCTTGCTAGCTGACCCTAGGGTTGTTATAAATCTCTATCTAAATCTCATATTTGTAACTTGGGCCCTTTCCTATTTGAAACCCATTCATTTTGCAAAGTCTCAACATAAATATCAATATCATCTTATGTCACTGTGTCATCTTCTTTCAGAATTAGATTCCTATATATTGTGTTTGTCTGAAATGGGCCTGGATCCTGCAAGCAGCTCCACATTGGAAGACCCCGATGCCCAGGGGAGCTCCTCTGAAGTCAGCAAGGCTCCATGGATGGGGAGACCCCATATCTGCTCTGCTGAGCCATCAGGAAGTTCTTGTCCATTACGGGAGTAATCCCAGCTCAGATGCTTGTGGAAGAGACATGGATGAGCAGGTCTGATGGTGGGAGGGGAGATAAGCAAACCCTAGACCTGCAAAAGGCCAATAGGTTGGGGCATCTCTACTGTGCAAATTTTACCTCATATCAAGAGAATTATGGACCTGCCTTTGCTATTTTTTCATAGAGAAGATTCCATTTAGCATCCGGTGCCAATTTCCTTTTATAACTATTCTAAGGGGGAGTAATGTAATTAAAAAAAAAAGAGAAAGAGAGAGAGTCACATTAAAAAAGGATTACCTACATACAGTGTCAAGTAAGTTAAAAAAGAAAACAGGGCTACATTTTTGAATGCATTCATCCAATTCAAAGCTACCAGCATTGTCTTTGGTGTAAGATCTGGAGTACCAAGTGATATGGGGGAAGTGACTGGTCTCTTGGGACTGAGAGAAACCTGATGTGTGATTTTGGGTTTAAGTGACCTTTTACCACAAAATCCAGTTTGTCAGGGTGGCAAGATAGGCTGGCGAGTCTAAGAGACTCCATGGTAAGACTGTTACAGTGATCCAGGAGTTCACAGTTGTTGGGAACAGGGAATGGAGGTAAGAAAATTGGAATCATGTTTTGCTAAACGGGGAGATGGGAACAGGGAATGGGGGTAAGAAAATTGGAATCATGTTTTGCTAAAGGGGGAAATGGGAACAGGGAATGGGAGTAAGGAAGTTGGAATCATGTTTGGCTAAGAGTAGGAATGGGAACAGGGACAGGTGTCAGGCTCTGTGGTGTCAGAGCTGGGAAGGAGGATACTAAGGAAGGAAACTGGAATCATGCTTGCTGGAAGTTCACCCCAATAAACATTGAATTGTTTGCACCTTTGGACTTCGGGTATTGTTGCTCTCTGTTCATGCGAGAAGGACCAGGGAAGTAAGTGGGTGAAGGAATAAGCCCCCTAACATCTTGGTGCCGGTGACTCGGATGCATCGCATTGGATAGGTGAGTGGCAGCCTGTAAGTCCCTCTCCCCAACAGTCCGCGCAGCTGCTTGGAGGGGGTATCGCGAACTCTCGTGATGGTAGTTGCGGGTTCTGGCAAGCCAGGGTAAAGGATTTTTTGGATAAATGGATAAGGGAGAACCAGGGCCCATACCAGGTACAGGGGTCAACCTGGGATGAGATTAAAAAGGAAATGGAGGAAGTGTTAGGGGACCCAGAGGGATGGGGGGTGGCTGAGGAGCCCACCCTCCTTGGTACATGGGTAGTGGAAGAAGGTCCCTGCCCATGGGGACTGAATGCCTTCCAGGGAAAGGAGGCACTTCAGTCTGCTTGTGAGAGGTTTGAAGTAAGGGCAGCATTATGGGAAGCTGCCAGTAATCTTTCAAGTTTGGTGCTGCTTCAGCAAGGGCTGCTGAAGGGTTGTAAATTAGTTAGGGATAGTGAAAGATGATTTGGCACAAAAGGGTTTAATGTCAAAAGCAGAGTTAACAGACTACCTTTAGAGACTGGATCTGACACTTGGTCCTGGGGGAGTGGAGAAAAAAAAAAGTTTCAAAGTGCAACCTGCCTTTCCACACTCTTTTGTTTTTCTGAAGTTTTAATGGAGGGTACTTTGGATACTTATGTGAGATGTCAAGAAAGAAGTTTTTGTTTAATGATAAAACCCAGTTATATAAATGTAACTGTATGTGCAACTCTGTGCAGTCACATTGGATGGAAGCTTGGTAATTAAATTATCCAAGGGGGTCAGGTAGAGTGGCTACTACCACCACTATGCTTCTGTCCCCAGAAGCCTTTACAGCTATTCTGAGGGAAAATTGGCCCTTTTCCCACAGAAATGGTCTATAAGGGACTGCTGCAGGCAGCAGGCAGAGAGAGAATCTGATCAAAATTATTTGACTTTTGGGTAATGTAATCAAAATCACTAAAGGATGGAAGGGGTTTCTTTTGGAACTTAACTTGGCTGCTCCTGGTTGTGTCTAGTTGTACAAGATGGAAGTGTAATCAGGGTACAGTTGTGTAAAAAGAGTAATCACAGTGCAAGGGATGTTAGGCAAAACAGAATTTTGTGTGTGTGTGCACAGGTAAAAGAAAAGGAAAAGGGGAGGAATGATGGGAACACTGAGCCTTGGGATGGCTCTGGGGGATTAGATTGTTGCTTTGGTGGGTGTGCATGAAAACTCTGTAGGCATGGGGGAGGCAGTTACACCTTGTGTAAAATTAATTTGGCTAATATGATGTTATGGAGGTTAAACTATATGGAAGGAATTTGCATTTTCCCAGGACATGTGCGGTGTATATTGGAGAAGGGTAAAAGAAATGCAAATAAAACATGGTACTTAATTAAAATCCTAATAGGGCTCCAAAAGGAGCCACAATAGGTTTTGCTTTCTTTTTCAGATCTCTGTGTGATTTGGAGCAGGAGAGGAAAGTAATCAGAACTCTGGTGGAAGTAAAATGCTTCCCTTTTAAGACAGTGTCTGAGCTGCTAACAGCTTTGGATCCAGAAGCAAGCTAGTAAGCCTCTGTGTAAATGCAAATTACCTAGCTGATGGGCACAAAGGAGCTGCAAATAATGAACACATCCGGTCAGCAAACAAGCTACTAGAAGACTCAGATTATGGCCCTCCAGGAAAGGGAGGTGAAAAAACAAGTCAAGCCTGAAAATAAGGGGGACAGGTTAACCTTAAGGGGTGTGTGTGTGTGTGTGTGTGTGCAGTGCTAAAATCTGAAGCTGTGTCTCAGCTATTACCTGAGAATAAACTTAAAGCTTGGTACAGCAGAGAAACTATTGCAAACTTGGTCTGTTGTACAAGAGGGGAAACTGAGGTACACCATCTCATGAATTTCATAAATGACCAGTGAGTGAGGTAATTCACTAGCCTGACTTTAGAATGAAATAAGGACAGCCTGGAGGTAATTCTTCTGTTTTTCCTGCAAGTAGCAAGGAAATTTGTAAAAGAAAGTGGTATTATTATTAAGCAATAATCTGTCCCCACCAGGGGAGTGAAAATTGTTTCTTTTGTTTTTCAGACACTCTACAAGCAAGCTGGCGCCAGCGGAAGAATAACTCAGAATACCATGGATCTATGTTTTGTGTTGTTTGTCTGTGGTGTTTGTCTTGTTGCTAGCATTGTTGTGTTTTAATGAACAGAAAACCTCATGATGTGGGTGGGGGATGGCTTCAAAAGGCTGACCTTGGGGGGAAAGATGTGTATGGGAATGCAAAATGCTCAACTAGGAGGCCAGCATCTGTGTAATAGCTACCGTGGTACCTGGAAATGGAATGGCAACTAAGGTGGCCCCCACAAGCCCTATGGAACTAATGAGAAGGGGAGGAGCTCACTGGGAATCAATGGAGGGGTGTGTAAAATAGTGTAAATCAATAGAAGATGTTTGGATGTGCCCCTCTCCTGTGACTATAGAGGAGCCTATGCAAGGGGTGGACAATTGGGTGTACTATGTATAAGGTGTTTTGCTGGGAATGTACATATTACTGGGGGCACAATTACACCAGCCCATAACCAAACTACACCCATCTACATGCTGCTATATGGACTTTGGTGCACAAATGGATCTGTGAATCTTACTGCTGTGAATAAGCCAGGGCTTACTGCCTGATTCCATACCAAGTGGTCAAGCTGGTTTGGACAATATCCCATCTCTCTGTGAACATTCAATGGACTTATGATATGGACAAAAGCAAGCAAAACCTCCAGAGGCAGCTTGTTGCAACTGCCAGCAACTGGACACAAGATCGTGACCCCATCGAAGGAGGAGAGGCAGTGTTTTGGGGGTGTCTCGGATGTTGGACCATACTGCAGTGGACAGGACTCAGTGTTGCTGTGGATTTTGTATTGTTAACTGTACTTATGTTACGTTGCATATGGAGATAATCTATAAGTAATGTAGTAAGCCCTCCAAACCCTACAGTGTACTAGACAACCCGGACCCAACCTTCTTGGGCCTGCTATAATGGGAAGTCTGGAACACTAATTGGAATAGGCGTGGTATGCCCGTATGAGAGAAGGTGCAGGGCACTATACTACACATGGGACAAATGGAATATCGACACCTTCCACCTTGATGCCTGGCCCTATCAGGAAATGTGTCGCCATATGTCCTATGATTTTCCAGGGATACCTGGGCAGGAGGATCCCAAAAGAAAAAAAAGGGGGTGGAGTGTTAGGATATAGATATTCAGGCCTGTCTGTAAAGGCCTATACTCTAAGAATTCAGGTGTATTCTTATCACTTGGCTAATTATAGAGGTATAAAAGAAAGAAACAAAATCACTGTCTGCTGGTGTAAGGGCCTTCTCTTACTGTGACAGTCTGAGGCCCTGTTCTTAGGCTAAGGCCTTTGGCTAAGCAGCAGAGGCAGCCATAAGCTGGGAAGCGAACAGTCACATCCTCACATTCCAAACTAGTCACATTGAAATAAGGTGCTATTGGGCTGTTAGGCACTATCAGGACAGGATTGTATTCCTATCACCTCCAGAGAAAGGGAAGTGCCTAGAAAATGTAAAAGGAAACTTAGTTTGATAGCATCCTGTCTGGCAAGAACTCACTTATCAATAGCTGGGATGTGGAATCCTCACTTCCGTATTGTTTTGTCATTATAGTTCCCACTTTGCTATTGTTTGTCTGTATAATCTCTGTCTGATTCTGTGATTGTTCCTGTCTGCTGTATAATTAATTTTGCTGGGTGTAAACTAATTCAGGTGGTGGGATATAATTGGTTACATAATCATGTTACAATATGTTAGGATTGGTTAGTTAAATTTCAGGAAAATGATTGGTTAAGGTATAGCTAAGCAGAACTCAAGTTTTACTATATAATCTGTAGTCAATGAGGAAGTGAGTGGGTGTGGGTGGGAGGGTGGGTGTGGGAGGGAGATGGGAACAGGGAATGGGGGTAAGAAAATTGGAATCATGTTTTGCTAAAGGGGGAGATGGGAACAGGGAATGGGGGTAAGAAAATTGGAATCATGTTTTGCTAAAGGGGGAAATGGGAACAGGGAATGGGAGTAAGGAAGTTGGAATCATGTTTGACTAAGGGTAGGAATGGGAACAGGGACAGGTGTAAGGCTCTGTGGTGTCAGAGCTGGGAAGGAGGATACTAAGGAAGGAAACTGGAATCATGCTTGCTGGAAGTTCACCCCGATAAACATCGAATTGTTTGCACCTTTGGACTTCGGGTATTGTTGCTCTCTGTTCATGCGAGAAGGACCAGGGAAGTAAGTGGGTGAAGGAATAAGCCCCCTAACTCTGGTTTGGTGATATCTAATCATAGAACACACCACCAGTTTGGGGTGTCTGCCCTTGTTTTCAGACAATCTGCCCTGACTTAGGCACTCACAGTTGTGAGCCATTCCAGACAGCATGATAACCTCCACCAGAGCTGAATCCTTGGAAGAGTTGTCTGTTGTCATTCCAGATGGTATAGCAATACTGGAAAGCTTACAAGATTTGCCATATGATGGATCTTCAAACAAGCAGTTTCAATTCTTGCTGGAGATGGGTGAAAAAATTGGGCTTTACTCTGTTTACCTTGTTTGGCAAGGAATGAAGATGAGCACAAAGCAGCTCTGTTCACCAAATCAACACAAATGTCATTAACACAAACCACATCTCTCAGATGTGGCAAAGTGAGATTCCATCCTTCTCCTCTTTTTTTTTTTTTTAAACAGAATAAATGGATGGACTATTACGGCTCCTTTCCTTCAGACAGAGAAGACTGAGAGGAACCTGCCGTACTTGCTGCTATGCCTCCACTACAACTGCCGGTGCCATGGCTGGGCTTGCAACATCAAACCCTGCCACTACTTCTAGGGCTATTGCTGTCATATCATTCCATCATCTTTTCTCATTTTCCTTATCACGTTCATCTCACCTAAATTTAAGGCTCTTGGCATGACACGCTGATGCAGCCAGAGTGGCCAAGGATGGTGTTTTACCCAACTCATACTTTTACTGACAAGCTCTTCTCACCTTTACCTTTTCTTCCAGTTTTCCCCACCCCCCGTCATTGTTGTCAAATTCATACAGTCCCCTGGCCCCCTTCCCACTGCTTCCCTGGCCCACCATGAGAAGAAGGAAACCAAAGACGTGTATTCATATTTATCAAATATGTTTTTATCTCATCAGAACTTCTGAAAAGACAAAACCCTTTTCATATAAACCAAGTTTGCCAAGAAGGCTAGTGGCATTTTGGGCTGTATAAGTAGAAGCATTGCCAGCAGATCGAGGGACGTGATCGTTCCCCTCTATTCGGCATTGGTGAGGCCTCATCTGGAGTTCTGTGTCCAGTTTTGGGCCCCACACTACAAGAAGGATGTGGAAAAACTGGAAAGAGTCCAGTAGAGGGCAACAAAAATTATTAGGAGGCTGGAGCACATGACTTTTGAGGAGAGGCTGAAGGAACTGGGATTGTTTAGTCTGCAGAAGAGAGGAGTGAGGGGGGATTTGATAGCTGCTTTCAGCTACTTGGAAGGAGGTTCCAAAGGGGATGGAGCTAGACTGTTCTCAGTGGTAGCAGATGACAGAACAAGGAGTAATGGTCTCAAGTTGTAGTGGATATTAGGAAAAACTTTTTCACTAGGAGGGTGGTGAAGCACTGGAATGTGTTATCTAGGGAGGTGGTAGAATCTCCTTCCTTAGAGGTTTTTAGGGTCAGGCTTGACAAAGCCCTGGCTGGGATAATTTAGTTGGGGATTGATCCTGCTTTGAGCAGGGTGTTGGACTAGAAGATCTCTGAGGTCCCTTCCAACCCTGATATTCTATGATTCTAAGTGAGATTTAGGATTTAGGTTGATTATTCCCTCTTGGGACTAGCAAAACTGAATGCACTTCAACAGGGGGGAAAAAGATGATTAATTCATAAACTAAATTACTTCAGATGTGGAGACAGACTCCGAGGACAGCATTTCAGTGAGTGGAGCAACTAACTTCTCTTTGGTTCCATAATTAGTAATTTTTTCTCAGTTTGGATTAATCATTTTCTGATTGAGACATTTATTGTTTTGGACAATCCATTTCAGCATTAATTACTCCCAATTCAGGGATCTGTTGTCCCTTGGATATATGTACATCCTGATTCAGGGGAATGTCTTCAAGGCTTCCATTAACTCCCATAAGCACAATGACAGGCCCATAGGTTTTAGAGCATAATTTTTGTTTCTTTCTTTATGCTTTTTTCCTACACATTTTCAATAGTGTTAAAAAGGGACAGACAAATTGGTTTGGACAAAATGAGAATCCATCCAAACCTTGAATTGAACCTAAACTGCTTGTGAGATTTGAATAAAGTTGGGAAATTACGATATATAAATTTCATTTGGTGTGTGGAAGGTACCTGTTTGACAGCCCTTAAAACTGAAGTCTTTTATTGATCGCCAGAACAGGCAGGCGAGGTGGAAACAGCAGTGGTATGCTGTCACACAAATGTGTTCCAACTTTAACGTGGAGAGGGCACTAGTAGGAGTAATAGGGCTTGTTATGTTTGTTATGGTAATGCTTAAAGACCAGTGAAGAATGTGTTAGATGTCGTACAGGCACAGCAATATAAACTGTCCTTGCCCTAAAGAGCCTACAATCTAAATAAAGACTACTGAGACTGGCAATTAGGATGCTGAGATGCTCTTTGTTCACAGGGAGTGTTGCCTAGAGGTCAGGGGCTTAGGTCCTTCGACCTGCAGAGGGGGTTTTGGTAGGGGAGCCTGGGCCCTCCTACTCCACCAGACTCCAGCCCAGGGCCTGTGAGGGGGACAAAAGGGTCTGACACCTAGAAGTGCCTTAAGGGTGCTATCCTTCGGTCACTTCCTTCCACCCCTCTATTGTCCACAGTTTGCAGTCTGTACAGGAAAGCGTGAAGGGGTCAGCTCACCACATGGTGTTTCTTCGTGTCCAGGTGTGGCATAGGAACTCTCTCTCGCTTGGAGTGCAGCTGCCTCCTCTCATGCCTTGGCCCTCGGGCCAGGTCAGTTCCAAGTCTCTCCCCTTCAAGGGGCAGTCCGTAAACAAAATACAGGGAATAAACACAAATAAACTGGGTTAGTATGTGAGAGGGGGAAATGCCTCCCTCTCAGAGTCAATCAGAAGCCGATCCTCCCTTCTCTCATGGAGGGACCTCCGAGCAGCTGTGAGTGGGAGACATTCTGCTTTCCCTCAGTCCTTTCTTCAGGAGCTGCAAGGTAAAGGTCCTTTCTCTTCTCTGGCCTGCCTTCAAATGAGCTGTTCTGCTCCCTTTTAACTCCTCCTCCAAACTGTGCATCCCTTGCAGTTGCAGAGGGGCAGGGCTGGCTGAGCCCAGAGCAGCTCCTGTTGACCTGTTGCTCAGTGTGGGGTTTGTATACCCCATAACAAGTGCCATTTAATACTAGTTATTCTTTTTTTGAGGACAGGAAGTGGAGTGAGAACAGCTATTCCACAAAGGCTGCTAGACATCCATTAATTGGATGGTAGCAATTTTCTGTCATTTTCTTCTTGGCCAAACCAAACTAAGGATGACCTAGTAATGGAAAGTTCTTATTGCTATTATCCGGTCCCCGTGAGCTTGTGTTACACTCCTTCTGCTGGCAAAAAAATAATGTTACCTCTAGGAATATCAATCCAATTGCTTTCACAAGCACTAAACTCACTTTAAATAATTTCTATTAATTATCTAAACAAGGCAATCGTACACCAGGGAGAGAAGCATGATACTCTAAGGTCAATGTAATGGTGTCTAGTAGATAGCATTAGGGTCTATTTAAACACATTTCTATTATATATACTATTTTCTTATTAAAGTCTTCTTTCATCCAGAACAAGAAGCTACTTCCTAAGCTGTGTGATCTCTGTATGCTTTCTGAACGGTCTCTAGCTTTAAAGCCTAGCAATGACAAATTGTTGGTAGTGAGGTAGGTTGCTGGAAGGATGAACCAGGAAAGGGAAAAAGATCACAGCACAGCTGTGGGTTTTTCACTGCTTTCCTTTGATCTTCTCTCCTTCTGTTTGTGTTTCATTTTTCTCTTCCAGGCTGTCAGTGGCAACAGCTAGGAATGCTGATGAGACTATACTAAGTTCAACCTAAAACTTTCATTACTTTGGTGAACTTCTGGTACTGTAGTAAACATCAGACCCACATAGGTTTGCACAGGGCTTCCTGGCTGTGGGTAGTGGCTGGTAAGCTGTTCCACTGTTGTTCTTACTTCAGGTGGTTTTGGTATCCAACAGCCCTACCTGTACTCCTCCCTCCTCTTCCCCTCTCCCCCACAAAAAACAGAGAGCATGACTTGGGAGCTATGCACTTAGCTGCTCTGTTGAATGATGGCCCAAAATAAAGGATGGAGGAGGAGAGGACACTGTCTCACTTGTTGAATAGGCCTGATGTCCTCTTATCTGCTCTTTCAGTTATCTGAATATTTCTCTGAATTATAGTGCCAGCCCTATCCAAAACCAAGTAACTCTGATGGAGCTCATGGCTGCCTTATAGGAACCAGGGTCTTCTCCAGTATCTCAGAGTACCAACAAGGTTGGAGGTGGTTGAGTAAGATTGGAGCTGGGGGTCCTTCTGCTATCTTTGCTATTGCAGAGATCACATTTCAGGGTCCTCAGAAAAACAACATGGACAGCATTTCTTTGAAAAGGAGAATATTATTGCAAGAGGACTAAATCAGTATTTCACCTTCACTGATCTCTGGGCTCCTAAGCTCCCCATTACCAACACTGCTGAGGATATTGACAAGCTGAGCAGCTCTCCTGGACCACGGCTGCCTTGCCTTTTCATAGATCCTTAAGGAATGCAACTGTCTTTGGACACCTTTGAGAAAAGCATAGCTCATTCCTAGGCAAGTGTTAACCCTTGGAGAGTAATGTTTCCCAGTTACTTGGCAGAGCTATTTGGATGTTGAAATGTTAAAGCTTTCCATCTTCTCAGCTTCCCCCCCCCCCACCACTTACATCCTACTTTTTGACTTCCCCCTTTCTTTTTCCCCAGATTCCTACCACTGACACTCTCAATTTTCCCTGATTTTTATTTTGCAATTTTTTAAATCAAAATATGTTTACATCATTATCCGCATTTTGTGTTTCCCCAAATCAACATTTTCTATTGAAAACCAGGTTTTCAGTAAATGAAACATTTTCAATAATGATTTTGACAGACATTTTGATAAATATCTAGTAATAGTGTCACATAAGATTTCTACAAACAAACAACCCCCCCTCCCGAAAATTTAGATAAATTCCATAATTTTCTTGAAAAGGTTTATTTAAAAGAGAGAGACTTTTGTAGATGAAAATTTTTGACCTATTCTAGTCATGAAACTGCACCTCCAACTGGTACCAGCATTGAGCCTGCAGTCCTGCCTCTAAACAGAACATTAATTAGAATTTAATGAACAAAATATTAAATATACTGATCTAACCATAATGCCATATCAATATACTTTTGTGCTGAGAATAGGATTTTACTATGTTAGGAGTCCTACATAGCCAGTAATATGGTGACATATTGCTTTGTTATACTATGTGGGTCCAGAATCCGGTCTGAAGGAGCTCACATACAGCAAAGTGGTAGAGACCTCATATTTCTTGAATGTTATATTAAACTTTCTGTATGATTCAACCCTGGACCTTTTCCGCCTCTTTTCTCTTCTTCATGCTGTGATGAATGTAGGCATTTTGGTAATATTTTTTATGATTCCTATGCCTCCGTGCCTCTCTGTGCTTTGTACTGTTTTGCACTGAATATAAAGAAAAGGGACAAGGCATCTGACTCATGTAGGAGCCTAGCTGGTGGAGACCAGAGTCATTAACTAGCTGAATAGAAGTTACATATGTGAATGGAAGATCTGGAGGAGACAGAAGAACCCCCCTCCCCCGATACTTGGAACATTCACACCTAATGATGATCAGCTAAGAGGAGATTTTCCCTACCCTCTCTGCAGGAAAGCGGAGCAAAAACTCAACAGACAAAGGGGGACAAGGTGTCACATGGCTGTGTTTACAAGCTCACAAAAATCTCACCTGGGTCTAAGATAAAGGAACAGAGACAAAGAAAAGGGAAGTGGAGATGGTTCCTACAGCAGCATGGCTCAAGAAGAGCATTAGCCAGTATGGATTATCACTTAACCTTTGCTTCTCTAAGCCGACGGGTGAGACCTCTCCCATAAGCTTAATAACTCCGCTTCCATGAGAAGCAGTAGTTATGTCAGTGGGAGAAGCGCTGTCTACATAGGGGGTTAAGGTCTATATAAGTTTGTCACTCAGGGGTGCGGATTTTTCATACTCCTGAGCAATATAGTTATATTGAAGTAAGTATGTAGTGTAGACCAAGACTAACTAATTGTTCCCTTGTTTGAAAAGGCTGTCTCCTGCCATTGCAGGTACTTATTCAGAGCATTTCACCCTGAAGGGATAAAGAACAAGCCTCCCACAGGAGTCTGGCTTGGCTGGACTTGGTACCGAGAGGCAGAGAGAGATAGCCAGGGATTGCTAGTGCTCAAAGGTCCAGTTTCAGCGTCGTGGAGGCCACCAGCCTGCCTCTGTGGAACTGTGTGGATGCTTGGGGTCAGGCACACTAAAGGGGTACCTCCAAGGGACTGGTTACAGGCTGGGGCAGAGACCATACCATTTGACTCCGGGACATACACCTATAAAATGTACTGGCAGTGGGAAGGAAATGGCTTTGTGCTTGACAATTTATTTCATACCTACCTTTGACAGGGTGTACAAATCCTGAGCCAGACTGGAAGGATTTAAGGAGGTGCTCTCGGCTTGAGTAGCCTCTCCCTGCGACACCTGCAAGGCATGCGAGGACTGGAAGAAGAGCTCAAAAGAGGAGAAGCCTAGCTCTGCGTGGGATATATGTTTAGTCCTTTCAGCTCCTGGGGAATGGCCTGACAGAGGGCCCAGCCTTCCCCTATGCCTGTTAACTGTTCAAATACTCTGAAGGAAAAGCAGGCTGGACTGTGAACAATTACCAGAGGACACTGAGCTGGATTGAGGCATACCCAAGGCTCCCTGAATGAAGAGAAGCAGGCAGCTTGTTGGGACTGGTTTATTCATTTCTTTTCCTTGTTGTTATCATCCTTTTTTTGTTTCATTGGAGGACTGAAAGGGGTAAACTCCAGAGGAACTCAACCAGAGGGCTGAATTTCCATCATCAGGCTGATGATGCTGACCACCCCCAACCCAGACAACCAGAGCCTGAGTACAGGACCCCATCACATTCCAACAGAGTGATGCAGAAGAGCTAGGCCTTGAGAATACCCATTTATAATTTTTTGGGGGGTCCGGGGGAAAGGATACTAAAGAATGTTAGCATGGAGTAGTTTGTGAATTCCTTGATGAGAACTGAAATATTGACTCCAAATAGCAGAAACGCTGCCTGCCAGTAGTTAAAAGGGAAATGGCAGGTTATTATTTTGTTTGAGAGGTCAAACAAGATCAGAATTGCCCTTTGGCCAAACAGTTGACTGTGAAATGTCAGTTAAACAAAAATCATTGTTTATATTGCACATCATGGCCCACTGCATCTCTGCAAGAAACATGGAACAGATGCATTATGGCATATTTGAAAACAGTACAGAACCTTAGAGACTTGGTGTCTAACCATGCTGAATAAAAGCATCAACTAGTTTCACATGTGAATAAACTGAACGCTATGGACAGCCTCTTTTAAAGAACTAGGGATGATAGAATCCTAATAGTTCTGTTGGGCTTCCTTAATTGGTCCTCAAAAAATCCTACATGTTGTTGATGTGTGTTTATCTAGTACATAAATACTATTCTCAGTAAAGGTGCATTGTGTTTACCTTGTATTTTTAGTCATTTCATCTGCCTCACTAGGGTTTACGCATCACATAACTCAGAGGCAGAATTGTCTCCTCCCTCACCCTGTCCCTGAGGAATTGTCAATGATACCTGACTTAGTAGCATCAAGAACCAGTTTAAAAGCTTTTTGCAAACCTACATTCTATTTTTCCCCCTCTACCATTTGCCCTCAAGGAAGAAAAAGGACCAGAAAAAAAGACAGCATTAAAAATTTACTTTCCAACAGGGATTTTTACTTGCAGAACCAGAGAAGCAGAAGTGGATAAGCTTGTAGGCAGTATGTTATGAGGATACTGGAACACAGTTTGCTCAATGTGTATGGATAAGAGGAAGGAATATATCTTTTTCATTCAGAGCTAGGTCATGGTACAGACAGCACCACAGGAATATCTGTACCTACCAGCAAGTAGAGTGTGTGTGAGAACAACACTAATTCAGTACGTAAAGTAAATATCAGAAAATTGTCGTTTCAGTTTTGTGAAAGACAGACTCATATCAAAAGCCTCATTTAGGACAAACCTGCAGACGTTTGTTAGTGAAATCGACATACATGGCAGAATGTGGAAGAGCTCAGAGTTCAGGTTAGCATGCTACACCACTTAATATCAGTATGATTTCTGCCCGTCTGACCAGCTGTCACACTGTCACAGCCGGAAGAACTACGCTGTCACATCCCCGCTTGAGAGAAATTGTGGTACACGTAAAAGCACTGTGAAGAGATTGATGGGGGTGGAGTTAAAAGAGCAGATGCTAAAGGATAAATTTTCTGTGCACAAAATCAAACAATTATTTTTTAAAAGTACTTAAACTGGAGGCAAACTTATATTTGAACATCATCTTGATAAATATACCAGGCTATGAGGATAGGGGAACCGAATGAAAGAAACAGAGAATCTGAAAGTCAAATAAGAATACGTATCAGCAACAAATAAAATATTAAATCAGTGGCTAGCAGCCTCAGGAAGTCAAAGCAGATTGACATCAATTACTATTGATGCAAGGTATGGGTGGTGGAAGCCAAGAATAGGGAATATCATGTAATGATCACAATGAGCTATCTCTGAACATCGTACCAGAAGGATTCATGCATTAACGGTGCTCCAGGGCACCTGACTACCATGACAATGGACAGAGTATCCGCACCTGAAAGGAAAAAGCAGAAAGTGCAAGCACTAAGGCAGGGTATGTCTGTACTGCAGCTGGGAGCCTGCTTCCCAGCTTGGGTAGGCAGACACCTTAGCTCTGCTTGAGCTATTGTGGTACAGGTAACGGTGTTGCCAGGGGGAACACGGGCAGCAGCTCAGGCTAGCCTCCTGAATACAAAGCCTCCTCAACTGCCTGGGTATGTACTCGCGGTGGCTAGCTCGAGTTACTGCCTCTGCTACCCCAGGCTACACTGCTATTTTTAGTGCACTAGATCCAGTGGAGCTGGCATGTCTGTCTACCTAAGCTGGGAAGCATGCAGAGTAGTCGTAGCCTAAGAGGAGAGCAAACACAGTTTTAGCCTCTTTGTTCAGGATTACATGTTTCTTAATGACAGGTTTCAGAGGAACAGCCGTGTTAGTCTGTATTCGCAAAAAGAAAAGGAGTACTTGTGGCACCTTAGAGACTAACCAATTTATTTGAGCATGAGCTTTCGTGAGCTACAGCTCACTTCATCAGATGTTTACCGTGGAAACTGCAGCAGACTTTATATACACACAGAAATCATGAAACAATACCTCCTCCCACCCCACTGTCCTGCTGGTAATAGCTTATCTAAAGTGATCAACAGGTGGGCCATTTCCAGCACAAATCCAGGTTTTCTCACCCTCCACCCCCCCACACAAATTCACTCTCCTGCTGGTGCTAGCCCATCCAAAGAGACAACTCTTTACATAATCAAGTCGGGCTATTTCCTGCATAGATCAAGGTTTTCTCACATCCCCCCCACCCCCATACACACACAAACTCACTCTCCTGCTGGTAATAGCTCATCTAAACTGACCACTCTCCAGGTTTAAATCCAAGTTAAACCAGAACATCTGGGGGGGGGGGTAGGAAAAAACAAGAGGAAACAGGCTACCTTGCATAATGACTTAGCCACTCCCAGTCTCTATTTAAGCCTAAATTAATAGTATCCAATTTGCAAATGAATTCCAATTCAGCAGTTTCTCGCTGGAGTCTGGATTTGAAGTTTTTTTGTTTCAAGATAGCGACCTTCATGTCTGTGATTGCGTGACCAGAGAGATTGAAGTGTTCTCCGACTGGTTTATGAATGTTGGCCACATAAACACCACCCTATACCGGAAACCTACTGACCGCTATTCCTACCTGCATGCCTCCAGCTTTCACCCTGACCACACCACACGATCCATCGTCTACAGCCAAGCTCTGCGATACAACCGCATTTGCTCCAACCCCTCAGACAGAGACAAACACCTACAAGATCTCTGTCAAGCTTTCTTACAACTACAATACCCACCTGCAGAAGTAAAGAAACAGATTGATAGAGCCAGAAGAGTTCCCAGAAGTTACCTACTACAGGACAGGCCTAACAAAGAAAATAACAGAACGCCACTAGCCGTCACCTTCAGCCCCCAACTAAAACACCTCCAACGCATTATTAAGGATCTACAACCTATCCTAAAGGATGACCCAACACTCTCACAAGTCTTGGGAGACAGGCCAGTCCTTGCCTACAGACAGCCCCGCAACCTGAAGCAAATACTCACCAACAACCACATACCACACAACAGAACCACTAACCCAGGAACTTATCCTTGCAACAAAGCCCGTTGCCAATTGTGCCCACATATCTATTCAGGGGACACCATCACAGGGCCTAATCACATCAGCCACACTATCAGAGGCTCGTTCACCTGCACATCCACCAATGTGATATATGCCATCATGTGCCAGCAATGCCCCTCTGCCATGTACATTGGTCAAACTGGACAGTCTCTACGTAAAAGAATAAATGGACACAAATCAGATGTCAAGAATTATAACATTCATAAACCAGTCGGAGAACACTTCAATCTCTCTGGTCACGCAATCACAGACATGAAGGTCGCTATCTTGAAACAAAAAAACTTCAAATCCAGACTCCAGCGAGAAACTGCTGAATTGGAATTCATTTGCAAATTGGATACTATTAATTTAGGCTTAAATAGAGACTGGGAGTGGCTAAGTCATTATGCAAGGTAGCCTGTTTCCTCTTGTTTTTTCCTACCGCCCCCCCCCCCCCCCAGATGTTCTGGTTTAACTTGGATTTAAACCTGGAGAGTGGTCAGTTTAGATGAGCTATTACCAGCAGGAGAGTGAGTTTGTGTGTGTATGGGGGTGGGGGGGATGTGAGAAAACCTTGATCTATGCAGGAAATAGCCCGACTTGATTATGTAAAGAGTTGTCTCTTTGGATGGGCTAGCATCAGCAGGAGAGTGAATTTGTGTGGGGGGGTGGAGGGTGAGAAAACCTGGATTTGTGCTGGAAATGGCCCACCTGTTGATCACTTTAGATAAGCTATTACCAGCAGGACAGTGGGGTGGGAGGAGGTATTGTTTCATGATTTCTGTGTGTATATAAAGTCTGCTGCAGTTTCCACGGTAAACATCTGATGAAGTGAGCTGTAGCTCACGAAAGCTCATGCTCAAATAAATTGGTTAGTCTCTAAGGTGCCACAAGTACTCCTTTTCATGTTTCTTAATAGTGCTAGCAAGACTAGTGTTATGTGCTGGGTTGTGTTAAAACTGCATTGAGACTGATAGGTGTGTAGTCACCCTTCCGTTAAAATAACTGCAACTAGAAACCCCCATCTGAACCAAAAGTGTGACCGAACTCATACAGGAGTCAGTGTGACCCTCAAAAAAGCTAGAGTGTTTTTGGGTCTGGTGTTGGGTGAAGAGGTTTGGGGCTCTAAACTAAGAAACTGCTCCTTTTGGTCTTGGTTCCTTCTGCATTCAGAGACATGGGATTCTGTAAATAAACAAGCTCACATCAAAGAAAATACCAGACTCCATCAATTTTCTGTTTCCAGCTGGAACATTCCCATGGCTCTGAAATTTCACTAGCTGCTTGGAGTGAAAAGGGACAACAGTACCTAAAATATCCCTACTCTAGCATACACACAGTATTTTACCCAACATATTTTGATAGCTCTGGAGGAACCATTTCAGGCTGAGTAAATACTAGAGCTGAGTGAATATTCTGTGGTTAACATTGTATAGAGTGATGAATAATGTTTATCTTTCTGTTTGTTATGGATCTTCAAGCAATATAAAGTTTTCTTAACTGGATTTGCTAATCAAATATTTTCTGGGCTGTAGAAATTCATTGCAGATATTCAAAATCTGAGAGAAGTTGCTTAGTTTTGGTTGGACACATACATCACATGGTATAGTTTTTGTTCCCAGGTAAATGGGTGTAATTCTTAGCATCAGATTTCTGATGTGAATATTTGCATTAAAGTTTAAAATTTGCTTTTCATCAATATATTTGACTATTCACATAAAATGCCCATTGCTGCCAGTAAATTCATCACTAGAATGTTCACAGAAAGTGAGCATAAAACAGATGGGAGCACAAGAAAAGTGAACTCAACTTTTAAATTCAGAGATATATTGAGGTATGTGGTAGAACTGGTCGGAACTGGGGGGAAGGTTATGTGGAAAAAATGAATTTTAATCAAAAACTGAATGCTTCGTTTGGGGATTTTCAGTTTTCTGTCAAAATTTTTTTTCCCCAAAGACACTTTTACTGAATTTTCCCCCCTAAGTCAAAAACCCAATTTTCAATGAAAAAATTTGACCGGCTTTGTATTCACCCAGCCTTAGCAAATACTTATCTACATGTAATATACAATACAATACTAGAATATGTAAAGAAGCATGCTGATTATACAGCTTGAAGGTTAGCAGGGCCAGAAATGCAACAGAGGCGGACTCTACAGAGACCTAATTTCTAAATAATGTTCAACTGTTACTTCAAAATAACTTCCCATACAAGCAAGAGAGGGGGCAAGAGGACAGTGGGAGAACACGGAAGGAGAATGGGATGGGCATGAATGGAGATTGCAACTCTATGGCCAATTTGGTAGAATACTGCTACTTCCCTCCTCGGTATATATTTCTACTATCAGAATATGACAGCTACTCTTCATACGGTGATAGCTCAGCACAGCAATATTAAGATTTTAAAATACTAAGTCTTGTTTTAAAAAAAAACATATGAAAGAACTGCCTGTTGAATTTCATCGCAGTTGTGAATTAAAATCATTTTCAAGTTTTGTAAACTGGTGTGAAAAATACTATGAAACCCTTTTAATTTCGTTGCACTCCTAGCAGTGAAGTTCATTGTCTTCATTTTAATTATTTTTTTAAAAAAGGAACTATAGAAACGACAATAATGATCCTTGTAGGAGACTCTGTATGTCAGGTTTGAGCTTTGGGGCTCCCTTTCGCAGCCAAGTTATAAACCTCTGTACTGACAGGCAGAGGTTTATGAATGGAAATGCTGACACATCGTTAACTATCGCTGTTAAATTGTGCTGCTAAAATCATATCCATTTGCACTCATTTGCTTTATGTTCCCTTCACACCCCTGCCCCCACTGTTGCTCTCATGCTACTCTTGCAGTTTGTTCATTTACTGGCTCCTGCTGCCCTTCAGGTTGGTTGACTTTAATTACCTAAAAATGAAGCTTAAATTTCTCTCCCATCTCACTATCATTCTAGTGCTACAATTTAAGGGCTAAAGGTCTGATCCTTGTTATATTCTCTAAGTAATCATCAGACAATGATTTTTATGCCAAGCCTGTTCAGAGTCTGACCCTTTTGTCTCCACTGCTCTTCAGCTCCAAGTCTCCTAAATTATAAATTGTCAGACTCGCTTCCTTCTGAACTTAACAGCAGCCCTTCTTCAATCTTCCTGTCTCCTGACAATCCCTCACCTGCCAAGCCTGTCTGTCTTGCACAGTCTCCATTATTTTTGGTCTTGTTCTCAGACTCCTTTTCTTGTGAGCTAACACCATGCCAAGAATGAGAGAAAGTAGAAGCCACAAACCTGAATTAATTCTGGCAGAGCAGCAGCATATGGGGACTTGCAACACTAATGGTAAACTGATGTCATGTCTGATGTGAGAGTAGGAGAAAGTAAAAGTCCACTCTCCAAATCCACTCTCAAAACAAGCTCCACCTATTTCAGATCCTGACATGGCATGCCACTTATAGTAAATGTGGTAGATGTTCAAAATTATGATCATGGATGCCGTGTGGGATTACTTTTTCTTGGTGGGATTCAGATGTGCCTTTGGCTCTGCTGCTCCCCTTTTGCTGCAGGAGTCAGATTAAAAAATATGTGGTGTATAATGAGGTGTACAAACACTTTAAAGGTTTATTAACAGAACTTTCTCCTGAGCTAGCCTTCTATACTTGTCTGTAAAAACAGCTGTGGGGAAGCAGTCTGGGGTATAGAGAGAAGCTTGTGCTGTTACCACTAGATTTATGGAGAGAGTCCCATAAATTGCTTGAGCTGGAACTCTCCTCTATGCAGGGTCGTCCCGAGGAGGATGCAGGGCCCAGGGCAGTAGTGACGAATTCATCTCTTCCGGGACTGACTGTGCTGGCCAATTGCACTGGCCCGCGGAGCCTCCCAAAGTGCAAGGTGCAGAGCGGTTGCTCCAATTCGCCCTACCCAAAGTGCAGCATTCATGCAAGGTTCATGCACTTGGCAACATTCAGGGCACACCCAGAGTGTTGTGTAAGAGCAGTGCATACACCGCTCCTCTCAAGGGCATGAACCTTGGAAACTCGCCCAGATGACATGAACTGTGGGAAGCCTCCCAGGACTGGGCTCAAGGCCCGGGAGCAAGGAATGCGGTAGATAGATATTGGTAAATAAGGATATTAAACAAAGTCAGTGTATTCCTTTTATCTGTTCGAGTATGTAATGCGCAGGAGGAGGGAGAGAAATAAAAGAGAGGGTGGAAAGCTGACAGGCAGACCAGCCCGTCGGCAGACCAGCCTGCTTGCTTGCTTAAAGCCTTGTTCTGTCTTGTATTTGAACCGCAACACCAAGGGACGGCTCTGCCTCTATGTGATGAAGGATAAAGCTGGCTCTTGAGGGTCAAGCAAATCTCTCTCTCAGAAGGAGAAGTGTAGTGCAAAGTGGGAAATGTAGTCCATCAGGGGATTCATGTTAGTAGTCCCAGTTTAGGGCATTGCAAGATGGGGACTAAGCCAAGCTATATAAACCCTACTGGAAAGGACACAAGAAATTGTGGTCTCTCCTAAAATTTACTGGCAAATAAACCTTTCTTGCTCTCTTTGTGTAATAATTGTTTTGAGGCAGACATCTCTGAGCATCTTAAGCTATACTCCGAAACTATGGATACATTCTACAGCTTCATAAATTTCAAGTTGGGCCCCTCACAGTAACCCCGTAGTGAGGGAACATTTTGCTTTTTTTCTATTTACAAACTCCAGATGTGCATTTTGTCATTGGGCCTGCCATGTAGAGGGTAGTCTCCCAAGTTCCACTCACAAGCCAAATTCCACTTGCATGTGACATCACTCACAGTATATAATGCCGATCTTTTTAATATGATCATGCTCTCCCTTTTTGTGTGCTTTAATTAGTTAAATAATTTATTGTTGACATTTAAATCAGCACCATTAATATTCTGACAACACCCCATTGAGATGAATGGAAACAGTTTACACCTCTCTCAGAATGATTGTTTCAGGCTGTCCATAGACAGGCCTGGATATAACTGCATTTATTCCACTTGGTTCACATTTTCCAGGTTTTCTTCACAACTTCGCAAGGGCTCTTACTTTGTTTTTAATGAAAGCTTAGAATATACAACAAAATGCTAGCACCATGAAGAGGTATCAATGCATGGAGCCACTGGCAACAAGCCCAGTTCAACACCTGACAGTAAAAGTGTGTGCCCACTACATCTATTAACCAAGTCTGTGCCTAGATAGTGGTGTGTGTGTGTGTGCAGGGGGTCTATACTTGATTTGTGTCTGTGCACAACATTGTGAAAACTTGGTTCATAACCATGACATCTGGCAATATGTTGCTTCTGTCAGAGACCTAACCTTGTGCGTGATTGTCTTCTTGTAAATGAGTCAGAATACAGCTTTTCCCAGTATGGAGAGGAACCACGTTTGTGTAAATTGTGTCTTATACCCCTTCCTCCCAATTTTCAGTGTGTTAGGACATCTCAGAGTACATGCCTCTAATGCTACGGCCATGCGAAGGCTGTGACCATACTACCATTTCTCTTAAAATAATCCTCCACAGCTCTACTAAAGGTGGAGGTTAGGTTGCCAGCTTCCAGCAATGTTGAAGCCACCAGGTCTGCAAGACCTGCTTTGACCAAGGTGATACAAAATGGTGCTTATACACACCAGCAGCTAGTCAACAGCTTCCAGTGTAGTCACTTCCTTTCCCAGAATATGCCAACAGAAATCTACGGAATGTGGCAGCATTGTACTCCCACCATGGCACAAAGCATGTCCAAATGACAAGATGGTACAACATTAGCAGACAATCTAAACTAAGGCTTTCTAGCATGGATGGAGTGGTTCTGTACAATAGTGGGTGTTTTTCTTAAGATGCTAAATAGAAGGGAAGATGACCATCTACGCTAATATGGTTGCCACTGTTGCAAAATTGTGATAAATCTTGTACAAAGTACGCCTTGTGAGGTATCATTGCAAAAGTTGTACTCTGTTAAGTGTTATTATCCTGTTTACGTATGTGTATCGTCATTGTATGTGAAATTATGAAACTTTGCTGTGTGTTTGCTGGGAGCTTGAGAAATGCCCACAGGTTAGCTCTTCAGCGATAACAAAGAAACTGTAAACAAGGGCATCTACATGTCATCCCCAAAAACACCTCACATGGCAAAGACAAAGCTGCAAGCAAAAATTTGTAATTTGTATGAAGGGCTGGTGAAAGAGCACATAGGGCATTGGAGCTGTGTGTCCCAGCACATATGTGATGGACTGGCTAACCCCATAACACAGCCAGGATTTTTCCAGCAAACATATAAAAGTGGAAACAAAAGGCCCCTTGCTACCCTAACCTACAACGTCTCTGGACTGATGAACTCTGACAAAGGACATTTTTAACAAAGGACTGAGGTCCCCAGAACCATTCTGGGAAACCAGAGAGACTTGTAGAAGCAAGCAGACATAACATCCCTGCTAACATTTTGGATTTATAAACTCTAATTCACCTGTAATGTACTTTACTGGCTTTAACCTATGAAATAACTCTCATCTTTTCCCTTAGCTAATAAAATTGTAGTTAGTTTACTAAAGAAATTGGCTCACAGCATTGTCTTTGGTGAGATCCTTAGCGTCTGGTGACCTGGGGTGAGTGACTAATCCTTTTGGATTGGAAGAACCTAATGTGTGCTGATTTTTGGTTTTAATAACCTTTCACCCACAGAAGTCCAGTTTGTCTGGGTGATAATATAGGCTGGAGTGCCTAAGGGGCCTGCTGGTGGCTTCCTGGTGAACTAGTATAGTAGTCCAGGAGCACACATTTGTTTCTGGCTTGATTACATCTAATTATAGAATATATCACCAGTTTGGGAGTATCTGCCCAGTTTTGGCAGTCTGACCTGAGACTGGCTCTCTCAGCTGGTGACCCATTCCAGACAACTGTTAATTTAGAAGAAGCCACACTGAACTGTGTTACTTGTAATGGGTTAGGTGACTGCCTCAAACCAGCTCCAAAATCATGGTTAAAAATTGTAGAGTGGTCAGCACATCAGCATGAGAATTTGTTCCTGAGAACCAAAACAGCAACAGTCCAAATGCCAAAACAGATCAGTCCTCTGCTAGGGACGGACTGGGGGCAGGTTAGGAGCTTCAGTATATAATTCTACCCTGTTGCCTCATTAGCAGATTCAGAAATACCTGTTACTGTGCTTTAAGTAGGATTACTTGACACTGTGCATCTTTCCTAGTCTCTCCTTGTAAGATAAGGTGCATTATGATTTGTAAATCTTCAGGGAATGACCAATAGGAGCTAACCATTTTCTAATATTTCAATTTTTGGGGGGAGGAAGGTGAGGGGGAGTCACTGGTGTTATAAACTGCTGTTCGGATGGGTTAGAGCAGTCACACTACCTCACTGAGACTGTTGGACATAATGGCTGCCTTTGATTCAGGCTAAATGAGGGAACAATTTTAAATACCACTTTGTTAAGTGATAACTGAAACAATGAAAAACTACCACTCAAGGACCAGACCACATGCAAGCCTGGGCAATGGTTGAGCCATGCAGCTCAAGGGGTTCCCAAGGGTCTGACAATAAATGCGGGAGTGGGCCATTAATTTGATTGTAGCTGGTGTCTGTATTTGTGTGTATGATAGAAAGAGAAGCTGCAGAAACATCAGAGAACTGGACAGTGAAGGCAGCAAGGAAGCCAACAGAGATAGAGAGATGTGCTTGTAGCATGACCCTAAGAAATGCTGACCAAAGAGTGATCTTTTGGGAAAAGCGCTATCTGGAAAGAGGCTTGGAACTGTGAGCAAAGAAACAGTCTCCTGTTGTGTTCAGGAAAAGAGGACTTTGTACATTCTTTGGAAATAAACAGGATTGCATCAGAGAAATACCTGACTTCATCATCAGTTTCTTCCCCTAATACAAACAACTTCCAAGACTCCTAAAATTGGCGAACTACTTAGGTCAAAAGGGGCAACTCTATCGAAGACAATTTGATAATGGTAATCTCCACTGAGTCAGTCATCACTCCATCAGTAATCAGCTTCTTGAAAGGTTAACATTCTTGGATTTTCCTCCTAACAAACCTGTCATTGCTGGCAGAAATTTATCTCTTAAATTCCTGTTCAGCAGAAACGATCTGTGGTTTTCTGCAGCATGTAAGGATGTTAAAGCCAGTCATTGTGGATTTGGCTCCTGAATATAGCAACAAGGTCACTGGGGCAAAGAGTTTTGTTTTGTTTGTTTGCATCATTAAGAATATGGCTTACAAAGAGAGAGCCACAACAGGGCTGGGAAATTCAAATTAATTAAGCTTGAATCTAGGTCTGCAAGTAGAGCTCTTGACCAGCTTTAAATCTACTTCAGTTAGGCCAAACAATGCTCTTCCCTGGATACACTGTGATTTGTCTGGATGTGAAATGTTGGCTGCTAGGAGAGAACAATCAGGTAGCTGTTTTCTTTAAAAGATACTAATTTCAGCCAAAGCTTCTGTAATCGCATATCACACATCTAACTTCTGTTAGATCTTTACTGTAAAAGCTTAAAGGATGAAAATGACATTCTGCTGGATGTGTGTGAGGCTTCGAAGATTTATGTTAAGAGAGACTGGCAGCCAAGATCAATAATTCACGTAAATATGCAGTAAACTAACCACATGCCTTATGTCTGTCACTGGGTGTGACATGATGGACTTTAATCGCTCCAAAGCAGGAAATTGATTGTGTAAACATGCCTTAGTTCACCGATCTTGACCATCAGAATTGTCACTGTCATCGTGAACATGACTGCTTCTTACATTCAGCATTTTTTATCTTGCTAACATCCCTATGAAAAGTTTATTGAAACAGATTTATGTACAGTAAATTATTTGTCAGCCCTCAGTATATCAGTCTTTTGTGCATACACGTATGTGTGTTTGTGCTGGTAGTTTGAAACAAACAACCATTATAATGCATTATAGACCAGATATCATTTTGTTAATTTATTGCAGTGGTCATGGGCAAGTATTAAAACATTTGACCTGTTTGGGCCCATACTGATATTACTAAAATATTGGTGGATAATTAGATCCATCACTGTGCAAGGAATCAAAAATACGGGGGGGGGGGAATATTTTAACGATAACACTACTACAACTAAACACTTTACATCTTCAGAAAGCAGTGCACACATTACTGTAACTAACCAGATGAAATTATTCAAGGACTTGTGCACTTGGACTGAGTACTATTTTATTAGATGAAATGCTGCTGCTGTCATACCAGATGTCTTGTGGGAATCACGTGCTGCCATGGATAGACTGAGGCTGAATATGGCCAGGATTAACCAAAGATGAAAGGCCTGAACTTGCTTGCATATTTCTAAGAGTGATGGATAAACTACAAAATGTTCATAATTTGTATTTGCTTTGACGAAGCAGCCAAAAGCTTAGATGCTTTTCTGAAGGTTGTCCAAGTCAATTGAGTGAGTAGAAAAGGGCTGGAAATCTTGCAATAACAGACTTCCTCATGAGATTTCTGGTACTACTGGTTCCAGTCTCAGGCAGAAATGCCATGAGAACACGCTCTCATAATATTTAAGGCAATTGTATTTCTGGTCAGAAAGCAGAAGTGGGGAAAAATATGCAAATTTATTAGAATCTCAGCTAATCTGAATGGGTTTGCTCATCCCTTTTTCCTAGGGGAGGATAAGTGGGTAGAGTCACAACTTGTAAGACTGTTTTAGAGTAACAGGCATTTCTGAATCTACTGAAGAGGCAACTGGAGTGGTTTATTCACTGGCTACAGTAGTGAGTTAACCACTGAGATTAATCCTTCTGTTTAACAGGCTCACTGCTTAAGCCACAGGAACATCTCACTCCCTTGAAAGCTCCAATGAAAGATCAGTGGCAGAATTTGGGAGGTGTGTTGTGCTGTACCATATTTTCTACTTCCCTTAATTCCTGTAAAAATTTCATTCTGGAGACTGACTCTTATGTTCCTCTGCGGCATGGATGGGCCAAAATCAAAACTTTAGATCCAAACTCCAGTTGATGTGGTCGTTACAGAGGTGCAGGACCTGATTCTGCTCTCCCATCACTTTTACCCATGTATTATTTCATTGACATCAGTGGTGTCAGGATAGGCAACATGTACAGTGGATAGGGTGATGCACTGAGACTCAGGAGACCTGGAGTCTGTTTCTGGCTGTATCATGAACCTGTATCCTAGGTAAGTCATTTCACCTCTCCATTTCCTTTCTGACCCTTTGTTTGTCTTGTCTATGTAAATTGTGAGCTCTTTCAGGCAGTGATTGTCTCTCATGCTGTGTTTGTACTGTCCCTAGCAGAATGGGGTCCTGGTCTCAACCGGGCATCTAGATACTACTGTAATACAAATAATTAATATTAATAACCATCTTGGAGTCACTCCTGTGTTCCCACAGTGTAATGAGAGCAGAACTGGGACCTGTAGCTCTGTAAAGGGCCACACCAAACCCTGGATCCGACCACTCATGAATGTGAACATTCAAATATTTTGGAATGAAACTGTGATCTGTTTTTGAAAGAAAAAGAGAGAAACCAACCCTACTGGGCTTTGAATCATTGGCTATTATGTATCTCGGTATCTCAAACCTGATGATTAGACTGATGAGTGAGCCTGTTTTATTCAGATTGACCAACTGCAGGATTGCAAAACACGAGAACTGCTTTTATGGAAAAAAGGCTGTTCCATTATCACAACATTTAATAGAAACAATATTGGTCCTGCAATACACTCAGGTCCTATTTATGTACATAATTCTCCTCTCAGCTGCACATGGCAGATCTCGATGTTCATTTTTTGCCCCTCCTAAATGTACAGAATTTCTCTTCACATTATGGTGGCTCCTTTGTATATAGGCAGATCATAATATCAGAGCAGAGATTTGCCATGCACAGCTGAAAGGGGAATTTTGCATATAAATAGCACCTGAGTGTATCACAGAGCTAACACAGTTTCAAAGGCCATCCTGTCTCATCCTTTCTAAAATATCCAGCAGGATTACTAACACATCCCTTTCATTTTACTTTTCATTTATTTATTTACATTTCTCTCTCCCCTAAGGATCAAGGAGTGATTTCTCTCTCAACTTTTCCTTTATTTGAATCTCAGGATAAAGATTCTGGATTTTAAATTGCAACCATTCATACTGTGGTATTGGAGTACCATGGGTAGGTTGCATTGTTCATGTGTTGCACTTGCTTTTGCAAGTTTTTTAACTCTTGTTATCCCTACAAAAGTTCTTCATGGGTTTTTAACAGAATACCCCCTCACCACATATCGACTACAGGCAGTATTTTGGGGAAATGCACCCTGGAGCACAAGCTCCACCCCATATAAGTAATTTTAAAAAATCTGCCTTTGAAAGTTTGCAGCATGCACTCTTTCCACCATCGCAAACCCAGAACCCTCTCGACTCTGCTGGCTGGTGCAGAGAGATGTAGAAACATGGTCTCACACTTGCTCACTGGGAAATTTCTCCCCTTTGGAGAGTTTAGTGTCATCAGTGGAAGCATTATACTGATGCAATATTTGTGCTTTGTGTTGCTGGGTCAATTTGTGGCTGGGGAAAATCTCTCGTTCCCGCTCTCTTGCACACTTGCATGGGTGTCTAATTGCAATACTCTGGCAACTCTTTTAGATAGCCAATAGCTCTCCTATATGGACCTAATTTTGCAGCTGCTCTGTTATCAGATTTTCCATTGATTACTCTAGCTGACACAGAAGAGTGTTTTATTTTTAACTGTACTTTCAAAAAAAACCTACTAAAAATGTATATGTTAATTACATACATTTTTAGACACACGCATTACATACAAAACGTCTTTTCTCCAGTCTTTAAGTGAATTATCATGGTAAGAAAATCAGATATATGTAAAGAAAAAGAAAAGAGAGGGAAAGAAACACTAAAGAAAAGGAGCAAGAGGGGAACTGAAGAGTGTACTCTATACAAATCTCCGCTAACACATGCTAATACCTAGCTATTGCATTTTATTCACATATGTGTAGGAAGGCTTATCATATGCCTTCAAAGGAAGAGAACACTGATTTACATGCCAGAACTGTCTTTCTGAAGACTTGGTAAACCAGAAAACTTGGTATGTTCTATCAGTACTGGGAGCAACTTCAATTTGTCCTTTTGCCTCCTACTTTTGCTCATGACGGCTTTTTGTTTTTGTGATTAATGATGCTCTAAAATTACAGAGCAACCAATAAATCCCTTAGCTCACCATCATAATCAAAAGATAAATAGCAAAGAATTACAAAGCAAATCAAAGCCAAAAAATTAATTACGCTGGGCAATGCACATTTCAGTGGCTCAGATGATTAGATAAATATAGTAAGAATGCTGTCTGTCTCATTCAGGAACGATATAGTGTGTGTGTGTGGGGGGGGGAGGGAATCAACCATGTTCTATGACACCAGATAACTACATTTTACAGTAACTCCGTAAATATCTCTGTACAATCTGACTTCTTGGAGACAAGTTTCAGACAAACTTCAGATTCCAATTTTATTAATCTCTTTTTTTTACATAGTCTCTGAAGCAAGAGATAGAAGCACAAATGTATACAAGATTCTAGTTAGTCAGTTATACATTTTTTTAGTGTCAATTCATAAGTTCCCCCCCCCCCTATTTTTAAAATTTCTCTTCTTCAGTTTTGTCTTTACTTAAATATAAGGCTTTGTGTGAAATCTTAGCCCTACTGAGATCAATAGGAGCAGGATTTCACCCCTTGTTTCTCCAGTAAGAGGAAATGGGAAAAGACACATTGTAGATTGCCAGTTATGTTCAACCTTCAGAGAAAACCTCTCATTTTTTGTTCTTTTTCTTATGGGTAGCCAAACATTTGTTAATTCTTTGACCCATGTTCAAAAGGTTAAAAATTGCTTACTGTTAAAATGACATCTTAAAACTCAGGAAGTAGAAATCTTGTTATAGAACAGATGCAAATGTCAAGAGGATCAAGATAATTCAGATAATCTGATTCTGCTCTCCATGAAACTGGTTGGGCACCATTGTAGCTCCATTTTTTCAGTCAAGTTACTCCTGATTTGTGTTGTGTGTGAGATCAGAGAACCAGGCCCACAGAGTGGAACAATGACAGAAAAAGAAATTTCCAACTCCTATGTTGGAATACGGATGGTATTAACAATTCCGTTAAAAAAGAAAAATAATTAAGATAGAATCATAGGACTGGAAAGGGACCTTGAGAGGTCATCTAGTCCAGTCTCCTGCCCTCATGGCAGGACTACGTATTATCTAGACAATCCCTGACAGGTGTTTATCTAACCTGCTCTTAAAAATCTCTAATGATGAAGATTCTACAACCTCCCTAGGCAATTCATTCCAGTGCTTACCCACTCTGACAATTAGGAAGTTTTTTCTGTTGTCCAACCTAAACCTCCCTTGCTGCAATATAAGCCCATTGCTTCTTATCCTATCCTCAGTGGTTAAGGAGAACATTTTTTCTCCGTCTTCCTTGTAACAACCTTTTATGTACTTGAAAACTGTTATCATGTCCTGTCTCAGTCTTCTCTTTTCCAGACTAAACAAGCCCAGTTTTTTTCAATCTTAGCTCATAAGTCATGTTTTCTAGACCTTTCATCATTTTTGTTGCTATTCTCTGGACTTTCTCCAATTTGTCCACATCTTTCCTGAAATGTGGCACCCAGAACTGGACAAAATACTCCAGTTGAGACCTAATCAGCATGGAATAGAGTGGAAGAATTACTTCTTGTGTCTTGCTTACAACACTCCTGCTAATACATTCCCAGAATGATGTTCACTTTTTTTGCAACAGTGTTACACTGTTAACTCATATTTAACTTGTGGTCCACTATGACTCCCATATCCCTTTCTGCAGTACTCCTTCCTAGACAGTCATTCCCAGTTTTGTACGTGTGTAACTGATTGTTCCTTCTTAAGTGGAGTATTTTGCATTTGTCCTTCTGATCTTCTGAAATGTATGATGCCATGCTGTCTGGAGTGGCTTCCAACGGAAAGTGCCAAGCTCACGGCAGACTGTCAAAAACCAGGGAAGACACCACAAACTTGTTTATGTTCTATAATTAGATTTCGTCAACCCAATAACAAATGTGAACTCCCAGAGTGTTACAGTAGTTTTATAACGGAGTCACGGACAGTCCCCTTAGACACACCAGTCTATCTTGCCACCCAGCCAAACTGGACTATGTGATAAACAGTCACTTACACAACAGATCACAAAATAGTCAGGTTGTTCCCTGTCCCTGACTTGCCCCAGGTCAATTTGTACCTTTGATCTCACACTAAAGGCAATGCCTGTAGCTAATCTGTAATAAACTAACTGAAGGTTTATAAACTAGGAAAAAGAAATAAGAGAGTTATATACAGTTTAAAGTAAGCAAGCCTATATACACAAACAAGTTTCAATCTGTGATTCAAAAGGTGACAGAGTTCTGATAATCTGATAATGCAAAGAATCTTTCAGGGCTAACCCATGCCAAGCAGCATGGGGATCTCTTTGCTTATGTTTGGGAATCTTTGCCCCTCAGAATCCAGACAGCATAAAAGAGATTCAGTTTCCCCTTGTCAGGGATTTTTATCCCCTCCACTCCAGCATCCAGAACTGATGGGATGAGTTCATGCATATGTCTCTCCTTCTTGGAGGGAATTAAGAATGCAGTCAACAGGGCCTCTGTCCTTTGATGCTACATAATACTTCATTTACCTTCAGTGGGCCATCTTGTATGCAGGGTGAGAACTTTATCTAAATTAATGCTTCTTTTCCTGTTTGGTGAGTTACACAGTTGTAGAGATTTACAATGCAAATACTCAATATATACCATGGACTACAGAGGTTATACTTGAGAGCAATACAAACATTTTATGAAATCTAAACTCATTCTTATCAACTTAACATCAAATATCTATTTTGATAATGCTAATACACAGGTAAGAAAACTGGTTTCCAGCTATGCATTTGTAGGTGTTCAATAAGGCCTGGGGCCTTGGCATGAGCTGGCACCTGGTCTGCTAGCATAACATATAACTCCTGTTGTAATTTTCTTAGAAGAATTGCATGTGCAGAAGGAAGAATCTAAATTAAAATCTCGATGGGTAGGAGTCTGTGAAGCTTCTTGAAAAGGCAGTGAGGTGAAGAAAGGGTGGGTTGTTGAAATTTTAATTCAAGAAGGATTCCCAGTACAGTAGAAAGCGTGGCCTTGGCTAAGGGAAGGAGATGTGTTATAAAAGAACGGTGACACGAATGAAAAATAACTTTAATTAAACTTTGATTTGTTTGTTTAATTAGGTGTTGGTCCTATAGGAAAAGAGTTAGATGTATTCTGCTGCCTCACCTGAATATAAAATGGGCAAAAATTGTTCTGTGGGGAGAACATCTAAAGTGTGGTATGAGCAGTAAGGGAGGATCACGGGAGTTTGAACTCATCTTTGATAACTTTGCTAGTGAAGCCAAATTCCAGGAAGTGGGTGAATTGCGGACTTCACCTATAATGTGGAATGTATTTGTTGGTCAGATTGATAAAGGTGTCTATTCAGAAATTATTAGGCTGGATAATGAACATAAATACACAGGAAGTATAAATACATATATAAAGTTAGCTAATGGAAGGTGTGAACTGAATTCAATTTTAAAGGAAAAAGCAGAGTGATGGATCAAGTGTTTGAAAAAGAAATGTTTTTGGAAAAAGGGGGTGGGGGAATGAAGCTGATAAAATATTGACATTCCCAGCTTTGAAAAGGAAGTTAAAAGCAGATTGTCTGCCAAAAAGAAAATCTGTAGGAACAGTGTATAGGGACCCTAGAGATAGTTTAGATTTTTTTCAAAGATTCTGTTGGAATTTGTAATCATTACAATACAGAAACAGGAAAACATGAGTACAAAATTACTTAGCAAAAGTAACATGACCAAAACTTGTCATGAGAGAAGCTCAGACCCGAGAGGAACATTTAACATGCACTGAAGCAGAAAATGCTTCAGAGCTTAAAAGCTGGTCCAGGAGCAGATATCTGTATGAAAAACATCTTACCACTTTGAAAAAGGAGATAATTTTAGTTTTGAGAAGGATATGTGTGGATAGAGACAGATAGATATAGTAATATTGGCCCTTAATGGAAAACAAGCAACTACTACTGGTTTTAGGGCCTGATTCAAAGCCCATTAAATCAATGCAAAGGCTTCCTTAGACTTCGGTAAGGACCTGGTCCAATGCCCATTGAAGGAAGATGGGAAGAGCAACTCATGAATATGTGTGATATTGTTCAATATCCTTTATCCTTGCTCAGTATGGATAGAAAAATCTTTTTTTTATATGACTTCAAACGGTGAGTTGATCACTAGGGATCAGACAGGAGTTACAGCAGATAGCCACTCACCAAGTAGTTTTAGACTAACATTAAACTGCATCTCTTCTGCCTGGCCAAAAGTGCAAGTAAAGATTCCCCAGTCTCTCTATGTAGAGAAGGCTTTTGATTGGGTTGAATGGACTATTTTATTTGAATGATTGGATAAATGTAGACAGTAGAGGGGCCTGTGTGTGATTTAATGTCACTTTCACACCATCGTGACTCCAGTGAACTAACATAGGCATGCATGAGGAGTAACATAGCTAAGAGTGAGTCACAGTGTGTCCATGCTATTTAATGACACACTAGTATAAATATTAATAATTTAATTGATTTCATTGATTACATACATTTGGGCCCCCAAAAGGCACCTGCTGTGGAAAAGTTGTCAGAAGGTGCCAGTGACGTGGAGGAGAAAAACTTGGCAATAAGATCTTCATGGCAGTTTCCTTTGGATTCTTTAGCCCCAAGTCTTCTCCACACTGTGTTACTTCCCAACTTCTTTGTGGGTCTCTCCCAGCTCCCTGTCAAAGTACATCTACACTGTAGCTAGGGGTGTGAAAGTCAGCACATGTCAAAGTACCTGTGTTAGCTTTAATTTAATAATAAACATAATCCCAACTATATATACGAGATGATGGGATGTAAATTAGCTGTTGTCACACAAGAAAGAGATCAAGAAGTCATTGTGGGTAGTTCTCTGAAAACATCTGCTGAATGTAGAGTGGCGGTCAAAAAAGGTAACAGAATGATAGGAACCATTAGCTAAGGGATAGATAATAAGACAGAAAATATTAGAATGCCAATATATCATAATATCATAATATATGTCAATATATAAATCCATGGTATGCCCACACCTTGCATACTGCATGCAATTCTGGTCACCCCATCTCAAAAAAGATATACTAAAATTGGAAAACGTACAGAGAAGAGCAACAAAAATGATTAAGGGTATGGAACAGGTTCCATATAAGGAGAGATTAAAAAGACTTGGACTTTTCAGCTTGGAAAATAGATGACTAAGAGGGGATATGATAGAAGTCTATAAAATCATCAATGGGTTGGAGAAAGTGAATAAGGAAATGTTATTTACTCCTTTATATAACCAAGGGTCACCCAATGAAATTAATAGGCAGCAGGTTTAAAACAAACAAAGGGAAGTACTTCTTCATACAACGCACAGTCAATTGGTGGAAAATATTGCTAGGGGATGTTGTGAAGGCCAAAACTATAATGAGGTTCAAAAACAAACTAGATAAGTTCATGGCGGATAGGTCCATCAATGGCTATTAGACAAGGTGGTTCAGGAATGAACCCCATGCTCTGGTTGTCCCTAGCCTCTGATTGCCAAAACTGGGAGTGGATGACAAGAAATGGATCACTCGATAATTGCCTGTTCTGTTCATTCCCTCTGAAGCACTTGGCATTGGCCATCTACTGGGCTAGATGGACCATTTGTCTGACCCTGTATGGCCATTCTTGTGTACTCTCTAAAAATACCAGCAAGAACATGGCAATGTGGGCTTCAAACCCACCTGGACATGTACTTGCTTGTGCAGCCTACGCTGAAGTCCACAGTCCATGTTCTCACTGCTATATTTAGCAAGTAACTGGATAGGGATAGCACAGGTATGGCTACATGAGCTGCAAATCACATACCTGACTCTAGTGTAGCCATACCCACAATGAAGTTCAGTGGAGCTTTGGTTCAGATTGCAGTCAGTGTTCCTTAATAAGACCTACATTCACTCCCACCGTGAACAATGAACCAGAAAAATATGACTTTCAGTGTGCACTAGACTTTTTAAAAAAAATAATTAGAAAACAAGTGGTCAGACAATTGGATGAGTGATTAAAAATGGCATGTCAGAAATTTTAAACTGTGTCCAACTGTTTGGAGTTCCTTTAGCTGGAAAATATCTTGACTGTAAGCCTTCAAACTTTACAGACAGTACAATTATCATTAAGATGATTTAAACGGAAAAAAAAATGTAGTTACAAGAATACTCCTTTTTTATGCAGTTGTGAAAGACCTGCATGGCCCAAGTGGTGCTTTATACAGTCTAGGCAAGGCAAAAGAAGTGTTGGAGCAATGGGAATCCTGTGGTAGACTGTTACTGTGGACAAATCCTCAAGGCTATGTAGTCCAGAGACACACATTGGTGTTCACCATGCTGCTTAACTGGAAAAATGTAGGACAGTTGTTGGGAATATATAACAGTAAACCCTGCTAGTTTTTGTCCAGAGGGAGTAAGTAAGTGGAAACGAAAGCTTTATTAGCAATAACTTCTTGCATATTACCCAGGTTTTTTATTTTTCTCTATTTTGATGACATGGAGTTTAGAAGATTAAATACACTTAGAATGCAGGCATAATTGAATACACTTTCTTTATATATATTTTTTTCAATTACTAATTTTGTACATTACAGGGAGTATTTTCTAGGGAGACAATTAACTTAAAGATTTTATTTAATAGACGACAATGGAAAAGCATAGCATATGAAATGTAGACTCTTACATTGTTTAAACAAGGCTATAACTGAAAGTATGATGTCAATACCTTTGGAAATCAAGCCTTTTTTAGTTAGGTCCCAAAATACAGATTTAGGACCCTAACTTTAGGTACCAAGTTTGAAAATGTTTGTCACCACCATCCAGGGTTCCCATGCTTGGGTCTGAAGCCTCCAATGTGAAAATGGACAAAAATTCCAAACACCAACGAATTTTGCTGTTGCTCCCACCCCTACATGAGCAAGTGAAAAACCAATGTTGTGTGTTGCAATACTGGTTTACTTGGGATTTTTAACTGATTGATCTCAGTGTCATTCACTGTCTGCTACTATTTTAAAAACAAACAAAGAAAGAGAATATATACATAGACTCAGATTAGTTTGTGGTTCATTAGGCACCTGCTATCTTTTGGCATTCAGTTAATTATCCTGTGGATTATATCTGGTTCACTCCTGCACCCCACTGTTTTCTCTGTTTTGGTTTTCAGGCAGATTTTTGGCTTCATATAAAGACATAGATGTATCTACAAGTTTCTGAGGGATCCCTGTGATATTCTCTGGTTGCCAGACTTAGTGGTCAAATGGATTTTGACATCAGACTATCTTCAGACATGTCCAACCCTTGGTAGTGGAATTTGCATTCTGGGCAACATCGGATTCTAGAGTCTTTAGCCTCAGTGAACTTGTCTGTTGAAAATACACTAGTTGCCAGTTTACAATGGAGCTGCTTAATCTCAGGATGCTTTGAGCTGTGGGGAATTACATAAGCATCTGGAAGCAGGATGGAAGCCAGTACCATTTGGTGATCCCTTCTGGATCCTTGAACTCCCTGTTGTGGGTCCAGCTTATTGCATAGTGTTTAGGCCAACTTTGGTGTTCAGACCAAAGGGTGAGCAACTTGAATAAACTCTGACTGGCCTATATGTGGGCTTCAGCATGCCCCTCAACATTTTGATACAGAATTTGACTCAGGGCAGCCTTCATTGCATCAGGTCATCACAGCAGGAATGCAATTTACATAGAAGGTAATAGAGGACTATCAAGCCAACAAGGGGAGGAGATAACCACTCAGCATCACAGCAGGGGAAGCAGATTGCAGGAAACAGATTGATTTGTATTTTAGCAAACACCACCACCAGCATAAAACTTCCTTCACCAAGAGAATCTATGGCGCCTTCTTCACAGCTTGAATGAACTTGACTTTGGGGGTGGGGGAGTTACCTTCAGAAGAATCTATTTCAGTTGTTCACTGGACTATAAAGAGAGGGACAAAGAACCCCAAGTGATTTTTCACCTATGAGGACAAAGGAACAGAGCACTTTGGACTTTGTAGGATATCCTGACCAGAGGGGTGGTTACCCATCTTGCTGGAAGATAGAGTGATAAGGAAACTACCATGAACAAAGACTATAACTTGTTGTGTTAAATTTTAGCCTCTAGAAAACATTTTTCACTCTTATTTGCTTGTAACTATTTCTAACTCTGCCCTTTATATTTGAATTCACTTAAAATCCTATCTCCTTTTGTCTGTTGGGGTTGTTGGGGTTGTTGGGGTCATCTTGCCAGGTGTAACCAAGGCTGGTGGAGGCCAGAGCATGGTAGGGGTGTGACCAGCAGACTGATGGAATCAGTATTGCTGAGTCAGAGCTGCTTAACACACATTTAGTACATGCTTGAATGCTGGATGGGAGCATCCAGACAAGGGCATTATAGCTGCAGAGCATTTTGAGGCACTCAAGGTTACAGGGCATGTGATGACATAACCCCTCACTGGTCTGGATTGCATCCCAGAACAGGACATTGACGCATTGTTATTTGGTGCCTCAGCATGTCATACAAAGTGCTTTGACATATCAGTGCTTCACCTCAATGTACTGGTGCCCCATCATTACATATTACATTGTATTTGAGAAATAATATGTAATCATACAATTTAAAAATGATATTGTCATGTATTTGCACAAAAGGGCAGAGTTAAGGCACTGTGTGCAATCTTTACATCGGCATGTCCTGAATTTTGAGTGTTTATGCAATCATAAGATTCTTTTCAAGCTAGATGTTCTTGCTGAAATTTAAGAGGGTTTATTTTTTTAAAAAAATATGTTTTTAAATGCAAGATGATACCTGAACATGCTACCTATGCAAGTGATGAGGTGTATAGCAAGAAGCCTTTTTCTGGTACATGTTCCCTGAGTAATTGTGCAGGGTTTTACCTCACACGATACACAGAAATCTGCATATGGATAAGATGTGCGGTAGCTAAACAAAAACTTATGTGAAGCCCTGCTTCGCTATATTCCACACATGATGTAGTGTGCATGAGGCCAGGTGCACTTTCAATCAGCCCTGCCTTATTCACTATAAATCTTAAATGCATTTGTGTAGCTCAATTTCCAACCATGCACAACACAAGTTCATTTAGTGGGGTACATCTTTGTAAAAATATACTGCAACCACTGTGAAGCATTTACTGCCCCCGTGCAAAGTATGTTATTTTTTCCCCTAAAGGCCCACAAATTGGCAGTATCAAAGAAAGTCGTTTCTTCTCAAACTGGCACTACTTACAACTTCCAAGTTCCTTGCTAAGGGTTCAATCATGCCATTGCTATGAGCCCAGAGGAGCTCCAGGAGCAGCCTGGGGTGTTCCCCAATTGCTCCAGGCTGGGTGTAAACTGTGCTAGCTCTATGTCCTTCAAATCCCATAATCCCCAGTGCACCGATGCTATTATGCTGGTTAGTACTTGAGGGGGCAGAGCCAAGACACCATCGAGTCCCTGCAACGTTCTGCCACCTTCCGCCCACCTGCAGTAGGGAGATATGTAGTGGCTGTGGAGCCTCCTTCCTGCCTTGCACGGCTTTCCATGATGCAAATAGCCAGTGCAGGGTACAAGGGGGTGGCTTGTGCTCCCTTGTGCCCCTTGTGTTGCTGTGCCAGCTAAGCCATTGTTTGGCCCCACATTTCCACTTTCAACTCTCTGCTGTTTGGGCACCAGCATGGCTTAGAATAGGTAGCAATTCAATAATAATAACAATGATAATAAAAAAGGAAATATTTTCCCCTGCTCCTCCTATTCAAATAGCGGAACCATTTCCCCTCCAATTAAAAACAACCAACCAACCACCCCTCCCACTTCAGGCAGGGAGGAGGCCTTGCCATTTTCAGCCTGCTAGTTGAAAGTTTTGGAAAGTTATAAGCCTCTGGAAATGGAGGCCTTGCATGAAGCATTTATTTTTAATATTTATTAAGCCACAAGGATGTCATCAGATCTAGAAGAGGCAGGTCCCAAATGGTAGGAGCCCCACAGCTCCTTTATGCTATCTCTGCTGGTGTCAAAAAAACATAAATCTGCTATAGGGGCCCCTCAAGTAATATTTCCAGTGTAGGGGGAGTCCCTGAGACATGCAAGGCTGGTGTGCTGTAGATGACTGGCACCCCAAAGCAACCCACTAACTCACTACTCAAGAAGAGTAAGGGTGGCAGAAACAGGCCCATAATACTTCTCTTTGATGTTCTTATTTAGTAAGAGATGAACAAACATCTCCATCTCTACTGTACTCCCATCACATTACAACCAGACCATGAGAAGGGGCCACAAGTTATTTCCATGCACTTATTACTGCATATCTCCCAGTGAGAAATGGTATTATCACTCATGTATTTTTTCCTCAACTTGTACATAGGCACTGTCTCCTTCATATATTAGCTTGCCTGGGTGGAATTTTTTCTCCTGTTGGCCAGTAATGTTCCTTATTGTCTTGGTTTTTCTTCTCCAGAAGATTATTGTTTTGGGACAAAACCAAAATAAAATGTTCTAAACTGCCCTCTTGTCTGCAGTTTCTCCAGCAACCTTTGATACTTGTGCAGTAAATTAAGGTGGCAGCATCAGGCCCTAACTAAGGGCCCTGCTTCTTCATAATTTCTTAGAACACCTACAAGTGGTACTAAAATAGATCTGACTAGGACCCTGCTCTGGCAAACACATGCGCTTTGTTTTATGCAAGAGAATAGTTTAACTGAAATCAGTATTTGCAGGACTGGAGCCGAAAGAATAGCCTTGGATTCCTATGCTATTTGGGAGTCGTTTCCATAGCACTATTTGACAGTCGCATTTCTTCAGTTTTAAAAAAGAAGCCCTGATTATACTGAGTTTTTTTAGTTGTAGAGTTTAGGCCTGATTCTCATTTACACAAATGCCCATTTACACTGGCAGAGTGGTATAAAGGGGCCTTAATGTAGAACAGAATCAGGGCCTTTGATGTTTAATGGAAGGTCCCGTAAAGCCTATTTTCTCTTTTTGTTAAGAATATGATACATTTTCCCCCTGTTAAAAATAGTAATTCAGGTTTTAATTGAATTTTAGGGCCTGATTGTGCCAGGTGCTGAACACTTCCTCTGAGATGCTTAGCATCCACAAAGTGTACACTCATGTTAACAGGAATAGCAAGTGCTCAGCACCCCAAAGACCTTAAATTACTGAGAAAGATTGTGTTTCACTTTCACAAACTGCTCACTGCCATTACTTCCCCACAATTACCTCCCAATCGCTTGCAATGACCTACAAAATCATATCTTTCCTGTATGTATGGTTAGGGATACAGGTGCATACTAATTACTTCCACAGTCAGCTAGCAGGACATATAGGGCCTGAATCTCCTGTGTCTTGCACCATGTGTAGTCATTTACACCTATGTATTGGGGTGCTGCCAAGTGGGGGTCAAAGTTCCAGATCAAAATGATTTTTTTGCACTCCCTTGGTGCAGTTCTAAATGACTACACGGTGTGCAAGGCAGTGGAGAACTGGGCTGGGAGTTTATTCCATTCTTATGAAACAGAGGCCAAATAATACAGTGTAACAACAGCGTATATCCAGAGTATTTCCATTTGCCACAATTAATACATAACCTAGGTCCCAATTCAACAACGCAAAGAATGTATTTAAATCACATTGATGTAAAAACATGCTTGAAGTTAAGCATGTGCTCGGCTGAATCAGGCCTTAGTTACTTATTTCTATTTAAAAAAAACCCAGAAACCTCAGTGGAATTACTCCAGATTTCCATGGGTGTAATTGGGAGCAGAGCTTGGTTCTTCTTATCTCCATTGTTTTTTAAATGCAATTTCATACTGTTGACAGGGCTGAAATGTTCCATCTGAGAAGCAGCTACAGAATTGAGCTGCTATGTCTCAGCTTTGCTAAGAAGCTGAAACCAATTGGCTGGTGTTGTTACACAGAGATGGAAATGCCTTTTCCAAGGGTTGTATTTCTGAGACTAATGCCATAATTTTTAATTATGCAGGTAATTAGGGAGAACTCTGGGGCTCAAGAGAAGCAGAGGGGTGATGTGATGGGGTGTCTACCCCACAGAAGGCCTGACAAGGTGAAAGAGGGTCAATTAACCTCATGACAGGCTGCACTGGAGGAGAGTCTGGGCTGATAAGGTCTAATGGCTGATGAAGCCCAGCTGGAAGACAGTTTGTCCAGATTAAAACTATATAGTGACCTGCTTGGCGGGCCAGTCCATGAAGAGAGAACACACTGAGTCAGGAAGAAGGAGCAGTTGAATCCAGAGAGAGACCCTGGTGTGAGCAACTGAAGGAAGGGGAGTCAGACTGGTTGAGAACCAATCCCCAGATGAGCCACAAGGAGGGGCCCCAGTGGTGAGCAGCAAGCCTTATGTCAGCCAGGTAGTAGTAATTTTTTGTCTGGTTCATCTTTACTAAGTCATAAACTTTCAAATCAGGCCATGGAACAAATGGCCACAAGCTCCATTAGCCTTAGTTTCTTCTTAGTCCACATTTGGCTTTTCACGTATTGACTCAGTGCAATGACAGATTAATGGTGGCACTAAATGAGGTATTAAATGTAAACTTCTTTACCCCATGTAGCAAAAGTTCCCTTTCCAAATCTGCTTTCTTTAATTTTTGCTTCATGATTGGCCTCTTTCACTAGCTGATTTTATTCATGCTAGAACAGGCCAGTGACCTAAAACTGCCAGTTTTGAACTGAAATGCTAATTACATTTTTTCAATTGAAAGCATCAGTGTAAAAGCTTCCTATGCATTATTTATAGTAATTATTTTCTGTCTCAGACATTCTACTTCTCCTATCTAAACCAAATAAAAATCTGTCTTATTATTTTGATTCTGCTTTTTTTAAAGTCCTGCATATTAATGAAGCCAATCTAAAAATGTGAAAATATTTTGGAAGTCTTGTTATAGTGCTTTTTAGGCTTCAGAGGACCACCTCAGTGTCTGGTGCAGCAACGTGACAGACTTATGAGTTATTTAAGAGCTTTCTGCCAAAATTTTTTTTAATCTCTCCTTAGCTGTGTGAATTAATGGGGTGTAGTGTGCATTCTTTAGGTAGGAAGATTATTAACAGTTTCAGTTTTGCCTATGCAGTGATGCTGTTGCTAAATTATGACTTCTTTCATGAAAAATGAGTCACTAGCAAAGACTCATTAATAATATGTCCAATGTTCGAGGCTACATGACTTGATTCCCCATTTGTTACTTTAAGTTCTACTTTCCTACGTAATTTTTAGTATAATCAGCAGCTTTTGCTAAACTATCAGCAGCGTTTTTAATACAGGCTTCTAAAAATTATATCTAGAAGAAAGAAAGTAAAAACCAGTGGTCGGAATATGCAGTTCATGTGAAATGTTCAAAGGTCTGTGCTACAGATATAGCATGTCAGAAAATTTCCGACAAAACATTTTCCACAGAAAAATGCCATTTTGTTGAAACTGAAATGTTCTGTGGAAATATCTGTTTCAATGAACATTTTGTCTTGACGGTTTCTCGGAACCAAGTTAGAATTTCTGGAGGGTGGGGGTGGCGGGGGAAGATCTCAGCATACCCAATAGCACAGTGGTGAGGACACTAACTTGGGATGCAGGATACCGAGGTCCAAAAGTCCCTGCTCTGAATCACACAGAGCAAGGACTTAAACCTGGTTTTCATATAGCCCTAGGTGAGTACCCTAACCACCAGGCTACTGGCTATAATGGGGTGGGTGTCTCGCTCATGAGTGTTTGTTTGTTGTTGTTTTTGAGTTTTTTTCTGCAAAAAATTGCAGAAGGTCTCATATTCTTTCTGTGATGGAACAAAAACAAATTTTGAAACCTTGAATTTTTGTGTGAAAAGGAATTGTTTTCTGCTCAGCTCTAGCTAGAATGGATATTTTAACTACAAGCATGACAAACCTCTGACCAAGTGGGTGCTGCTGTCTTGAAAGTATTTTCCAGATATACTACTTAATCTTATTCTAGTTAAAAGAGCTGGAGTGGTGAAAAAGAGCTCTTAAAAGCCCCAGATCTAGCCAGGGGAAGTTCCCCTTGGCGTAGGAATTAAGGAAGACAGCTGCAGGCTGCCCTGAGAGGATCCTCATGTAAACTGTGATGTTAGGGAGCGTGCAAGGGGCAGAGCCACAGTCCACAATGCTGTAGAGAGCCAGGCACTGCTGCAGCCCATAGTACAGCCAGGGGAAGTCATCTAAAATGTATCTCAGGGTAGTTTAAATTATGCCAGAGGTAGCTCCAACCCCTGGAGCAGTCCAGGATCAAGAAGGCACACGGACATGGTTTAAAAACACCATCGTTCTCCCAACATACAGTTCCTGGGCCATGAGTTTTATGCTCTGTGAATCTTGCAGAACCTCACCTGTTTCTTCATTTCTTTTCAGAGTGTTTACATAACACACTAAGGCTCCATCCCTGATTGTGGCTCTGGGTGTTATCTTGTTATAAATACTACATAATGGACTGCCCTTGAAAGGTAAATAGATGGCACTATTGGGTATGTCTGCACTGCGATAACAGACCTGCAGTACAGCTGCTGCTGGGCCAGGTCAGCTGACTTGGGCTTGCAGGGCTCGGTCTGTGGGCTATAAAATTGCAGCAAGGACATTTGGGCTCAGGCTGGAGCCCAGGTTCTGAGACCCTCTGGGACTAACTGGTTTGGAGTGTCCTTGGAAATCAGTCATTTATGTGGGAGTTGAGGTTCCAATCCTGCTGGTTACTGAGTGCCCTCAGCTTCCATAAACATAAATAGCTGTTGAGGATATCCACAGTTTCAGAAGAAGTCCTAAGCAACCTCTTGATAACCATATCCAGATTTTACTGGTTACTCTTGCTTTGTCCTGTCTGTAGCATTCATTACACCCATTGTTTCTGGGCCCTAGAAATTCTCTGTGTGGTTGAATTCTAGCTCATTTTTTCCAACTTGCATTACCTCATTGTACCTCAAGAATGCTACAATTCTGAGTCGGTAGACATGGTTTTTGGAATATTTTTAATGTATCATAAACTGAATGTTTTGCTTTTGACTGTGATACTAGGTTTTAGTCATCTCCTGTCATTTTATATACAGCACAGTGCCAAAGCATTCTTTATGGAACTATGGGATTTATTGTAAATGAATTCTATTTTAATAGATTACATTTTATGAATCTCCAGTAGTAGGTGGCAGGTCTATATGTATAGCTTGTGAAATAAAATAAGCCAAAGAATTTAGTAAAGAAAACATGTTTTAGAAAGGGTACTAAAAACAGTTTTAGGGAACATCAGTCACTAAGGGCTCTAAAGATACAAAGGGATATATTTTGCAGAAGAATATTTTCTGGATTTATAGGGTACTCTTTATTTGTTCTACTCCCTGGTTGGCAGGAAACTGCACACTCTGGAGTTTCAATATGTAGTGGGTAAACTCCAGGATAGAGCTGTGAGAGTAACTGATTTTTCAGTTCTCTAGCAGTCACAAAAAAAGTTCTGGGTCAACCCAAAACCATTTTTTTCAGACTTTTTGGCCAATTGAAACATTGGAAAAAAATTAGTGACAGATCAGATAAAATGTTTCATTTGACCTGAAACATAACATTTTCTTTTGGGCATTTAAAACCATTATTTTAATAAAAACAAAGGAAATTTTGAAAAAGAGGCCTAAATTTGCAAGGGGACTTGGGTGCCATTTACAAGATGATAGAGATGGTGGCACCCCATGCCCAAGCCACTCTTCTAGGAGTTGGGAGACCTAGCATCAACTCATCCTGTGAACTAGGGACTCCAAAACCTAGCTCTCCACTATCCCAGTGAAAGGCTCTAAACACCAGGCTAATGGCTATCCTGGAATGATGAGTGTGAGTATCTCTTCTGTTGAAATTGTTCTCCTGTATATCAATATTCTTTGAGCCAGAGCATATAGGCCAGTGGCTAGGGCACTCAACATGGGAAGGGGATACCTGAGTTCCAGTCCCTGTGCCAATGGATATTCAATTAGTTATACAAGGTGGAACAACTACAGAAGGAAAGATTGAGTGTGCCCCCTGAATATCCAGTAATCTGGTGTTATGGCAGTGAGTGGGTCTATAGGAGACCTGGGATAAATTCCCTGCTCTAGAGTGTGGACTTGAAGCTGCATCTTGCACACTGTGGGTGAGTGTCCTAACCCCTGAGATGTAGTGGGGGTCGGGTAAGTCATCCTTCTCCTCAGTTTTGTGATTGGCACCCAAGTCCCCTTATGAATCTAGCACCAGACCCTGAAATGTAGAAAATATTAAAATTAATGTTTTTGACACTGCTGATTTTTTTAACCAAAGAAATTTGTTGAGATTGACATGAATTTACAAAAAATATTTTGGTCAACCCGAATCTGCATTTGCCAGTGAAGAAAAGTTTTGACTGAAACATTTTGCCCAGATCTACTCCATGGTGCCTGCAAGATGTAAAGTAGTAAGAAAACAGGACCAAGGAGAGCGACTGAGTTACATAGCAACAGCACAAGGAAATGGACAATGGTTGCTCAGCCACTTCAGATGATGTGACCTTGGTGAACAACAATTTACCAGGCCAACCCTTGACTGAAATAATGGCTGAGCTGGGAAGTGAGCTGACCAATCGCTTTCTGCAGACAATCAGGTGCTGTAGGAGAGAGTGAATGAGCTGGTCTCCTTTCAGACAAATATATTTTATCAGAGGAGGGTAGCAGGCTGCTAGGCCTCCCTCTCAGTCCCCCAAGAAACAAATGCAACTGCTAGTAGTAAGTGGGGTACATAGACAGCAATTTTGTGTGGAGGAAGAGTTGTATAGCCTATTGAACACTGGGTATTTTGTAGTTACTGTGGAGAAAGGCTAGTTGGATCTGATGTAGGGACCTAAAAGTTTCAGATAAGAATCCAAACTTATCTGAACCACCAAATCTTTGGTATTTAACCATCTCTACCTTCTGTGTCCCCATCAACTAATAATACTTATTTGACCCTGTTTCTAGTCCCTGAGTGCCTCACAATCTTTAATGATGTATTGAACAGCAAAACACCTCTGTGAGGTAGGGAAGTTCCGTTGTCCCCATTTTACACCTGGGAAACTGAGACTAGATGACTTGCACAAGGTCACATAGGAAGTCAGAGGCAGAACTGAGAACTGAACCTAGTAATATCCAATTCTAGGCAAACAACCTAACCACCAGACGATCTAGTCTCTCTCTGAAGCAGGTTTCATGCAAAACCTGTTGGATTCTCTTTTGCAAAACCAAAGTTATTTTTTAATTTTGGAAGTTAATTATGTTTAGGAGTAGATTAGAAATGACACATTCTCTTTATTCTGGATGCATAAATTCAGTATGGCATGACTACCCATTTCTTCCAACCAGATTTTTGTGTCACCAACACCACTTTTTGTTGGTCACCTGTCTACTTATGTTATGGTCATTTGGATGACACCGTTCGCTCACACAAGTGATAGCCTACCACTAGGGTATGCATTTGGGAACATAAGTTTAGACAGGCAGGCTGTATGGCAATGCAAGCACATTTTCGCCAAAAGTTCCTCCTCTGTGACAATACAGAACCATTGGCAACACAAGACTCCTTTCATTTGATCACCTTTGATGAAGTATGATCAGTGTGAGGGTTTTTGCAACTTCTCAGTCCAAGCAGCCCTCTAATAGCTCCTGTCTAGCATCCTCAAAACACAGATAGAACCTTAATATCCCAAATATGGAAAAAGTAGGTCTTCGAAAATCATGATCCATGCCCTTAAAGAGGCTTAAAAAGAATATAAATAGGACTCTGTGGGAAGATGTATAAGTAGATAAGCCCTTTGTGTGTGTGTGTGTGTGTGTGTGTGCATGCACACACACACACTCATACAATCTCACTAAGTCTTGATAATACTGTTAAGAACTCTAACAGCTTCTGTCATAAATATAAAGGGAAGGGGAAACCCCTTTAAAATCCCTCCTGGCCAGAGGAAAAATCCTCTCACCTGTAAAGGGTTAAGAAGCTAAAGGGAACCTTGCTGGCACCTGACCAAAATGACCAATGAGGAGACAAGATACTTTCAAAAGCTGGGAGGAGGGAGAAAAAACAAAGGGTCTGTGGCTGTCTATATGCTGCTTTTGCCGGGGATAGACCAGGAATGGAGTCTTAGAACTTTAGTAAGTAATCTAGCTAGGTACGTGTTAGATTATGATTTCTTTAAATGGCTGAGAAAAGAACTGTGCTGAATAGAATGACTATTCCTGTCTGTGTGTCTTTTTTGTAATTTAAGGTTTTGCCTAGAGGGGTTCTCTATGTTTTGAATCTAATTACCCTGTAAGGTATCTACCATCCTGATTTTACAGAGGTGATTTCTTTACTTCTATTAAAAGTCTTCTTGTAAGAAAACTGAATGCTTTTTCATGGTTCTCAGATCCAAGGGTTTGGGTCTGTGGTCACCTATGCAAATTGGTGAGGATTTTTACCAAACCTTCCCCAGGAAGTGGGGTGCAAGGGTTGGGAGGATTTTGGGGGGAAAGACGTGTCCAAACTATGTTTCCCAGTAAACCCAGTTAGAGTTTGGTGGTGGCAGTGGAGATCCAGGGACAAAGGATAAAATTAATTTGTACCTTGGGGAAGTTTTAACCTAAGCTGGTGAAAGTAAGCTTAGGAGGTTTTCATGCAGGTCCCCACATCTGTACCCTCGAGTTCAGAGTGGGGGAGGAACCCTGACAGCTTCTTAAACCAAGGCTTCTCTGAAAGGGAAATTTCTGCCTTGAGAGAGAATGCTGATAAGCTCTACATGAACAGAGGTATCTGGCTACTTGATCTTCCCAAATAACATTCTTCCTCATCCATACAGAAATTTCCCTGTTGGAGTTCTGTGTTAGAGTGCTCTTAATCCAGAGCTTTCACTACTTGTGTTTCTGAGCAAATCCTCATAACTCATATTTAAAGTCCCAGGCTATCAGAGGAAAATATTCTGCCACTAGGTGGGTCCCACAAGTGTAAGAGAGGCAGCAAAAAGCCTCTTCTGGCTGCAAGGAATCAACCCTAGCTGTACAAGACAAACATCTTCTCGGGACAAAAATCACCCTAAGGGAAGATTGTGGGAAAATCTCCCAAATTTCTTTCTGATAAACCATAATGACTGTCCCTGTTCCATTAAGAACCCTTGGATTTTTGCCAATATTTCATCAGCAAGATAGCATATATGGATACAAAGAATAAAGGAGATACAGAAAAAGGGATTAACTGAATATTCCACTCTCTATAATTCTGTCAAGCTGAAACAGTCAGGCTCATTGGAGTTTCTTCCATATTCAAGGAGCTAGGCATGATTTTGCTCTTTAATTGTTAATACTTAATTGGAATTTACTATAGTGTAACTGAAAACAGTTTGACATAGAAAGTGTATGTGTGTGCTGGGGGAGGGCTGTCGGCAGGCAATGAACTATGTCTTTGTTGATAAACTTCTGCCTACTATCGTTGCATGCCTCTATAAAAGAAGTTGTCATTTTAATGCTGATTGCACAACGGCCCCTTCACTCTTCTCAGACACTCTACTACCCATGTCTAATCAGTTTCTTGGTAAAGCACTTTGGATGACCTTGAGTGTGAATGACAATTTTTTTTCTTAAGCCACTTGATTGTAACTTTAAAAAAATAATGTGGAGAAATTGATTTCCAAATTGAGAATTGTTTTGCAGTGGATTTCCTCATCCTAGTTTCTGGAAGTACTTGCAATACAATTAGAGAGTGCCTTAATCATGTTCTGGCCAGGGACAGAACCACTCCGCTTTTCTCTTTATTTCGAATTGACAATTCATAAATCATCCTCCAGAAGCAATACAGCTGCTTATTATACAGATTTCATATAGCACTGGTCAGGATGCAGCACTAATAAGGAACTTCTGTTGGTAGCACATACAGTTAAGACTATTTAGATTAGATGAATTGTAGAAAAAGGCACTCGTATGCACTTCTTGCTGTCAGTAACTCACGCTGTATAGCATTGGAGGACTAAGGGAAAGCAAGAAGTCAAATAGGGAGGCCAATCAGGCAGAATTAATTTGCATGTAACTCCCACTGAAGTCAAGACAAGACTTGCTGGGCTCAGGAACTAAAAAAAAATGTGTAACTGAAAATTACCTCCCATAGGTGCTTTGTGAAATGGCAGCCCTCACCATGACAATAACAAACCAAAGCATTAGATTAATACAGACAATGCTGGGCTTCAGTGGGAACTGTGAATGAGCAATCTTTTTGGCTGTGTGGGGTAAAGCTGAATTTACTGAGAGCAGGAGAAGAGACAAATGAGTCAATTGTCTCTTAGCCATAGTTATTTCTTAGATAAGAGCTGTGTGTCTGACTGCTGTTATGATTCAGAGCTTGTAAATGCTAGTTACAGTACCTAAAGCATAATCACATTTTTTTCCATTAAAGAAAATGAGCCTCCACTTAATGTTATTGTTAGTTGAAGATTCTTCTTTAACAATAGCATGAATTTTTGTTTCTTGGAGCATATGCGTGTGGCCCTCCTGCATCTGCATGTGCGCACACTTGCTCTCTCTCTATATATACATTCCTGAAAAAGAAGTTAGGTAGTGCATATTCTTTTATTTATATATAAAATTAGAAGTAAGACCTGACTTCTCTCTCTTCCCCACATAGAAAGGGTTGTACTTGCAACAAGGGAATAGTAAGGAATAAGTTGCCTCTTGAAGCACCCTGGGGCAGCTGGATAGTGCAAGAGCTGCTCAGACAAAAGAAAGTTGAAATCCACTTTTTGTCTCCGTAGGTTCCCTTAACTAAACATACCACAGAGTTGGTATCTAAAGGTGTTACAGTTTAGTTTAAATAAAAGAACTGGAACTAATGAATGTTTGCTAGCATGCTGAAGGATGGAAAAATATTTGAGGGTTAGATTGTGATGTTTACAGATTAGGCCTGGACTATATGGGACAGAGGAGAGTTCATTATAGCAGGAATCTATGGAATACTTCTGCTCAGTTGGCCAGAATCCTTGTTGTAGCTTTGGAGAACACATGCGGTTGGAGTTTTGCCATCTTTTGAAAAGGCCCCTGTCAAGATGGCCTGAAGTGGCTCACAAGCATGAGTACCAACCTCAGGGCAGATTGCGAGTTCTGTACTTAGAGTTCACCAAGCAGGTGTCAAGTGTGAAACTCCTCAAGCACTATAACAGCCTCAACATGGAGTCACGGGCTGTCCCACTGAATACTCCAATCTATCTTGCCACCCCAGGGAAACTTGTCTTTATGATAGATGGTCCCTTACACCAAAAATCACAACAATATTCAAGAAAAGAGAGCCTGGAGAGAGCCTGCTGAGGCTTACATCTGGCCGGCTTCTCTGAGTAGTTACTACAACTCCTGAGTGAGCTCGTAGAAGGAAGGTAATATGGATGGGGGGTGTTCAGCTGTTGTGACCTGCACTGGATGTGCCATGTTTGTCTTTCTTCCAGAGGACAGAAGCGACTTTGTCTGTACAAAGTGCAAGCTGGTCTCCATATTGGAAGAGAAGGTTCAAGGTCTGGAGCAACAGGTATCGACCCTGTGTTGCATAAGAGAAACTGAAGATTTCCTGGACAGACGTCAGGATATGCTTCTACGGGCACAATGTTCTCAAGATTCAGAGCAGGCTGTGCAGCGGGGACAGGAGGACGGTGAAGAAATTTGGCAGCATGTGACCTCCAGAAGAAGAAAGGGGAACGTCCATCTACCAGGAATGCAAATACAGGTAAGTAACCATTTTCATGTTCTCTCCACAGGTACTAATGCGGAGAGTGGACTAGATGATACATCTGAGGGAAGGGAACAGAAGGAGACTCCGCCGATTGGAAGACATGAGATGCACTGTCCTAGGGTTGGGGGTTCCATGACCACCGCTCCCAAGAGAAGGAGGTGGGTGGTGGTGGTCGGGAACTCTCTCCTCAGGGGGACTGAGTCATCTATCTGTCGTCCCGACTGGGGAAACCGAGAAGTCTGCTGCTTGCCAGGAGCTAGGATTCACGATGTGACGGAGAGACTGCCGAGACTCATCAAGCCCTCGGATCGCTACCCCTTCCTGCTTCTCCATGTGGGCACCAATGATACTGCCAAGAATGACCTTGAGTGGATCACTGAGGACTATGTGGCTCTGGGAAGAAGGATAAAGGAGTTTGAGGCGCAAGTGGTCTTCGCGTCCTTCCTCCCTGTGGAAGGAAAAGGCCTGGGTATAGACCATCGAATCGTGGAAGTCAACGAATGGCTACACAGGTGGTGTCAGAGAGAAGGCTTTGGATTCTTTGACCATGGGATGGTGTTCCAAGAAGGAGGAGAGCTAGGCAGAGATGGGCTCCACCTAACGAAGAGAGGGAAGAGCATCTTCGCAAGCAGGCTGGCTAACCTAGTGAGGAGGGCTTTAAACTAGGTTCACCGGGGGAAGGAGACCAAAGCCCTCAGGTAAGTGGGGAAGTGGGATACCAGGAGGAAGCAGGAGCGCGTGAGAGGGACGATCAGCGAGTTATCTCAAGTGCCTATACACAAATGCAAGAAGCCTGGGAAACAAGCAGGGAGAACTGGAAGTCCTGGCACAGTCAAGGAATTATGATGTGATTGGAATAACAGAGACTTGGTGGGATAACTCACATGACTGGAGTACTGTCATGGATGGATATACACTGTTCAGGAAGGACAGGCAGGACAGAAAAGGTGGGGGAGTTGCACTGTATGTAAGGGAGCAGTATGACTGCTCAGAGCTCAAGTATGAAACTACAGAAAAACCTGAGTGTCTCTGGATTAAGTTTAGAAGTGTGAGCAACAAGGGTGATGTCGTGGTGGGAGTCTGCTATAGACACTGGAACAGGGGGATGAAGTGGATGAGGCTTTATTCTGGCAACTCACAGAAGTTACTGGATTGAAGGCCCTGGTTCTCACGGGGGACTTCAATCACCCTGATATCTGCTGGGAGAGCAATACAGCGGTGCACGGACAATCCAAGAAGTTTTTGGAAAGGGTAGAGAACAATTTCCTGGTGCAAGTGCTGGAGGAACCAACTAGGGGCAGAGCTCTTCTTGACCTGCTGCTCACAAACCGGGAAGAATTAGTAGGGGAACCTAAAGTGGATGGGAACCTGGGAGGCAGTGACCATGAGATGGTTGAGTTCAGGATCCTGACACAGGAAAGAAAGGAGAGCAGCAGAATACGGACCCTGGACTTCAGAAAAGCAGACTTTGGCTCCCTCAGGAAACTGATGGGCAGGATCCCCTGGGAGAATAACATGAGGAGGAAAGGAGTCCAGGAGACCTGGCTGTATTTTAAAGAATCTTTATTGAGGTTACAGGGACAAACCATCCCGATGTGTAGAAAGAAAAGTAAATATGGCAGGTGACCAGCTTGGCTTAACAGTGAAATCCTTGCTGATCTTGAACACAAAAAGGAAGCTTACAAGAACTGGAAGATTGGACAAATGACCAGGGAAGAGTATAAAGATATTGCTCGGGGATGCAGGAGTGAAATCAGGAAGGCCAAATCACACCTGGACTTGCAGCTAGCAAGAGATGTTAAGAGTAACAAGAAGGGTTTCTTCAGGTATGTTAGCAACAAGAAGAAAGTCAAGGAAACTGTGGGCCCCTTACTGAATGATGGAGGCAACCTAGTGACAGAGGATGTGGAAAAAGCTAATGTACTCAGTGTTTTTTTGCCTCTGTCTTCACAAACAAGGTCAGCTCCCAGACTACTTCACTGGGCAGCACACCATGGGGAGGAGGTGACCAGCCCTCTGTGGAGAAAGAAGTGGTTCGGGACTATTTAGAAAAGCTGGACGAGCACAAGTCCATGGGGCCGGATGCGCTGCATCTGAGAGTGCTAAAGAAGTTGGCGGATGTAATTGCAGAGCCATTGGCCATTATCTTTGAAAACTCATAGCGATCTGGGGAAGTCACGGACGACTGGAAAAAAGCTAATGTAGTGCCCATCTTTAAAAAAGGGAAGAAGGACGATCCTGGGAACTACAGGCCAGTCAGCCTCACCTCAGTTCCTGGAAAAATCATGGAGCAGGTCCTCAAGGAATCAATTCTGAAGCACTTAGAGGAGAGGAAAGTGATCAGGAACAGTCAGCATGGATTCACCAAGGGCAAGTCATGCCTGACTAATCTAATTGCCTTCTATGACGAGATAACTGGCTCTGTGGATGAGGGGAAAGCGGTGGACATGTTGTTCCTTGACTTTAGCAAAGCTTTTGACACGGTCTCCCACAAAAAGAAAAGGAGTACTTGTGGCACCTTAGAGACTAACCAATTTATTTGACACAGTATTCTTGCCAGCAAGTTAAAGAAGTATGGGCTGGATGAATGGACTATAAGGTGAATAGAAAGTTGGCTAGATTGTCGGCTCAACGGGTAGTGATCAATGGCTCCATGTCTAGTTGGCAGCCGGTATCAAGTGGAGTGCCCCAAGTGGTCCTTGGGCCAGTTTTGTTCAATATCTTCATAAATTATCTGGAGGATGGCGTGGATTGCACCCTCAGCAAGTTTGCAGATGACACTAAACTGGGAGGAGAGGTAGATACGCTCGAGGGTAGGGATAGGATACAGAGGGACCTAGACAAATTGGAGGATTGGGCCAAAAGAAATCTGATGAGCTTCAACAAGGACAAGTGCAGAGTCCTGCACTTAGGATGGAAGAACCCCATGCACCGCTACAGACTAGGGACCGAATGGCTCGGCAGCAGTTCTGCAGAAAAGGACCTAGGGGTTACAGTGGACGAGAAGCTGGATATGAGTCAACAGTGTGCCCTTGTTGCCAAGAAGGCCAATGGCATTTTGGGATATATACATGGGGGCATTGCCAGCAGATCGAGGGATGTGATCGTTCCCCTCTATTCGACATTGGTGAGGCCTCATCTGGAGTACTGTGTCCAGTTTTGGGCCCCACACTACAAGACGGATGTGGAAAAATTGGAAAGCATCCAGCGGAGGGCAACAAAAATGATTAGGGGATTGGAACACATGACTTATGAGGAGAGGCTGAGGGAACTGGGATTGTTTAGTCTGCAGAAGAGAAGAATGAGGGGGGATTTGATAGCTGCTTTCAACTACCTGAAAGGGGGTTCCAAAGAGGATGGCTCTAGACTGTTCTCAGTGGTAGCGGATGACAGAACAAGGAGTAATGGTCTCAAGTTGCAGTGGGGGAGGTTTAGGTTGGATATTAGGAAAAACTTTTTCACTAGGAGGGTGGTGAAACACTGGAATGCGTTACCTAGGGAGGTGGTGAATCTCCTTCCTTAGATATTTTTAAGGTCAGGCTTGACAATGCCCTGGCTGGGATGATTTAGTTGGGGATTGGTCCTGCTTTGAGCAGGGGGTTGGACTAGATGACCTCCTGAGGTCTCTTCCAACTCTGATATTCTGTGATTCTATGAAAAGGAGTACTTGTGGCACCTTAGAGACTAACCAATTTATTTGAGCATAAGCTTTCGTGAGCTACAGCTCACTTCATCGGATGCTGTAGCTCACGAAAGCTTATGCTCAAATAAATTGGTTAATCTCTAAGGTGCCACAAGTACTCCTTTTCTTTTTGCGAATACAGACTAACACGGCTGGTACTCTGAAACCTAACAATATTTGAGTTACTCCCAGTCCCAAAAGACCAGTCACTTAACCCAGGTCAGTTGCACCTTAGATCCTATACTCAAGACAATTTTTGTTGCAAGTCCTATAATAAATTAGCTAAAGAGTCATTAACTAAGAAAAAGAAAGGAGTTATTTACAAGGTTGAAGCAGGTAAACATACATACACAAATGAGTTAGTCTTAGGTTTCAAAAAGGTGATAGAAGCTGCTGTGATATGCAAGATCTACGTGTACTTTAGGGCTAACCCAAGCTAAGCAGCTAGGGCTCCCTTGTATATGCTTAGAAATCTTTGCCCCTCAGAGTGCAAGCAACATAAAAAGAGACAGTTCCTCCTTGTCAGGGATTTTTATTCCTTTCCTGTAGAGTTCAAGCTGATGGGATGAGCCACCTCTGTCTCCTCTTCCTGGATGTAGGTGGAAACAATCATCAAAGTCTTTTGTCCTCTGACAAAGGCTTGTCTATGGGCCTTCTTTTGTTGGGCAGAAGATGACACCTCTTTTGCAAAACCAGTATTTCATACTTGATAATGCTTCTCTCCAGACTGGTGGGCAGGGGGAGTTAAAACAGTTTCAGAGCAAGCACTTAATTATTACATGATAACTTGGGATACAGATATTATAAGTGAGATTAATGCATGCAGCAACTCACAAGCATTTCATAAAGTCCAAAAACTAAACCCATTCTTATAAATCTAATACCTGTTTTAACAATACTAACACAGAGATGAATAAAACAGGTTTCTAGCTCTGCATTTGTCAGTGTTCAGTGAGGTCTAGAGGCCGTGGATGAGCTGGCACCTGGTCTGCCAGCATCTCAGCCCCATCCCACCATATCACTTTTGGAGAAGCTATTGCTAGTATTAGCCTCACATATGACCTGCATCCTACAGCTAAACTGTACCTGCAAAGGCTTCAGTTGGAGATGGAGGAAGCTCTTTGTGCCCACTCTCCACCTTGTTGACCAACAAAGGGCCAATTTCAATTCAGCCTTTAATATTACTAACATGAGATTAATCAAAATGCCTGAAAACATTTCTGTTCTCAAACAGAGCTACCTGCATGTTTGTGTCATGGCTATTGGCTCCTGCAATTCATCATCACATAGTACTTGTGAGGAAAATCTGCTTGTGCTTGTAAAAACATTTGTTGCATTGTGTTGGCGTATGTGACTCACTATGTGTGTTCTCCATCGCTAATACAAAAAATAAAATACTCTTCACTACAAATATTAGTGGATGAAATAAAAAGTTTAGTGACATCATGCCAACTCTATTGTCTACAGACTATGAACTCAGGTCTCATAATTATATGAAGAGCCATTTTTATGCTAATCATTATCAAGGAAAATTTAACACAATAAATCTCTAGTGTGAAAGACCAGTTAAATTATAGGATGTGTATTCACATTACTGATACTATGGTTCATTTCTGAAAAGACTTCTGAAATACTACTGTTAGCTATATAGAAAAAGGGATAAATAATAAGACCATTTCCCTGAGCCCCCACAAAAACTGTCAGTTTATAGTTTAAGCCTGTTTCCTTATTCCACAAAATGTCTATCTTTTCCTGTCACTCACTCACTCCAATTGCTGCTGCCCTTCTCCCAGTGGCTGGCAATAAAAATGTTACAGACACTTATTAATACTTTTTGCTCAGCGGAGGTGTATGGCTTCCTGTTGATTTGAGCCAAATAACAAGAACCAGTGTCAAATGTAGATTTGGTGTCATTGTAGGTAGATACAAAAGAACTGCAGATTTGAAATGGGAAAGTCACCTGACCTGCTAGGCTGAACTCCATTATTAGCATTTCTTTTCTGGGGAGCTTAGAGAAGGAACTGTAAAGTAGAATGGAGGATAATATCGTTCAAACTTCTTTCCTCCTTTGGATACTGAACAGATAGAACAGTTGATAAGGTGTAATTAGGAACTCATCTTGCAGCTACACAGTCATATCAGAGAGGACTGCAGATTAAGGGGCTACTAAACAATTCTTCAAAACAAGCACCTAATTAAATTGCAAGATAAAGCACACAAGGGATAGAATCAGAATAATAACTTAAGGGGTCAAGCAATGGGGCTTTAGAAATGTTCTCCTTGTGGGAGATGAAGATGAAGGCTTTTTTGTCTTGAGCTTTACATAACGAACTTCTTAATTAGTAAAGGCTGACTTTTCTTATTTATTGTGAGAGAACCTATTACTGCTGTTTTCATATTTCCTTATCGCTAGTAGACAACCCCTCACCCATCTTGCCGCCCGAATAACTAGAATAAAGCAGTTGTAACCCTAGACGCAAACAGTATGACAGAGTAAGAGCAAGTCTAATCCAGGTGCATAAAAGTAGTTTTGGAGCCCAGATCTTTTCTAAACAACTCCAGATTATGTTCACAAAATGGCTTAAGTGATGTTTCTGTTCAGCCAGGAATAAAACAAAGGAAATGTACTGTTTGTCATGAAAAGAAGATTATGAAGAGAATAAGAGAAACCACCTGCCTGCAAAATCTGTGGTGCCCCTAAGGAATGTTTCCCTGACTCCAAGAACATCATGAAAGGAAGGCAGGAATAGAGACACGCTCAGTATATTTCAAACTAGAAAGAAGGTTTAAGAAACCTATATAACAAACGTGCACTAGTGAACAGACATGCCAAACCCGTGAAAAAAATGCAGAAATTGGGCTTGTTATTGGCTTGTGAGTTGCTTGTAGCTTCTTTTTTTTTATCAGCTCCTGGCAAGCAGGGGCAAGGGGCAAAGGGTGGAGGGCAAGCAGGGACAAGGGACAAACAGGAGCAAAGTGGGGGAGAGAGTCAGGAGTGCACAGTGAGCCAACGACAGTCCTATACTGCAGGCCGGGGGATCTAGTGTTGGGATTCTTAGGGATTAGCTTGTTTTGGCCTTGTTTTGAAATGGGATTAGCTTTATTTTGAAACTTGGGGTGCTTATTTACTGAGTGAAAGCTGGCAACTGTACTAGTGAGTCAACTCCAGACTGCATGGAGAAGAATGTTAACATTGTATAAGAACATGCTCTAGCAGGTTCAGACAAGCATATAAATCCAAATGAGCATTCACTTATTGACCTCTACATAGGTGTGAGCCCATCACATTAGCAACGGCAGTCAGCTAATCAGGACTCACGGATAGTTCATTCTACTATACCCTTACTTTTCAGTGCTGCAAATATACAAAAATGTGGGGGTGGGGGGTGAGGGGTGGGGGAGAAGAGAGGGAAAAAGAGAAAACTGGAGCATTTTTAATCTGTCTCTACTGTCAGAAAGAGCAGTGGTCTAGTGGTTTGCGTATGTGATTAGGTATCAGGAGCGACTGAGTCCTCTTGGCTCAGAATCTGATTCTGTGTGGTCTAGACAGTGTGTCTTGTGTGTGGCATACCTGCTTCTTTCTGCTGATGTCTTTGTGCGTGTGCCAAGTTGGGTGCAAAATTTGAAGTATAGAATTCAAAGACGTGTTCCATTTCCGTAAGCTGATTTGAGAAACCAAATGTTTTACTTGTAATAGAAACACATTTTCTGGTGGATTTTTAATGGTGCTGGGAGTCAGTTTTATTTTGAAGGTAGTCCTAACATAAAAAGATGTGCAGAGCCATATTTTCAAATATATAGTAGGGATGGACTTTTTAAACGTGGGTGCCTAACTTGCTATATAGGCTATATGTAAACACAGGTTAACAGCCCTGGTAAATCTTAAGCAGGGTAATTGTGATGTCAGAGAATTCAACCGACCACTACTCCTCTTCTACATCTAACAGTTCTATGGTTGAAATGACTCAGGGCTTGTCTACACTACCACTTAAGTCACTGTAACTTACATTACTCAGGGGTGTGAAAAAGCCACCTCCCTGAGCGACATAAGTTACATTGACTTAAAGCACTGTCCACACCACGCACACATCTGCAGGAGATATTCTCCATCCAACATACCTTCCACCTCTTATTGAGCACAAGAGAGCACTCTCCCATCAACATAGTGCATCTTCACCAGATACTTTACATCAGCACAGCTGCATAAATGCAGCTGCACCAATGTAGCACAGTAGTGAAAACAAGCCCTCAGTGGTATGATGGTAACTAGACTTATATCCAGGTTTTTCATTGGCAGATTACTTGGCCTAATTCTCACAGCTGTTTAAAGGGTCTGCAGCTGCATTTAACTTTGGGCATCATCACTTGAAAGGCTCCTTGTGGCATTGCTATTTAGGCTCCACTGTGAACTGAGGGAGCACTACCAGGGCAATGGAGCCAGGAGCAGAACATAAGAATGGCCCTACTGGGTCAGACCAAAGGTCCATCTAGCCCAGTATCCTGTCTGTCAACAGCGGCTAGTACCAGTTGCCCCAGAGGGAATGAACGGAAGAGGTAATCATCAAGTGATCCATCCCCTGTCGCTCATTTCCCAGCTTCTGGCAAACAGAGGCTAGGGATACCATTCCTGCTCATCTTGGCTAATAGCCATTGATGGACCTATCCTCCATGAATTTATCTAGTTCTTTTTTGTATCCTGTTATGGTCTTGGCCTTCACAACATCCTCTGGCAAGGAGTTCCACAGGTTGACTGTGTGTTGTGTGAAGAAATACTTCCTTTTAAATAGGGGGAGGGATAGCTCAGTGGTTTGAGCATTGGCCTGCTAAACCCAGGGTTGTGAGTTCAATCCTTGAGGGGGCCATTTAGGGATCTGGGACAAACATTGGGGACTGGTCCTCCTTTGAGCAGGTGGTTGGACTAGATGATGTCCTGAGGTCGCTTCCAACTCTGATATTCTATGATTTGTTTTAAACCTGCTGCCTATTAATTAATCATCTGCGAATTTTGCCACCTCACTGTTTACCCCTTTTTCCAGATCATTTATGATGTTGAATAGGACTGGTCCCAGGGGGACACCACTATTTACCTCTCTCCATTCTGAAAACTGACCATTTATACCTACCCTTTGTTTCCTATCTTTTAACCAGTTACCAATCCATGAGAGCACCTTCCCTCTTATCCCGTGGCAGCTTACTTTGTGTAAGAGCCTTTGGTGAGGGACCTTGTCAAAGGCTTTCTGAAAATCTACGTACGCTATATCCACTGGATCCCCTTGGTCCACATGCTTGTTGACCCCCCTCAAAGAATTCTAGTAGATTGGTGAGGCATGATTTCCCCTTACTAAAACCATGTTGGTACGGTTCCTCAGATCTGTCACCTAAAAAGAATGGCTCAGGTTTGGGAATCTCCCTCACATCCTCAGCCGTGAGGACCGATGCAAAGAATTAATTTAGTTTCTCTGCAATAGCCTTATTGTCCTTGAGTGCTCCTTTAGCACCTCAATCATCCAGTGGCCCCACTGGTTGTCTAGCAGGCTTCCTGCTTTTGATGTACTTAAAAAAAATTGCTATTACTTTTTGAGTTTTTGGCTAACTGTTCCCCAAATTCTTTTTTGGCCTTCCTAATTGTATTTTTACATTTCATTTGCCCATATTTATGCTCCTTTCTATTTTCCTCACGAGGATTTATCTTCCACTTTTTAAAGGATGCCCTTTTGCCTCTCACTGCTTCTTTTGCTTTGTTTTTTAGCCACTGTGGCACTTTTCTGGTTCTCTTGCTATGTTTTTTAATTTGGGGTATACATTTAAATTGAGCCTCTACAATGGTGTCTTTAAAAAGTTTCCATGCAGCTTGCAGAGATTTCACTTTTGGCACTGTACCCTTTAATTTCTGTTTAACTAACCTCGTCATTTTTGTGTAAATCCCTTTTCTGAAATTAAATGCTACAGTGTTGGGTCGCTGTGGTGTTTTTCCTGCCACAGGGATATTAAATTTAATTATATTATGGTCACTATTACCAAGCGGTCCAGCTATAGTCACCTCTTGCACCAGATCCTGTGCTCCACTTCGGACTAAATCAAGAATTGCCCTTCCTCTGGTGGGTTCCTGGACCAGCTGCTCAAAGAAACAGTGATTTAAGGTGTCAAGAAACTTTCTCTGCATCCCGTCCTGAGGTGATATGTACCCAGTCAATATGAGGATAATTGAAATCCCTCATTATTATTACTGAGTTAATGGGGGAGGGAATCCTTGAAGTATAAAAGCATTTGGGCTCAGATATTTGGCTCTCTCTACCCCTCCCATTTCACACAGTGCAGAGCCCACCAACACAACCCTCTAGTCTAAAACAACAATGCAATTGCAAATGAAGGGCCAGATTCACTAGTGCATATCAGCACAAAACAGCTGAACTTTCAGCGCAAAGCAGCTGCAAACCCAGTTTAACTGGCTGGTACAACTCTGGCTGTTTGCTATGCTTTGGCATACTGGTTACCTGCCCTTTAAATTTAAACAAATTAAATATATAAAGCTGATACTACATAGCTTCTCACAATTAGAAATATTGCATGATAGCGATTCTTTGGGGTTCTTGTTTAGTGTTCATGTATGAAGCTTTGTCAAACTGAAAAATAAATTCTCCGACAAATTACGTTAAGATGGAGCTGAGCCTGTGAATATCTATCAGTAATTGTAAGGGTTAAACTATTACAGAGATGCTGTAATTATCCCCAAACCAAGCATTCTTAACCCAGGAAATTCAGGATTAAGGTTACATTTAAAAGAAATCCAAACTTCTTAAAGTAAGGAATCTCCAGTTACAGCAGCATCAGAACAACTTTAACTCTGCCCTGTAGCGCCACTGGGTGGGTGGGAGGAATAAGAAGAAGCTGATGTATTTAAAAATCAGCTTAATCTAGACCACAACTGCTTGGTTATTTCACATATCACTACACTGTGCAAACCTCCCCGGTAGATGCACTAGTGCAAACCTCTAGATACACTTGTGAAAACCTCCCGGGTAGATGCACTGCACAGCTGTAAAGCAGGGCTTATACTAAAATGACTTTCCCTTAAGGTGGACAGGCCTTTCAAGGTCACAGTTCCTGAAACGTAAATGTCTGGGGGCAGGATGTTTCCAGTGGAGGACCCTTGACTTTTCCAGAATGCTTCCCAGGGCACTGCTGGACATGCTGTAACAAAAGATCCTCATGTTTCAAGGAGGAGTGGGAATATGCATGCCCCTGCCCCCAGCCTGTTCTACTGGCTGCTGCGAAGTGGTGTGAGACTGTGATCTGACCTTCACCCCTCCCTTTCCCGGCCCCTCCCCTTTCAGGAGGTTAGCACAGTAATTTCTCTCCCCAACACATTGTAGCTGACCCCTGCACAGGGGCATTAACAGGGGAGGTGGGGGTTACTTGTGCCCTCTCTCTCCTTGCACAACATGTCATATGTATTGTTTGTATTATTGTACATGCACCCTGTGACTTGTAATTGGGTGCTATTTATAAACTTTTAAACAAGAACATCCATAAAACATCTGAATATGTGGCCTAAAATGATGGAAGGCATTTAGTGTGCTCCACCAGAACAACAAACTTAGCCTTGTAAAGTGCCCTACACAAAATGACAGGAAGTAGGCTGTACACTTCCACAGACTAAATAACAGAATCAAGATCAATTAAAACCAGTACACTTCCCCTGCTCCCCTCAGTCTCATCAATGACAGATATTGACTGGGAATTTCCTATGTACTTGCAGTGTACAAGTATATGCACCAACTGCCTAAAAATGCCTTAGGTGTTCTTCTTAAAACTAATCTCAAGGATCGTGTCTCTCTCACTTATCCTTTTCTTTACATCAAGATCCCACCTCAAATGCCATCCCCTATTCATTGTTTTATAGCTGGAATAGGCTTTTTTACAGTGAAGTACATTGAGAGGTAAAATACCATAAAATATTCATGCAAGCATTGCCTCGCTCCTTTGAATGGAATCAAAACTGATTGTAGCAGCTTGGGTAAAATTACCCACTCCTCTCATTAAAACAGAGAATGGTCAATTGACATCAAGGCCAGTGCAAACTAATAGTAATGAGGAGCAAGATTCATAGATGCTGAGGCCAAAAGGGACCATTGCGATCCTCTAGTTTGACTCCGGTATGACCAAGGCGTCACTTTCGGTAGCTTATTCTAGAGGTAAACAGGTTCTTTCTCCCCCCCTCCCCCATAATCTTCCTAAATCATTCACTTTTCAAAAAGCAATAAATCTCACCACCCTCTCCAAAACAAAGACTCAGGTTTATACCTGAGTAAACCAGAAGGGGATTTGCTTGTGTAGGGCTTAAATGTGAATTGAAATACCTTTTTCTATTAAAAAAACCAAAACTTTCTAAGATACTAAATCAACTGCTTAAAAAAGCAAAATAAGCAGCTTTATCTGTTGTTCCTCCAAAGAACAGAATGTTGACTATAGGCCAGATACTACTTCATGCGAGCAATGGTGGAATAATTTTACTTTTATGTAGTTCCACTGAGATCAACATCAGTAAAGAGATAATCTAGGCATATGCTAAGAATTTAACTCTCTCTCTAGTATTTGTGGCACCTTAGAGACTAACCAATTTATTTGAGCATAAGCTTTCGTGAGCTACAGCTCACTTCATCGGATGCTGTAGCTCACGAAAGCTTATGCTCAAATAAATTGGTTAGTCTCTAAGGTGCCACAAGTCCTCCTTTTCTTTTTGCAAATACAGACTAACACGGCTGTTACTCTGAAATCTCTCTAGTATAGGGTCCATTTTCCTTTCCATCACAAGTAGACAAAGCTTAGGTATCAGGAGATCTAGATTTAGAGTGTAAGGGCTTGTCTACATGTTGGTAGTGTATGTGCGTGGGGGGTGAGGGGCTTAGTATGCACCAACTGGGGTTTGTGCACATTAAAATGATCTGCGTATACATGATACAAACCCTTAAAGCACAGTAGCTCTGCAGTTAAAGCATAGTCTTTACTACGGTATGAAAGCGTAGTGAGTTCACTGCATATTTTGTTAATGTGGACCAGTAGCCACATACACCCTGCTCATTTCCACTATTTTGGCAGTCCAACTGCTATCCCATGCTTCTGTGGGTGTCACAAGGAACAACTTGTCTGCTTACTTGTGCACCCTCCATGGCTCCAAGGTCAAGTTGACTGGATGCCATCTTCCTATTTAAATGATACCAGGATCGGGCCATTTACTAATACCCCAGCATTACCGCAGTATTACAGCAGCACTGCACCATGCCTCCTGTGTCAGCCTTGAGCTATGCAGAGGTCATTGATCTGGGGAGAAGTGAAGATGCAGGCAGCCCTTATCAGGAACCACTGCAGTGAGGAGGTTCATGATTCCATTGCTAAATAGGTGGCCAAGAGCGGTCAGAGCTGAGATGCTGTGCAGTGTCACATCAAGAGCAAAGAACTCAGATGCCTTTATGACAAAACAAGGGACAAAACTCAGACCTCCAGCGGTGTCCCTGTCACCTGCCCTGTGGGGCAGTGTAGAACTGTGGGGCAGGGTAGAAATGCCCCTAGTCACCCTCATCAGTGTATCATCATCAAGAATAATAACTGTCTAAAGAGGCAATTGCTATCCTGCCCCCTCCACAAACCCCAGCCCCTCTTCCTCCCACTGCACTCTGCTCACTGATCCCCAGTTCATCACTCCCACCCAAATCATAGCTGCAGTGCTGTGCCAAGCAACAGCACACTGCAAGCCCCAAACTGACCCCCACCTCCCTGAACATCCCAGGATTAAAACTGTGGTTTTTACCCTGGGGCACATAAGCATAAGGGGATTAAGGCTAAACAGGACTTGGCATCTCTGAGGTCTCCCAAGACTGAGATGAAACTCAGGAGATATAGTTCAAAAATAGAGGGGGAGGAAAGTATTTTATCATTGCATGCATGGAAACAGCACTAATATGAACAATAACTACTTTGTTTTTTTTCTGTGCTCCCCCAGGAACTGCCCCTGAAGTGGTAAGACTCCCAAATACAGGGCCCTTATCAACAGCTGAGTATCTGGTAAATCTGAGGAAGAAGAAATGGAGAATGTAAGAAGAAATATTTGGTGATCTTCTGGCAGCCTCCCAGAAAAGTTGCAAAACCATTGAAGATTGGATGGGTGTTTTGCCTGCTTAGAAGGAGAAAGATAGACAGCTGGTTAGACACACTAGGGACTGGTCTGGGAGAGCATCGAGCTGACCCAAGAAAGCATTGACCTGACCAAGGACACTATAGTGACAGGCAGGGAATTTGGTAGGGCCCTAATCAAGAGCTATCACAAGGTAGAATGCTGTAACAATTAAACTGCTGACAGATGCTGGTTTATACCATCTTGGGATATTTTAAGTTAGAAACATCAACAGAAGTCTGACCACAGGAGTAATGTGGTAAATAATTGACATGAATGCTAATAAGCTTGAGGTAAATAGACTGGTAACCTATGGCAGAAGGGCATCCCAACATTAGCAGGGTGAGGAACTACAAATAAGGAAAGGGGGCTGAAGCTCCTACTAAATATGCATTCGGCATAATGGCATCAGTGTAACATTATAAAAGTTGAACTCCGGCAGGTGTGCCTTGGGAGGTGTGACTCTTGAGAGATGCCAGGATGACAGCTGATGGTAAGGATGAGGAGGAGAATGAGTAACATTTTGGGCTCTTTCGCAAGGGATGGTGTGAGTATATGGCCGCTCAGTTGCACAGTTTATATTATCTCTCTCCACCTTGCTGGATTGGAGTATTTGTAACATTGCTAAGAGTGTTAATAAAACTATTATAAATACAGAAGGTTTTTAGAAGTGTGTGTTGCAACCATGCACATCAGGGTTCCCAAGCATATGGTAATTTTAATCATACCGGACCTGATCTTGGGATAAGAACTTACCAAATCTCAGAATGCTAACGAGGCGTTCTTAAGTAACCAATACACAATCAGTAGGTCAGGCAACACTGCCTACACTTCAGCCTGCCAAAGTCACCCTTCATTTTCATCCTGTAGCTACTGAGGCAGTATTTAATATAGCCAAGTGACTTGCAAATGGCTTCTTTATCCAAGAAAGCAGAGCCTAGCTGGGGCTCCCAGAATAACAGGAGGGATCTCAACATCACTGATGTCCATAGTGATCCTGGGGACAAACCCTTCATTATTAATTAAGGCACACAGGTGAGTTCTGAAAGATCCTGGCGGCATGGACCTTTCCAGAGCACCCCACATTAAGGCTAATCAACCCACCATGGTAAACAACCAGGCTTTGGCGTGTTCAGAGAGAAATAACACTTTCTATTTATGAGGCCTGGAGCCGGGGGGAATGGAAAGGCAAATGAGTACCATCAGTTGCCCCAGTATAATTCAGGAACCCCATGCATGCAAAGCTATCAATAACCTCCTGAAGATCGCCGAGCTTTATGACCTAGTCCACCAGTATCTTCTGCATACCACCACACACCAGCATCACAACGGTCTCCATGGTGGATCTACCCAGGCCAAACTGGTTAGCTTTCTAACTGCTGGCAGCTGGGGTGGCCAGCTTTGGATTTCAGCTGCTGTGCTACTGAGTAGTCTCTGCAGATGCTTGCAGCTGTGCCAGCAGCAGCAGCTGGAGGAACAGGAGGATATAGAACAACAGCTACTGTATGAATTTGCAGCACACTGGGCTTGGGAAACCACCAGTGAATGGTAGGAAAGGCTCATTCTGGAGACCGAATGGAGACCGAATGAGCTTCCAGATGGCAATGGTGACGTGTGTCTGAACCCTGAGGAGAGCTCACATGTCGGTGTGCTGCCACTACGCCCTGTGTCAAGCTCCGTGCAAACCCCTAGGAAAGTTGCCTTTCTCATCCCCAAATTCTGGCACCATTGCTGGTCATCTCGGTCTCCAGAATGAGCCTTTCCTACCATTCACTGGTGGTTTCCCAAGCCCAGTGTGCTGCAAATTCATACAGTAGCCGTTGTTCTATATCCTCCTGTTCCTCCAGCTGCTGCTGCTGGCACAGCTGCAAGCATCTGCAGAGACTACTCAGTAGCACAGCAGCTGAAATCCAAAGCCACCCAGAGTCATGGTCTCAACCTGCCCCATCTGCTGTGTATTTGTGGATGTTGGCATCACAGTGCAGCGCATTATTCTCTCCAAGCTGGCTGACAGCAGTTTGAAAATGGTGTTTTCTCTCAAAATGGCACAAACCCACCCAGAAAGAGATGAATCACGGGAGTTTTCGAGTTTGACTTCAAGTCCCAGAATTCCACTGGCTTCCATTTGGATTTTGCTATGTATCCCACAATGCACCACAAGAAAAGCCCCAAAATGAACAGAGCTCAGCAGTGAGGCAAAAGACTGTGGGATACCTGTTCAAAATGCCATGCGCTTACTCCACACAAAGACCCTGTCATGTGCACAATGGTATGGATTGAAACAGAAAATACCTGTCCATGTGGACACTATTACTGTGAGTTATCTACCTGCACGAGCCCGTGCACTACAATCCAGTGCACAGTAACACCCCATGTAGACAAGCCCTAAGAATCAGGGAAAAATTAAGGCAAACTGGGGCCCTATGTACACCCCCTTGCCATGGCCCCACTCCTTCTTGTGTTGGCATCAGATTTTAAAACTAAGATGAATGGCTCAGTTCACATCTCTGAGTTATTGCTTTATGCTGTCTGCAGACTCAGGAAGGCATCAGTTATCCTTGGGTCATGTTTTTAAGCCTCTTTTGTAAATCACTGAGTCACAGTAACTTTTATTCTTTTTTGTAAATGACAGTTTCAATTCTGCTCTCATGATGTGACTGCAGGAGCCTATAGTCCCTCTGCCTTAATCCAGATTTATCAAAGATCTGTATACATGGTTCATGTATACATATGTCTACACTACATGTGCTGCAGGGGCATAGCAGCAGTGCTGTAACTATGCAGCTGTAGTGTAAACACTTGCTCCGGTGATGGAAGAGGTGTTTGTGACACTGTAGTAAATCAACCCCCTCGAGAGGCAGTAGCTAGGGTGACAAAATAATTCTTCTGTTGACTTAATGGTGTCTATACCGGGGCTTAGGTTAGCTTCACTAGGTCCCCCAGGGATGTTGATTTTTCATACCCTTGAGTGACATAGGTAGGCTGACCTAAGTTTTAGATCTAGACTAGGCCTCGGTGTCTGGGTACTTCCTTTACACTGTGTTTATAATTTGTATGGATCCAGCATATCTTGATGTCACACTAGCTCTCATCTCATTTATCTCTGAGAGGTGTGAACTGTTCCATTGTTATTTAAACATCTAAACAATGTATTGTGAAAATGTTATTTTCATCCAGAAACATGGTGTTACTGCCCAACTTAGGAAGACAAATATTGTCAAAATACGAAGGCCACATAACACATTTAATGAGCATGAAAAAAATAAGTCCTGGTATATATTACAAGTCTGGGTTGAATAAACCAGTTCAAGATTTTATACATGAATTTTGAACTTTAAATACATAGTTGAAAGACGTAACCTTTGGACTGTTTGCATGTTTCCTGAGGCACAGAAATCCCCCCCTACAGTGCATGCAATAGTATAACATTTTGAATATGGAATAAAGCACAGGGAATAATTTCTTGGTACTTGAGTTTCTGAACACATAAGTTAAATCTATTACACAGAACAAATTAATCTTAAATTCTTATCATACACATACTAGATAAATATTGCTCTTTATAGTGATTTAGAATATACAGTTCTATCTGCCATAATGAATTATAACTCCACAATTAAAACTTACCACTGGGCAGGTCACAGTTTCCCACCATTAATATTTACTGGGCTATTAAATTATTAGTAACCTTCTAATTAGAGAATATAGAAGTAATTACAAAGGTGGCTTTTTAGCCTTTCCTATTATTGCAGTGACATACAGCTTATGAGCCATATTACACTCACTTATTAGTTGGTAAATGGAAACTTTTGGATGGTCAGCTCAGCACAGTAAACTCAATTAGATTGTAATTAGTTCAATAGTCATCTTAATGGTTGTGCCTTCGATGAGCTCATTTAGTGAAAGAAAAATAGTCTTTTCTTTTCCCAAAAGCCAGGAAATAAATGTACAATGTGTATGTGGAATCCATCATTCCAGAATCCTCATGCTAGGGTTCCAAGGAAAAAGCTGTGTTAATAAGCACTGGCTTGCACTGCATATCTTAAGGTGAAGGTATGAAACAAGGTGGTGGTTGGTGGGAGTGGGAAGGTGTCAGAAACACCTTTAGTCATGTAAAGATTTTCACAAGATGCATTCCAGAATTGAAAACAGATAACCCACTCCCGGCCAATGTGCAGTACTTACTGGCACACTGACCGTTAAATGAATTAGGATCCATTTTCTTTTTTCAGTGCACTGGTTAATGGATTATTAGGAACACCTTCTGCAAACTCTATGTGCAGCTTGTCTTGTGTTCTTTGAATTGAGCCACTTTTGTAGTAACCAAAGTGGGACACTCTTCAAAGGATTTTTTTTCTTGTTATCTCTAAAGTATGAAAATATGGTCAGAAAATATGGTCGGCAGTTTATGTCAGGATTAGGAGAACTGGAAAACTCACCTTCTATGAAAGTCTTTTTAAAGCAAAAGCATCCTCCAGAGAGATCAGTCAATGGAGGGAAACACTAAGTGATTTTTTTTAATTATCTCCCTGTCTTTTTTCCTTCTTATATCCTATGTGATATGTGTGAGGGGGAAATTTTATAAACTCTTTGGGGAAGAGAGTGTCTTTCCCTCTATTTGTACAGTGCCTAGCACCCAAGAACCGGTCTCAGCACAATCATCCTATGACTGTTGAATAATAATATTGGAGAAATTGGTCTGTGTTCACCCTCCCTTTACCTCTTATCTGATTTTTTTACGTGAATTTCATTAAAGAAATAGGTTTATGATCATTAGTGAAAACAAAATTGTTAGCAGAATGGAGATTGTTGTTTATGTAACTGGAGGATGGGCATAAAAAGTGTTGCAAGCATATGGATCTCCTGGGCCTTACGGCATGTCTACACTGCCCCACACTTCAGACTGCAAGGGTGTGAAATGCCATGCACACCAATGTGCTGCACTGTAACTCCCCAGTGTGGACGTGGTAGGCACCAACTCAGAGGTCCTAAATTCACAGTAATGTAGTCCGATCTGAAGATAACATGCAACATACAAAGGGAGCTTTACTTGTATGTTCTGTTGAGTTTTATCTTTAGGACTCTGTTAATAGCATCAGTTTATCAACAGTGTTGGCCAGTTGGAAGATGTGTTGCAGCATAGAGCTGTGCAGAGGATAGATGTTCCATTTGGTGAAGGATTTAAAGATTTTGAAATATGGCTTCATTCTGAATTGGAATAAAAACTGAAAACTTCAAAATTCTCTGCAGGAAAATTCCTCCCCAAATTTTGTTTTGGGTTGATCAAAACATTTCAATTCAACTTGTTCACCTTTTAAAAATGTTGCATTATATTATAATGAACCATTTCAAAATGAAATATCAAAATGCTTCATACTGTAAATGTCAAAATGGAGTAACTTGACATTGTCAGAATTATTTTTTCTGCTTTTCTTCCAAAACAAATTTCTGAGGAAATCAACCTGATTTCACAAAGCATCTTGATTTCTATGGAACCATGTAGTCCTATGGGATTACGATTCAGTCTAAATGTCTCTGATCGGCTCTATTGCATACTACCTCATTTGCTCAGAGGTTATTTGAAGGGCAAGGCTGAAGACCGAAGTGCTTTGGCTCAAGGCCTCTGGTGAACTCAATCTTTCAATGAGCCAGGCACTGTTGCTGATCTAAAAAAGCTCTTAAGCATGTGCTTAACTTTAAGCACATGAATAGTCCAATTAGATTTATTCAAGCTTTCGATGTTGTTTAAACTGACGGGGCTATCTTTTGTGGTGGGTATTCAACCTAAAAGCCTTGAAACAGGAATCCGAGGGAGGCTGGATTACTACTAGCTCCCCAGGTGCTGGCTCTCAGCCATTCAGCATTCCCTTTACCCACTACTGTTGCCCATTTTTACCCATGTTCTGATTACAGAATAGAAGTATAACTTTCATACACTGTGTGTTTATTTATAAATATGTAAAATGCAGTTAAGTTTCGTTTATGTCTTTCTGAGGGCTGGCTTATACCTCTCTAGTGTGTTTTGCAAAGTGCTGTGCTCTAATTGCCCCATGGAGACCCTGCTGGCACACTCAAAAAAGTACCCAGTTTGTGTTAAAACAGTTCTGTTTCAACCAGAAATAGTAATGTTTGTCCTGTCAGCCACATGCCCTCTCAATCTATATAACTCACCAAGCATGGTTTAGGTATAATATGAGATGGGTTTCTTCTATATGGTGAAAGCACTCATGACACTCTGATGCTTTCTCAGCACCCTTTGTACTCATGAATATTTTGCGGTGTACACTGTATTGTGCTGTCTGGAGGAAAATAACTCATCCAGGATTAACTAGCCATATTAAAAAAAATCTGAAAAGACTTTTGGGACTTAATAATTACATAACAGCTGTAAATACTTAAACTTCCCTATGGCTCCAACAGCTGGTTCTCTGTACCATGCACCCCATTACATTCCAGCTTCGGACGTTGGTACTGACTTACTTTTTAACACAGTTCCCAAATGCAACACCAAATTTTCCACAGTCTGTGAAAATATTTTAACTACCATTCTCATGGATAACACCTTGGCCTCTTTTCATAATTAATATACATTTTAAGGCTTCAATACTGTATCTGTAGAGACTCTGTTTATTTGTGTGGGTAAGTAACATGGAGTCAGATTCCAGGACCCTACTGTAGCCTTTTATTTTATTCAAAGTGAATTTTGTAAAGTAGTATTTTGCCACTGTGGGTTCGGCTCTGGTGGCTACAGTTTCAAGCTTAACAGAGTGAAATTCAGTCTGCTACCTCCTTCAGAGTTAGTCTCTAGGAACACATAAAGACCAATGGTAGTTCTGCACTCTGGTGCTGTGCTCTGATTGGTAGAGGGTGGTAGGGAGAGTGCTTAGAGGGGTCACCCTGCCCTGGAATTCCCCCCGATTGGTCAAATCCACTCTCAGGAAGGTCCTCTGTGGCTGAAACCCATCCTGATTAGTAGAGGGTGGTGGGAGGAGTTCTTAGAGGGATCACATGACCCTTTTCTGGCCTGGTCACCCTGTCCCAGAACATCACCAGATTGGCCAAATCTCCTCTTGGGGTGGTCCTACGGAGGTTAAACCCATCCTGATTGGTAGAGGGTGATGGGAGGAATTCTTAGAGGGATCACATGACATCCTTTGCTTCTGGTCATGTGTTTGTCTTGACCCCGGAAGTAATACCCCTAGGGGGCAGGCCTTACAGTGGCAGGTGGGTGCAGCCTGAGGGATCAGGGTGGGGCCTATGTTTGATTGATTGTAGGCCCCTTATACTACTCACAATCCCATTATAAAGCAGACTTTTACTCACTTTATGTCTCCACCCCAACAAAAGGAAGAAAATTTAATGAGCTGGTTTAATTGAGCATTAGAATATTTTCTGAATTTTACATTCAATTAAGTACTTTTTAAGATAAAAGGCTTGTTTCTGAAATTTTGCAAAGAGTCTAAAGGATATGGCTACACTTCAACCGCTACAGCGGTACAGGTATGGGACTGCAACTGTGCCGCTGTAGTGCTATAGTGTAGATGCATCCTACATCAATGAAAGGCTTTTTAATCGGTGCAGTTAATCCACCTCTCCAAGAGGTCGTGGCTTGTTCAATGGAAGAATTATTCTGTCAACCTAGCTGCACCTACATCGGGTGTTAGGTCAACCTAGCTACAATGTTCAAAGCATGAAATTTTTCATAGCTCTGAGCAACATAGCTAGGTCAATCATGTAGATGAGGCCTTAATATGTCTTTGTCCCTCAACGTGCCCAGTGAAATCTCAGCACAAAATTGGGATGTTTATACACTGGCACCATTAAAAACATGTACTCTCTAGAAACATCTCAATACTTCTAACAGAATTGCCATTCAGAGGTAGGAAATAAATCTGGAAATAGTAGAATTTTTCATTGGGGAATTTATATATCATGAACTCAATATGAATTCTCAAAGAGCTGAACCAGTCCTGTAGCATCACAGAGTGAAATATCTTACAGAATATTTGTTATACTGCTCTGTATTTTAAATCAAAGCAAATCAAACAGAGAAGCACATAATCTGCTAATCACAGTCCATCTTCCATACAGACTTTTCTGTTGCTCAAATATCTCATCACAGTCTTCAAAACCTCTAAGATTACAGGTTGAGGCTAAGATACGTGGTTCTAATGATCTGCCCTGGGAGGATAATGGAACCAGAGGGTCTCCAGAGGACTCTGAGGGAGCAGAGTGTATTGCCAAATCTTCACCTTTACAGGTTGGTTATCATTTTACAATGACTCTTTTTTACCAGCAATGTTAAGTGAACCATTACAAATCACCATGGTTTTATGAATGACCCATAACAGATGAAGCATGAGAGAAGATGGTTATGGTGTTACTGATGGGTGTGTTGTGCTGAAGCTCATCAGGTGTGCTACAAAAGTCCATTTTGGCTTCTTAAGTCTGGATTGTGCAGAAGGCAGAAAATTGTTTCTTTGTGCCTACAATAACATCTGCAAAGTGTTGATCGATAGATTTGTTTAGAGTGGTGTGTAGCCTGGTTAATTCAGACTGACTTCACTTGGTTGCTACTGAGAGTTCCTCCCATTATAAGGAAATAACAGGTTATTCTGCAGATACAATCAATCAAATTAGGCTTTAACTATTTGCATCAGTGGAAAGCAATATTCGGAGGCTAGAATGTGTGATCGAATTATTTGGGTTTACATACATGCCAGTCACCAAATGCTGCGAAACAACTGCAGTTTGCATTCGTTTAAAAGAAAGCATATCTGATGCTGACTTTTAAGCTTTTAAAGCCTTTGCTACCATTACAGAGACATCAGAAATCACATTCTTACTGATCACTGAAACTTCAAGTCTCCTGACATCTCAGCCAGTCAGACGTACTCTCATCTGTACTTTGGTCTTTACATTTCAAGCAAATGGAAGTTCTCTGATGAGGAGAAACAGTCAGAATGAAAAGACATTCATATATTCAAAGGTTTTAAAGCCAGAGGGACCATTGTGATCAAATAGTAGTTAACCTCTCATGCAAGTCTTAAATACGTCTAAATTAGAGTGGGGGCCTAATTCTCAGTTTCAGGTTACAACCTCACTGTCTTCAATGGAGCTGCACTAGGGTAACAGAGGACAGTTTATCCCACAGTATTGAGAAAAGGTCTCTCTTCATTTAAAAGTGAATAGAAATGTTTTTTTAAATAAATACTAATATCTCCCAAAGTTCCAAAGTCATCTTTTTGGAAAAGCCCTATAGAATTACACAAATATTGCTGCCACAGAATTATTTTGGGTGGTTAAATTGTTCGAGATGTAGGCTGTGGAGCTGCGGGAAGGGCACTTTAGTAATATCAATAGATTAGAAAGACCTTTATTACACGTCTGAGAAGATATCAAAAAGCTAATAAGCCAGTAGATAGGGGAGGCTTGATGATCTTAATGAATGAGAAAAGGCTGTAGAAACACCTGCAGGTGGTAAAAGTAATCAAACACTCAGTATGGATTCATCACATATTCTCCATATGAAATAGATGAAATGTTTACATTGGGAGGCTGCATCCTTAGACACTAATATTTATAACTGAACTATCCTAAACAACCACTCTATCACCAAACATACATCCTCCAGGTGCTAGATTCTGCACTACCTAGCATCATATACAACCCCACTGACAGACAATAAGATACGGAAGAGTTTGGATCCAGTGCTATAAACTGCTAGGCATAAACATTGCCTATGAACTGCGGAGTTTGTTTGTTTTTAAATCAACCAAGCCCATCAATACCTTTCAGTAACTCACAACATCAGAACTTTTGCAAGAAATGTGTCTTTTTTCTACTACCATAAAAAAACAATGAACTGCAGTCAGGGGAAATACATTACTACACTTGTCCATTGTTAGTTTTTGGAGTAGACACTCCGTTAAATGGCATAGTTTGTGTTTCCACCCTTGATAGCTTCAGTTCAACAAACTTAGCATTTCTGCTCACCAAAAACAATGTTTTTTGTCTGTCCAATAGCATCCAAACAATATTTAATGTACCAGTAAGGAACCTGTTGTAGGATTACACATGCAGAGTATCCTAGAGACTTATCCTAGAGTCCTCCTGCAGTCTATGGTCCCATTGACTTTAATGTCAATAGTTTCCCAATGTAATTGAACTACAGTGAGTGATTGTTGAACAAAGATACTGAAAGGTTTCAGCAAACTTCGAAAGGAACAGAGCATATTTAAACTCTTTATGGCTCCTTTCTCCCTGCTTGCAACCCTATCAAAGTTGACTGTCTCCTTCACCAGTGGGTCCCATGACTCTGTGATAGACCCTTGACCGCTGCATCTCTCTCTTTTGCCCCACCCCAGATACTGTACTTTTGAAGTTCTTATTCTGAGGCCCGACTGCTCTGGCAAATTATCCTATTGCTATGAAACATGTAAATTATTATTTTTGCTCTGCAGGCTTCGGAGTACATAAAATAAGAGTCCTGCAATAAGCTCTTCAAAGGTAGGGAGGATCAGAGGAAAGGAGACCACTGAATAACACTTATTGGTGGGGAACAGATGCTTATTGGCAGGGCACAAAGTGGTAAGGTAGAAGTCTGCTGAGAGGTCCTAAGGTTCTCTGCAGCGTGACTGTGGGTGAAATTCGCTCCATGCAGAGGGCCGGCACAAGGCTGATGTACCACTTATGTGCTACTTATTTTGGCAGCTAGAGTTGGCCAAGTGTACTGAAGTGAATATCACCCTCTGTGAATTGTGAATGCTCTTGCTTTCATTCCCCTCTGAAATGCCAGCACTACAAGGGAAGAAGAAATGCAAAAATGTCATCAGAAATAAGAGTGCACTTGTAGAACGGCACAGAAGAATGATCTTCTCTCATCCTATCAAATGGTATTAAGCCTGTCATCTCAAAACAAGTGCAGGATCACAGAGGAAAAAATGAGCCAAGCTTGAGGCTGGAGAACTAAAGTACAAAAAAAACCTGATAAAAGAAAACCTTAAGCTTCAACTAAAACATAGCTAAAATGAGCTGTTCCGTGTTATTTTATAGCAGAACTGGAAAAAGGTAATGCCACAAGCAAAATGTGCCATACATCTTGCATTTATTATAGTTTCCTCCTACCTGTTCATTTTTAAAGATCTAAGTCATCTCAAGCCATGCAGCTCCCTCATGTGTTCATTACGGAACCTTAAGCTTCAATCTGTACATTATATCAAGTGTCACCTCTGCAGCTTCATCAGCCTTGAGCTATTCTGCGCACACCATTAAGTTGTCAAACTGAAATTAAATGGTGATTTTTAAAAATAAGCCTTAAAGTGAGCCATATGATACTGCTGGAAGCTGTGACAAAGAGGTCCGAGAAAGGGAAAGTTTAAAAGTTCCTTCTATTGGAGTGCTCAGAGATCATTATGGGAGGAAGGATGTTTCAGTGGTTAGGGTGCTAGCCTGGGGCTCGGGATACCTAGTTCAATTTACTGCTCTGCCATGAGCTTCTTGTGTGACCTTTGGCAAGGCACTTAGTCTGTGCCTCTATTCTCTAGCTGTACCATGAAGATAACAGCACTTCCCTCCCTCACAGGGTGTTGAGAATAAATACATTAAAGACTATGAAGTACTCAGATACTACAGTAACAGGGGCCATATAAGGACCTAAGATAGATAAGAACATGACACAAAGTTATAAAATCCATTATTCCTGATTTTTCATCTGTGTACTGAGATTTCATATTAGCCTCCTGAATACTTGCAGAGATAGTTTATGGCTTCAAATCTATAGAACTTGGTTTTGGTTTTTGGTTTGGGTAAATCAGGGCGCATTTCTGGGGCTGAATGTCTATTATGTGTTGAGAGTGCCATCCAGTGATAAAGCAGTATTTTAACAGCAAGGACATATATTAATTCAAAAGGCTTCAGACCATTTTAACTGAGAAAATTCAGGGGAGACAATAGCTACACAAACCTACCAGTTGTCACAACAGACAAAAGTGTCTCTAACATTCAGATTTTGATTTTAAATCCACCAAAAGCAAAACATCCCGAATGAGACCTGCACATTTCTGTTAGAAGAAAAGTGCACCCACGCTTGGCCTGAAGAACAATGTGAATGTTCATGTAATAACACACACTCTTCACAATGTATAAATTGCAAAAGGTATACATTTCTTATTGCTAAGCCCAGTGATAGCAGTAAGTGCCAGTTGTTACTCTAGCTGAGTAGAGCTCAGTGTAAGAGGTACTAAATCAATTTTCATACAACTTTAATTCAGGTTTATCCATTGGAAGAGCTTTAATTTTTAAATATTTAAACAGAATAATCTGATAGATGGATGACTGAAAGTGCAACCCTCCACATTTATAGAGCAAATTCTTTTTAAAATAAATCAGTATTGAATGAAAATAGAAATTGATGTGCAATCTCTGACATAGGAATCCTTTCTATACTGCTGATTTAAAATTTCACCTTACAGCAAGATATTGAATTGTAGCACAATTATTTGAACCAATTGGTCTCAATGATTAATTCTGATGAAGGATGGCTAGCTAAAGCATGTGTGCTGTAGTGGGCATTGAAAGTGGTTATATTTTTAATCCTCAGATGAAATGAGAACTTTGTATAATGTGGCAGGCTGATGGTTGAGAAGCTGTTAATCAGCTCCTGCCACTCCAGCCCCAATCAAGGAGAGTGGATTGGGGCTGGGTGAATAGCCTGGTGCCTACCCGGTAACTGGCCGCACCTGCCAGTCTTATTAGCCCAGAGCTATAAAGGGTGGGAGGAAGCCAGGGAACGGGAAAGAGAAAGGTCAGGCACAGAAGGAAGTGTGAGCCTCCTAGTCTGTTGCTGGCCAGGCCTGTTGTAGGCAAAGTAGCTGTGAAGCCTGTATCTAGTTGGGAACTGTTGGCGGGGAAACCTTTTGAGGATAAAGAGCACGGGTGTTGTACCAGACTGAAGTGTCCCTGACTCGTTGAAGAGGGAGGCCAGAGGCCAAATACCGAGGGGCACAGACTGAACCCCGTTACGTACAGATTGAGAATCACGAGGCCAGATTTTCTAAAGGCAGACCTGACGTCTCAGTAATGGCACTCAGGCACCCTGTTCTCTGCGTCCTCATATTATGACATTGCATCATGGTGAAATATATTCAAGTCTTCACACAGTGACACTGTATGATCACAATATGATCTCTAAATGTGCTGAGGCCTTCTAATAAAATGTGTGACTCTTTGAAGACATGGAACAAAACTGTAAAAACGGGGAGTGGTCCATGTATTTTGGCTAGTGGAATGCTGGCAAATCTACTTACTTCCTCGTGAGTTCACTTTCACAAAATTAAAAAATAATGTAAGAAAAAGGACACCACATAGTTTAGAAGTTGCATTGCGGGACTGGGCGACTGACAATAGGAGTTCATATGCCAGCTCTGGCACCTTGGTCAAGCCCCTCAGAGTCTGATTAACAAACCCATTGAGAAGGACTGGTCAAAATTTTTTCAGCCCAACAGGTTTCCATCAGAAAAAATGCGGCTTCTACAACATTGGACTGTTTCATGGGACTGTATCCATTTTCAGAGATACTTTACACAAAATTACTGAAGCACTTCATTTTGATTAGCTCAGATTTGATATATTATAAAAATAAAAGTTGAAATGAAGTACTTTGACCTTGGTGAAACAAAATGAGTTCATATTTCTGCAATGAAGCTTTGTTTGGCAGGGAATGTCAGAAGGTTGACCTTTCCTTCCAATTAATGGCTAAAGGAAACTTCAAAATGGTGGAATTTTCCTGCATGCCAGAAAACCTGAGTTTTGACCAATTCTACTGTTTAGGCACCTAAGAATGTACCTTTGCAGGCAATTTAGGCCTATTAAATATTTTCATAAGTGGAAGTAGGCCAGGGTTAGGCACCTGTTTTTCTTCCATTGTCAGGTTTTATTCTTTGGGCACCTATGGCCATTTTATAAATACCTTAAGCACAGCTCCCATCTCTCACCATATTGCTCAGTCTGTAGGCCTTGAGTTCTGAACCTTGAGGAATTGCAGTCGTTACTGATCAAAAGGCCGTGGCTGTGTTCCAGCCGTGTTTTGGCCCTAGCACTATGATTTTAGCAATTCTATACCTAGTTGCCTTTTTTCAAATTAAGTACGGACATTTCAAACATGCTAGGATGGGTTCATCTCTTACATCTGGTCCTTGTTTGGTCTGTGTAGGCATTTTATCAATGATGGGTTCGTGGAGGGTGGCGGCTAGATAAAAGATGCCCCTGAACCCTAGCCAACATTAGTTCTGGCCTCCCATTCCTCTAAAAGTTCCTCCCTTTCCTTATCCCCTTTCTCATACTGCCTGTGATAAAGGCTGATGATTGTGGTAGCATTTCACCCTTGCACAAAATAGACAGGTACCATCCTGACTCTGGTTCATGACCCCCCATTGTTCATGACCCTTGCGTTTCCTCCAGAAGATGGCATAACTGTGCTTACAAAACCCATCAGAACAGCCACTGAGAGTCTTGGCTCCTAATGATGTAAAGGAGATGTCCTTATCCACATGGTGGTGTATCACAGCATACAGGGGTGCTACAGGATGGTAGGATGGAATGTAGGAATACATGTATTGATTGTGAGGGGTGAAGGACAATTCCCAATGTCAGATTGGAGGGTTGGGGAAATGGCCTCAAGCAGAATGGTGCTAGGGACAGAGACTGCACAAGTGGGGGTCCCCCTTTGGGAAGAGCACTTGAGGACAGGTACAGGATGGTCATCAGCATAACTGCCGCTGCTACTGTGGCCAGAGAGGCAGTCTGACTGTCTCACATGTTTCTTACAAAGCAAAAGTGGTCTGTTTGATCCCACATACCTTGGTCAAACTTATGCAAGTGTAACAGGGTAGAGGGATGCTGAGACAATATTATGTTTAACTCTGTTACACTCCCTTTCTTCCTGCACCTCAGCTTAACTCTTTACCAAAGCACAGGCCAGAGTTCTCTTTGAAATACTTTTCAAAAAGCTTTACACAGAGTTGAACTTCAGGGCTACTGCATGTTAAACCCTAATAGGTGTTAATAGTTCCCACTTAGCTTCAAGAAGAGAGAGAGTATTATACAGTTTCTTAGTACAATAAACATTTAGTTCATACAAAAAATTATAAATAATATAAACCATTGTAAATCATATTTGGAATACTATGAATAACTTTGAAATAAAAGCTGTTACTGTAAATCTACAGATGTTCCTTATACAGACTTCCTCACTTTGTTGCTGTTATATATTCAAATATCAGCATCACATTTATGCTTCTATACCTTAGTACACACATACAAACACGTTCCCCATTGGTCATCTCTCAGATGATTTCTCAGTCTCTATAGTGTGGCCATGGAGTGTGTGTCTCCTGAACTCCTCAGATCTTGAGAAGAATGGTAACTTGTCAGTCCCTTCAAACTCTTCAGAACCCCATTAGGAAACAAGCAGTCTAGGGGTATCCACACTAGCAGCATTCTAGCCCTTGGGTTAAGAGCTGACTAGTCCTCAGTTACTGGTGAAATAGAAATCAAAGTGGTGCAGGTATTGGGACCCAGCCTCACAGCAGACATATCTCTTGGTCTGCATCAGCCACAGGACTGTCTTTAAATTCTGTATTTATAACCTTAAGCCTCTCCCCCCGCCCCGGTGCTCTGACTGGATCAGATCTTGGAGTGAGACTGGGTGTGAAGTGCAAGGTGGATTGCCCACAATGAAAACTTCCAATAAAGCTTTAACTGTTGCACCATACTTCTGGATGTTTCTGGGCCCCTTAACTGAGTTGCCATGCCGTGCCTCTGCAAGTCTGCAGGGACAGAGTACTCTAAGTAAGATCCATATCCCCTCCCCACTGCTTCTCTCCCTTTCTTTGGGCCCAAGTCAAATGCTGTGGTATAAAGCACATGAGTTACATGAGCAGGGCATTTCTTTTGAGTTATCGACGAACCCCACTATATTAGTGGCTGCATCTGCATGCTTCCTTCTGAAATCCTCATTTCCTGTACCAAAGTCTCCTCCTCAGTCTCCAAGACCTAGTTTTCTCACAACTTCTTTTAGAAAGAAAATGTAAAAAAACTTATAGTTTTAAAAATTAGGAAACAGAGCTGCAGATGCAGAAACTAATGGGAAGGGGACACATGACTTCAACACTGTGCTTTCCTAATCCCAAATCTAAATCTTACCAAGGCCCCTCTGTTGACCCAAACCATAGGTTTGGGGTTGGGGCTAACAGGGCGGGTCTCAGATTAGAATAAGGGATGGGGAAGGCAGATGGTCTTTGGCTAAGGTTAGGATTGATGCTGGCAGGGGCCCTAGGCTAGGATTATGATCGGGGTGGGAAGAGATCTCTGGGCAAAGGTTTGGGTTGAGGCCAGTAGGGGGGTCCCAGAATATGGTTAAGACTGGGGCCCCAGGTGGCCCCAGAGTAGGGTTCGGGTAGGGGTGTGCAGGAGTCTCTGGGCTAAGGTGAATATGGGGTGAGCAGGGACCCCAAAGCTAGGGTTAGATTTGGTGTGAGCAGAGGTCCAGTGGCTAGGGCTAGGGTTGGGGTGGGCAAGTAGCCCCAGGCTAGAGCCAGGTTGGGGGCCCAGGACTAGGATTAAGTTTGGGGCCAAAAAGGACCACTGCGGGTGCGTTAGAATTGTGATGGCATGAGCCTCAAGGTAGGGATGTGGTTGGGGCTGGCAGGGGTTCCCAGGCTAGCGTCTCAGCTGGAGCCAACAGATGGTTAGAAAAAGTGGTGTCTTTTGGGGCTTAATTTAAATATTTATTGGTTGTTGCTCTTCCTTGAACCAGTCATCTCTGGGGGTTGTGTTTTCTCTTGTACTAAGTATTTCTGAGCTATTACTGGCCCAGGTGCCAGCGTTGTCTTCTTCCTCTTTCGCCTCACCGGAGATTGCCCTTTTCTTTTGCTGAAGGGTCTTTGGGTCCAGAATTCATTTAAATATCTTTAGGGCATAGATGCAGGGGGCCTCCTGACTCAATCAGTCTGAACAGCTGAACTGAAAGTGAACTCAAAAGAGCGGAATCACAGCTGTGGTTCATTGAATCAGTCTCTCTTCATACCTTCCCAATACTGCATGCAAATGAAATTAAAGTTAAAATTCAATACTAGTGTGGGATGGGTTAGATGCACACAACTCATCAGGACCCATCTAGGATCTTCTGGTATTTCGAGTGATATATTGTAGAGCTCTAACGAAGGTCAGAGTGGAACCTCTGAATGTCCGATGCCGGTTTTTTTCACAGTTGTCCCAAATCTCCCTCAGGTTGCATAAAGAATTTGGCTATGTAACAGAATCTTGGTTTTGGTAGTAGATGTTTTCAACATTAGTTATGAGGTCTCAAAGATAAAAAAAAAAAGAAGAAAAATTAAGAAGGATGATTGTGTGAGGAAGATTTATATTCTCAACTCACTCTGATCACCTCAAAAGACAACCCAGGCCACCTGATTTATCTAGCTGGTTTAGCCAGAGACAATGAACGGCCAGGGTTTACCATTCTCATTCACATATAAAGCACAATGGCTGTCCTATTTAGTGACTAGGGCGCTGACTGAAGAGGAAAATTCCCCTCAGACCAGTTAACACTGAGTAGCCCATGTGGCAAGTGATAGATGCCCTCTGCAGGTAAAAGTGTATAAACAGAATGTTACAATGGCTGCCAAAAACAAAGGAATGAAACACACCTATGAACATGGGCCTCAGACAGAGAAGACAGTGTCTTTTTGCTATAGCTGCTTCACTTTTTACCACAGTCAATTTATTAGCTAATGGCTACAAGACTGAATCTTTAAACGGGGCTGTAATTCAATAAGGACATACCCATAATGAAGCTTGACTGTCCTGATCAGCAGATACAGGCTCAAATGAAGGAAACATCCCTTCCCTACCTTGTATGATCTTACCACAGTCACTGCATATTTTAGTGAAAGTGAAGCTGGAAAAGCAGTATTGCCACAGCCTGAAATGTGTTAAATCTTGCCTGATTAAACACCTCCTGTGAGCTAAAGATAAACAGCAGAATTGCAGCTGAGACTGTATGCACCTTTAAGACAGGTGCACTCTTGCAAAAGACCAACCTGAATGGTCAACCAACCACTTATTCTAGGTTTATTTGCTCCAGAGATCATCATTCTCTGGTATAGAACATGTGCCAGTTAAATAAATAGACTAACATGCTAGCAAAAAAGGAGTAAAGTCTTACAGCCAAGGGCATACCATTCAATAAGCATTTTTAAAATATTTATTTCTGTTTTTCCTTATAATAAAGTGTTAAAATGCTTTAAATATAATAAAAGCTAGAAGAGGCAACAATCTAAGCCTTCTTTAAACTTATTGATATTGTTATAGCACCTGATTGGGGTCATATGGTTTCTGTGAACATAGAGCTGGTCTGCAATAGGATTGGCCCTCTCCTTAGGGTGAGAGTTACTCTACAGCACCCTACCTCTGTTTCCACCCACCCCAGGTGCTCTTTATGAACTCCCTGTCCATATGTAGTTCAACCACTCTTTTGAAATCCACTTTATTACACTTTGGCCCTCTAGGCCTCAAGACTACTTCAATGTCTCTCTCCTGAATAACCCAAAATAACATAAAACACAAACTCACATGATCTTCACCCAGCTGCCCTTTAAAGTCTTTCCTCTGTTTAGACAGGGTCTCTGCCAAGTATCCCTGCCCAGAAAGCTTTCTCCCATTCTCTCCTACTTCTTCAGCATTTTCGCTGCCAATTCAGGGTCCTACAGGCGCCATCTTGCATCCTGCAATAGCAACAACCATAACTACAACCTGCTGAGCTTTCCCCCACATACTCCCAACTGAGATCTCCTGCTCTTTTTTATGGGAAAGCACCTGATTCAACCGAGGTGTGGCACACGGTGTAATCAACATGGCTGAATTAGCCCCAGGAGCTCCAGCACACAGGCAAGCATAGAGGGGAACACATCCAGTTGATTCTGGTTGTTTGCTTGTGATCTATGCAAATATGGAATGAGGGTGAATAGAGTTGGATGGGTGCAAAATGAATGTGTAGATGTGGAGTGAGTTGTCTGGTGAGTGTGTGTAATGGAGGCATGGGGGTGGATTGGCCGTGCATGTGGAATGAATGATAGGGTGTAAAGAACCAAGGCATGGAAGGAGTTAGTAGCATTAGCAGGAAACACTTGTATGTACAGTTATACAAATTACAATCCACTCTTTCATTTTAAAGCCTGGTAGATATGTTAGCTACCTTCTTAAATGATAGTTTGAACCTACGTCACTGCCCTTATTAATGTCTGTGAAACAAATGTAGTATTAGTACTTCTCTAAAACCAAAAAAATCTCATCTGCTACTGTCACAGATTGTCTGTCCTCTCTAAGGGGAGTCAGGGCCAGGCTACCCAGGATGGGCTTCTTTAAAGAGACTCATAGAAATAGAGGGTTGGAAGGGATACAAATCTAGTCCATTCCCACATGCTGAGGCAGGACCAAGTGTATCTAGACCATCCTTGACAGGTGTTTGGCAGTTCTTATAAACAGGTTAGACAATGGTGGGGATTCCACAAGTCCAATGCATAACTAACCTTCATAGTTAAAAAGATTTTTTTTCCCTAATAGCTAATCTAAATCTCCCTTTGTGTAGATTAAGCCCATTACTACTTGTTCTACCTTCAGTAAACATGGAGAGCAACTGATCACTGTCCTCTTTAACCATCCTTAATGCATTTGAAGACTTACCAGGTCTCTCCTCAGTTTTCTTTTTTCAAAAGTAAACATGTCCAGTTTTTTTAACCTTTCCTCACTGGTCAGGTTTTCGAAACCTTTTATCTTTTGTTGTTGTTGCTCCTCTCCTCTGGACTGTCTCCAATTTGTCCACATTTTCTAAAATGTGGTGCCTAGAACTGGACACAGTGCTCCTGCTGAGGCCTCACAAGCGCTGAGCCGAGCAGAAGAATTGCCTCCTGTCTTATATATGACATTTCTGTTAATACATCTTGGAATATTAGCCTTTTCCACAGCTACATCACATTGTTGACTTATATTCAACTTGTGATCCATTATAACTCCCAGCTCTTTTTCAGCGGTACTACCACCTAGAAAGACACCCCTGTTTTGTAGTTGTGCCTTGGATTTTTTTTTTCCTTCCTAGGTACAGTTCTTTGCTGAATTACATCTTGTTGATTTCAGACCAATTCTCCAGTTGAGGTAGGCACCAGAGAGTGAGTGACCCCTCTATAGCCCCATAGTGTCCAACAACACAACATGCCAGGAGTGCATCTGCTGTAGATTATACATGCAGAGACTATCTTGGAGTTCTCAGGTGGTCTGCATTGCTGTTGACTTTAATAGCAATGGAGTTTACTAGTGTATATAAGTTGGAAACTGTGGAACCACAATAATTGAAAGGCTTCAGTGAACTCCCAAAGAAGCTTATTTAAACTGTGTCTAGCTCCTCTCCCTGCTTGTGACCCTATGGTAGTTGACTGTGACCTTCACTTCTCTCCAGTGGGCCCCACAACTCTGCAATGGACCCTACTATCTGTGAATATCTATCTCAGAGTTGCCCTGCTTTTGAAGTTCTCATTGTGGGGCCCAAGAACTCTGTCAAATTATCCTCAGAGTCTCAATGGCTATGGAATATGCACATTATTATTTTTATTCTGCAAGCCTGGGTGTACATCAAATATTTATTTGATTACCCAAGGCTCCAAAGGAAAGGCGAACACTGAATAATACTTATTGGAAGGTATGACATTCCAGGGTGCAGTCCAGACCAATGACGTATTGTTACCTCTGCCCTGCAACTGTGGGGTGCCTCACAGTGTATTGTTCCTATAGTACCCACCTAGGCTGCTCACAAACAGCCTTCCCACATGCAAGTCACACTCTGAGTGTCTGTGTGTTGCTGCAGCCTGCCAGCTACTCTTCAGTCACACTCTGGCTTCCGCCAGCCTTAGGTACCACTTGCCTGGAGGTTCCAACACATTCCCAATCTCAACCCTTCCTCAAAAATGTGAGTTCGGTACTTCACTGTCCAGCTCTCTCCTGGACAGTTCAGATAACACACCTGCATTGTTCCTGTAAGGGAAAAATATACAACAACTTGCTCCCTTTTAAATGGAGTTTCACAAAGTGCAGTTTATCCACAACACCGGATTAGTTTTGATTCAAGAATAAAACAAGTTTAACTACAAAGAGATGTTTTAAGTGAGTACAAGCACAAGGCATTAAAGATTACAAGAGAAATAAAGATCACTTTTTAAACTTAACAGTCTAGCACTAGACTTGGTTCACAGTGAAGTCCCTTACCTATGTTTTCAGTACCTTGCTGACAAAACTCTCAGGCCAGAGTCTGCTCCCAAAATCCAATGGCATTTCTTTTGCCCTCTTAGGGAGAGAGAACTAGGGCTGTCTTTACCCCTCACTTTTATAGTTGTTACCCTTTGAAATGCAATTTCCTGTGAGTGACCCCCTAGATAAAGTTCTTTCCAGCTGAGAGCAAGGAGACATGGAGTCTGGTAGGGAAGATGTATTAAGATGTTCCTTCTCTCCCCTCAGTTTGCTGAGATGCAGATTTTCTTTGTCATCTTTCTTCCACCTCTTGCTGCCTGAGGACTGTTTCAATTATATGCAAATTGAGGTAAACACATCCCTTTGTTTAAGACCAGCTTGCCTGACTGGTTCTAGCTAATTGGGGCTATTTGAGTTTGAACTTGTGCCTTTAACATCATACAAAGGGAATTTCATAGCTTTACACACCACAATATTGTTGAACCACAAGTTATTAGTTTTGAAATGATACCTCACAAAGCATATTTTGTACGATTATTAAAATAGTGTGTAGGGTGCGAATACAGGGGTGCATTTGGTCACAGAAGGACACATCAAGAAGGCAGAGGTCTGTTGATATAGCATTGGGTTGGGAGTGAGAAAGGAGATAAGTGACAATTCAGTTTGCTTCTTATTTCTGTCTCTTCTCTTGTCACAGTCACAGTAAAATTGCCCCATGGGAATGTTCCAGTCACAGTAAAATTGCCCCCCATGGGGTTCCCTGGGTAAGCACCAGCATTGTATATCGCTAACGCCTATATAAGCATATGCATGGGAAAGGATTTTGGGAGGGGTTGAAGGTGTGAGTGTGGAGTGAAAGATTTCTTTGCAGGTTCTGAGAGGCCGAAGGGGGGTGAAAGGAATGGGTTAACTAGACGGCCTGTGATCCAGCTAGGTCTGAAGATAAGAAGCTGACTTCAACTGCCCAAGGCCACTGCACACAAGCAGACTCTCTGATGCCAAGAAAGATTGGGGCCTGGATTCCAATCCCGACCAGCCATGATAAAGGAGATCAACAACTGCATAGAACTTCAGGGGCTGCAAAAACGAGTGAGAAAACAACAGACTCACATCCCTGAAGCCAGTGTCTCTTGGGAAATCTGAGGAAGCCATGGAAAGCTGGTTTGGACTGGTACAAAGAGCATGGGGGACAAAGGTCCCTGAACAAAATACCCCCAGAAGAACCCAGGGCTTAAAAAAAAGCAAGTCGGAGATCAACAGTGGACCCTGGACGGCCTGTGCACAGGACAGAACTCTCGTCTACCCTTCCCCACTTTTCTTCTTACGTTATACCCAGGCTTGGCCAGCCTCAGGTCATGTGTGTGTGTGAGTATGAAAGTAGGTTTGGGCTGGGGCACTAATGCTTTCTTTCTTCCTCCGAGTGATGTGGGAGTGTTCCCAGCACTCACCGCTGTTATTTTATTAATAAAGCTTTAAAACTTAGTCACTTGGTGTGCTCCTTCATCTCCTCCCCTACAATCCTGCAGCCTCAGCTTGATCACCTGATGCCTCAGGCAGATTGGTAACATAAATCTGTCACACACTCCCCTTATAATCTGCAAGCAATTGTAAGTTATACAGAGCTATAATTTCAGGAGAATCACATGCGATTACATCCTAAGAATGTGCCTGTTACTTTGATGTTAAGGATTAGGTTCTCTTCAGTATTTTTTGAGACATTCTGTACCTTGGGGGAACACTCTGTACCCCTATGTTCATCCTTATAATATGATTGTGTGGTATCCAATGCAAAGTTTGTCATGTCAGGTGTCTTGGGAAGGCTCATGATGCACCGAACATTGTTGTTACAGTAATGCTATGTTACAGGTTGTAATTTCATGTGTATAGTTATGAGGCTGAAAATGTGTCCTCATGGCTTATAGCTGACCCAGGCAAAACTCTCCAAGAGCAGAGGAGCAGTTCACACCTCAGCAGGGCATGTATGGGACAAGCCCAGCCCAGCCTCACAGGACCAAAGGACACTGGCGTAGGCAGCAACAAAGGATCTGTTGGACTCTTGAGTGAATCACCCCACTTCCTTTTGTCAGTTTGGGACTGCAATGAGGTAATGCTCACCTGACTCTGAAGGGTGGGAGGCAAAGCCAGAGGGAAGAAAGAACACGATAAAATGGAGAGAAGTTTGCCATGCTCTCCTCTCTCTCCCACCTACATCTACAGACACCGTTACCACCAAGCAACTGAAGCGTTGATCAAAGGGGAGAGCCTGGCTGAAGGGCAACCAGCCAGCCTGTGGTGAGAAGCATCTAAGTGTGTAAGGGCACTGAAAATGTTAAGATCAGCTTAGAATGCATTTTGCTTTAATTTCATTTAACCAAATCAGACTTGTTATGCTTTGACTTATAATCATTTAAAATCTATTTTTGTAGTTAATATGTATGTTCTACCTGAAGTAGTGCGTTTGGTTTAAAGCATGTCAGAGTCTCCCCTTGGGATAACAAGCCTGGTGCATATCTTTTTTTATTTTTTTGTTAAATTGAGAAACTCATAAACTTGCAAAGCCAAAGCAAGCCAGCAAGCATAACTGGACACTGCAAGACAGAGGTTCCTAGGGTTGTTTCTAGGACTGGAGATATTGGCTAATGTCATTCGGTTGCACAATCCAAGGAGCAGCTTACATGCCAGAGGCTGTGCGTGAACAGCCCAGGAGTGGGGGTTCTCACAACAGAGCAGGATAAGGCTGGCTCCCAGAGTCAAGGATTAGTCACCAGTCCAGATAACACCAGAGGGGAATATCACATTTTTATAGGTGAAATTCATCCCACAGAGAGTAAGCACAAGGCCAATGCACAAGTTATGCTCCTTTTTAGGACCTGAATGCGACTCAAGTTTACAAGGCTAAATTTCACCCCACGTGAGTACTCTTCCCTTCATTCCCTTCTGAAATGGCAATGCTGCAAGGAAAAGGAAGTACAAAAATGTCATGGGAAATAAAGACTTGCACTTGTAGATCAACCTAGAGAATGATCTTTCATCCTATCAAAGGCAATTAAGCCTGTTGTATCTGAACAAGTACAGGGCCACTGCCAAAGAACAAACAGTTAGATCACATTGAGGGCAGTGGAGAAATGCATATTGATTAAAAAAAACAAACCATAGACCTCCGCAGAAAAAGAAATGACTAAAAGACGCTCCTCCATGTTATTTCATAGCAGAACTGAACAAGTATAATTCTACCAGTACAACGTGTCCAAATGCTCTATACTGTGCTTCATTGGATTATTTTTAAAGCTGTCTTCTCCAGCTACACAGCTCCCTCATGTGTTCATTTCAGAACCTTAAACCTCAATCCACACATCCCATCAAGTGTCACCTGTGAAGATTCAGCAGCCTTGAGAGATGTGGTATACACTCATAGGTTGTCAAGCTAAAATTAAAGGGTGACTTTTAAAAAATAAAACCTTGGTATAAGCCACGTGCTACTGCTGGAAGCTGTGATAAAAAGACATCTGACAGAAGGAAAGTGAAAAGTTCCTTCTATTATAGCACACAAATACTATTATCCCTGACTTTTCATCTCATGCCTACAAAGATTTCTGATTTAACCCCTTTACGTGCAACCATAAAGTTTGTACATTCTGCCATCCCACATCCATCCTACAAAGACCAATGCACACCCTATTTTAAAGCATTAAATAAGGTGCATGATTATTTTTGTCCACTACTTTTTTATGATCACACACGGCTCATGACATGCAGGTGAATGAAAGACAGATCCAGGGATGGAGTTAAGCAGCAGGCCCCAACTTTAATTTAGTGACCCTCCCCATGTTATCTTCCCCATCCCTTTAACATGCCAGGGATTTAAGTGGGGTGGATGGTACCAAGGGAGACCTCAGGAAGATTTCAGGTCTCCCCTTCTCCTTACAGATAAGATCCACAGACAAGTCCCAGGTCTCATGTACCTCTGGGATCTGGCCTTCATCGACACTGTCTGCAAATTGCAATGAATTAAACTTTCCTATACTGTTCTGTAACAGTAAAATACTTATTCTTTTTTTTTAACTACAGGTGGTCTGAAAAATTCAGCTGAATCAGTTTTCTGATGGCAAATGTAGGTCCATCAAAATAGAAATGCTTTGGGAAATGTTGATTTTGCTAAAATCATGTTGCTGAGAAAGTGGGGCAGGGAGGAGAAAAGATTTTCTGACAATGTCAAAATGTTTCAGAATTCCAGAATGAAATATTTCAATTAAAAACCCTCCAGATCCTTGTCCATTTGGCCCAGCTGGAAAAAAAAATCCCTTCTGATCCACAATAGGTGATCTGTCAGACCCACAGCATTCTAGAAATGTAGCTCAATATACCTCAGCAACAGGGAGGCAGGGCTGTAATAGTGGCAAGATGGCCCCCAGATGCCTGGGGAGGCTTTAAATAGAGAGTAGGGAGAGCCAATCAATCAGTCCCCTTGTGACTTAGGCTCCCAGGCTGGTTAATAGGAAACAGAAGCCTCTTCCCCACACATTCCCATGTATGCTGTGAGGCACAAGGATGGACTCAGCTCCAACACGAGTGTGAGCTCTCCCCTCTCGCTCCCAAGAGTTGGCCATCCTGCTGCTAGTCTGACCAAACTCTTTCCCCACGTTCCTCAAGACAGGGTGGGGCATTTGGCTTCCATCTTGTTCCTCTTTTAAATCATTTCAAAGGAACAGCACTTGGAAATGGGTTTTGTGTTTTGGCTCCTCAGGCAATGTGTGATTCACAGGTCTACTGTGTGTTGAGAGCACCATCCAGTGGTAAAGCAGCACTTTAAAAGCAAGAATGTGTATTAATGCAGAAGGCTTCAGACAATTTTAATAGAGAAAATGTCAGGGGAGAAAATAGCTATACAAACCTAATCAGTTGTCACAACAGACAGAGGTCTTTCTAACATTCAAATTCTGATTTTTAAACCCAACAAAAAGCAAAAATAGACCTCCACTGCTTTGTTAGAAGAAAACTGCAACCAACCTTAGCCTGTATAAGTGTGAATGTTCATGTGGTAACATACACTTTTTACCATGCATAAATTGTAAAATGTGTATTAAATTATTTTTAACAGCTAAACCTGATAGGAGTAGTCATTTTGCTAATGAAAGGCACTTGTTACACTGGCAGTAGTGGCCTTCAGTATAAGGTAGTAAATCAAATTTCATCTGATTTCAGTCTAGCTTTCACAATCTGCACAGGATTTGGGCTTTAAAGTCCCCTATGCAGCTCACAGCCTAAATCTTCATAATCCGTAATTAAAGTGGCCTAACACTCAGTGAACTACTGTACAGAGTTAAGTGTTATCCCCTTTTACAGATTGGTGGGGGGAAGAAATGAGGTAGTAAATTAAATTACCTTGTCTAAGATTACAGAAGGAATTGGGTCACAGAGCTGTTTGTTGCTATTTGAATTGTTCACAAAGGGCCAATTTTCCTAAAAGGGCCCCCAATATTTTGGTATCTCACCTTACCATCATGTGAGACAAACAATTACACCATGCTCTGTATCCTCACATTGTGACATTGCATCATGGTGAGACAAATTCATGTCTTCACAAGTGACATAATGCTGTCATGTTTTGGCATCCTAACATTGCAAGACCTCTTAAAGCATGAGGCCCTCTAAAGGGCAGGGCACAAAGTTGTAAGAATGTACTTTGTCTAGGGAACACCGGCACGCATGCCAACTTCCTTGTCCTAAATACAATATTAATAGAAGAAAAAGGACCCCTGTGGTCTAGCAGCTACACTACATGATTGCAAGTCAGGAGACAGGAGTAGCATTCCCAGCTCTTCTGTATGGACTGCACAGCCTTGGTAAATCATCGAAAACACAAATCGAAAACACAGGCACATAAGTACAACTACTTTGTTTCATCAAATCTATGTATTAACATTGTACATTTTTTAACGATTACTGTAACATACAAACAAAAAAAAATCTAGGTTTAAAGAACTGACCTACTTCAACGATTTTTGATAAGGGGTGCGAGAACATATTTTGAGAACCAAAGGGGTGGAGGCTGCAGTAAAGGCTAAGAACCACTGTTCTAACACAGTCAAATGAAGAAACAAAGAATTATTTGGTTTTTTTTTAAAAAAAACCCTTTTTTAATGCATCAATTTACTTGATAAATGAGAATCTAATTTGCACATCTCTAGAGTTAAGACTACATTCATTATTTCTCTGATAAGGAAATATCTATTCTTCCTTTTGGCTCCTTTGTCTTGTAGAAAACAAGAAGGATTCTTGCTCTGTGCTACCAGCTTGAATCCATACTGGTTGATGTAAAAGACACTATCAGTGTAGCCAGATTCCAAACCTTAATCACATGTGGTTTGTCGCTACTGGAGTTTTTGCCTCCCCTTAGGGCAACGAAACTAGATTAGATATCAGCTTTGTGCCTCGGAGAAAACACTGTTAAACTATATTTGCAGGTAAGCCCATTCCTCCCAGCAGATAAAACAAATACAACATTTATCATTTTAATGACTTTACAGGGAAAAAGCAGATTATTCTCATAAGCAGTGCAGGCTAATGGAAAACATTATTTATTGTCAGGTTTCAGAGTAACAGCCGTGTTCGTCTGTATTCGCAAAAAGAAAAGGAGTACTTGTGGCACCTTAGAGACCAACCAATTTATTTGAGCATGAGCTTTCGTGAGCTGTAGCTCACGAAAGCTCATGCTCAAATAAATTGGTTGGTCTCTAAGGTGCCACAAGTACTCCTATTATTTATTGTGGGAGTAACCAGAGGCCTCAACGAGGATCAGGATTCCCCTTTGTTGGGCACTTCACCAACATAGGTAGAAACAGTTCCTGCCTTGAAGAATTTATGTTCTAATACGATAAGCAATATAAGAAGTGTATGGAAGAGGAATACAGTTCAAGCAGGTGCAATATTTGTACATTATTACATATACCTTTTTAAAATCATAAAGGTACATCTATACCCAATGACCACTCACTCGCTTCTTACTTTTTAAAAAATATTTTTTGACCAAAAGAAATTGATCTTGACAGGAGAAGGTGGTGTGTGTGAGAGAGAAAATGGAAAGGAAAAAAGTGTAGCTGCGATTTTCTATATAGCTACACCAAAACCATATTTTCATATGCTGAGAACTAATTAGATGGTCCAAATTGCACACTTAAAAGTTTAAATCAGGATTTACAGAAGTCATGTAAACTCTACATTCCAGTATTCAGATGTCCTATTTACCTGCCCAAATTTTAAATTGAGCCAGCGGAATCAATGGTCATTCATCTTGTATTAAAAATCATATTATCTGGAGAGCTGTTACATGTTTGACGTATGTGAGTAGATGTGTTGCCATAAGCTAATATGCACTCTTGGCAGCCTTGCATAGTGGTTGCAGTCCAACAGTAACACTCTCTGGTACATTTGTTTTGATGTAAACTCAGCAGCCTTGCTTTCAAAATCAGGTATAAAATCTTACCCAGAGATTTTATTCAGATCTCCAGGTGATTATCAACTTTTCATTGGTCTCAGTACATCTGCTCTTTGACAATCTTCTACCATGTCACAATCTGCAGAACTTCCTTTCCATACAGCCAATGTCTTCAATTTTTCAAAACCCCAGAACAGGACACTGTTGAAAGGGGGGTAGGAACATTTTTATCTAATGTCCAACTTAATATTATTCCCATGAAAATATGGATCTCACCATTTTTGATAGCAGAGGTTACAAATTAATTGTGTGGTGTACAGTCTGCTCAGCCACATGCTCAACAAGAAGCCTGGGTGAAATTTGCCCTTACACAGAAGGCCAGAACAAGGACTATGCAGTACATCCATCCACTTAAACCCTCAAAATAGGGCCTGTGAAAAGTCAGGAGAATCTTGCCTCATCCAATTAATAAGAATAGGACATAGACTCATAGCTTTTTACAAATGGTGGTATTTGAGTTTTAGCAAACTCGTCATCAGATTACTTCTCCTTATACATCCAGCTAACAAACAAGGTAAAGCTTAAATATGAACAAAGAGTGAAGTAAAATATCAAACATAGTAGCAAATAGTGTCTATGAGTTCAGTTATACAGTGATTACAATCTCTCCACAAATACACACAACATGGGTGGCTCACCTTTCAGAGCAACTAAACCTGTGTTCCTGCTCTATTGTCCAGCAAGGAATTCTCCTCTCAGATTTCTGGCTTTCCTGGCCATCACCTCACTTGGGCAGAGACATACGTCTCCTTCCTTTCTGACTGGAGTATTTCCAAGTTGCTCCACTACCTGATGATACTGTGAATTCACCAGGAAAGTCAGACTGCCTAAGAAGACCTGCTTTGCCTTTCTCTTCAGAGACTGTTAATAGTGCAATTGCTGCAGTTATAATTTACTGCACAACTCTTTCTATGTAAGCTTATTTATTTTTAGAGTAAAAGCATTACAGAGAGAACATAATACAAACAATAAAAGAACCTACACACATGCTAATAAGCTTACCCCAGAGCAACCCAGCTGTCAAGGTTCCTCCCCCACTCTGAACTCTAGGGTACAGATGTGGGGACCTGCATGAAAAACCTCCTAAGCTTATCTTTACCAGCTTAGGTCAAAACTTCCCCAAGGTACAAAATATTACACCCGTTATCCTTGGAATGGCCGCTACCACCACCAAACTAATACTGGTTACTGGGGAAGAGCTGTTTGGACGCGTCTTTCCCCCCAAAATACTTCCCAAAACCCTGCACCCCACTTCCTGGACAAGGTTTGGTAAAAAGCCTCACCAATTTGCCTAGGTGACTACAGACCCAGACCCTTGGATCTTAAGAACAATGAACAATCCTCCCAACACTTGCACCCCCCCTTTTCCTGGGAAATGTTGGATAAAAAGCCTCACCAATTTGCATAGGTGACCACAGACCCAAACCCTTGGATCTGAGAACAATGAAAAAGCATTCAGTTTTTTACAAGAAGACTTTTAATAAAAAATAGAAGTAAATAGAAATAAAGAAATCCCCCCTGTAAAATCAGGATGGTAGATATCTTACAGGGTAATTAGATTCAAAAACATAGAGAACCCCTCTAGGCAAAAACCTTAAGTTACAAAAAAGATACACAGACAGAAATAGTTATTCTATTCAGCACAATTCTTTTCTCAGCCATTTAAAGAAATCATAATCTAACACATACCTAGCTAGATTACTTACTAAAAGTTCTAAGACTCCATTCCTGGTCTATCCCCGGCCAAGACGACTACAGACAGACACAGACCCTTTGTTTCTCTCCCTCCTCCCAGCTTTTGAAAGTATCTTGTCTCCTCATTGGTCATTTTGGTCAGGTGCCAGCGAGGTTACCTTTAGCTTCTTAACCCTTTACAGGTGAGAGGAGCTTTCCCCTGGCCAGGAGGGATTTCAAAGGGGTTTACCCTTCCCTTTATATTTATGACACCAGCTCTGACATATGATCTGGCAGGTGATTAGTCCTTCAAACCCCACAGAGACTTCTATGGTCACAAGTTCTATGGTCACAAGTTCATAACAGGCTCAGCTCAAACTAGCATGTAGTCTTCTGGGGCTTCAGTAGGCCAACTCCTTCCAACACTTCTCTAAGGATAGGGGTCCTCCATGGACCAGAAGTCCTGTCTATTTGCTAGATCACAAGGAAAGCCCTGAGCCTGTTTAAAACCAGGCCATTTATCCAAAAATCCTTTCTTTGTCTGTTTGACAAAGAGAATCCAGTTTGAACTACTATATATGAACCTCTTCCGGGGGTGACTGAAAGGGCTGGTAAGCAGAGGAATTACATTACATACAATCTCACAATAACACATAATCAATTGCATTTTTAATACAATGAATTTACGTAATTCAATGAGGTTTCACTTCATTCATTAATGTCTGTCCAGGATATTGTGCTCTGTCACAGTTGTTTTAAGCCCTTCCCTAGAATGTGAAGTATAACCACTATGCGGTCCAGCCAACTACTATTCCAGCAGTCTATGGGTTGTTTTTATATAACACTCTGCTAAGTTTCATTTCAAGACGTTCTAGCCATTTCTTTTCTCATACAGTAGTCCTCAACAGACTTTATCTTTAAATTACTTGGTTTTTTCCTGCATTAAATGTAAGACCTTTTCAGTTTGATCTCTCACTATAGACATTGATACTTTCTGAAGGTGCCTGAGTGAATCCTCAAAACAGTATAAACCCACAGGAATTGCCTCCAATTTTCTGTAAAATGCCCTATGATTTAGATTCAGTCCAGTGATTTCTCCAAGCCAACAACTAGGGTCTCCAGAAGACATGACAGCTGATGCCATGGACCTTAAAGGAGGAGGAGTTCCGTGAAAATGACTCACTCTTTGGTTGGTAATCCCACATGCTTGCAGTGCTCTGTCCTCTGCTATCCATAAGCACAGTGAATTCATCATACTTATGTTATACTAATCAGCATTAGTCAAACAAGTCTAGGATCCTCCCTCCCAGCAGTGACCAACATCTGATGTTTCAGAGGAAGTGTTTTTGTGTGTTGGGGAGTGGTGACTAATTCAGTTAGCCAAAGCCATGTGAGAATTAGCCTCAGTGCAAAGGCTTAAAGGATTTCTTTTTAATGAGCTCAATTGTCAGTATAACTTGCCACATCACCATTTGATATATAGCACTGAAAAACAAATGTCTTCTAACTGCATGCCCTGTTCTCCACAACTGTATAGGAGGAAAGCACTAGCAAATCATTGCCCAAGATGGTACTGTTACTTTGTCTATAATATCTGTCTTTGATGTGGCAAGTATGCCTTACTGTGATAGATGAGGATGATGTTTTCCACCTTACCAAGTTGCCTGGCAAGATGTGGAAACTTTTAATTACCTGCTGTTATATTCATAAAATTCCCACGTGGCAATCTGTGTAACAGTCTGTTCTCTTTTTACGAAATGCAGGTGGTGACATACCTCTGCTTTCTCCACACCTCTGGGACCTGGCCTTCCTCTTGGTCAATGTCAAGATTAGTCTGAGGCAGAACTTTTACTTACATCATGATTCAAGGTGCCATTAAATGAACTCTTCTAAATTTATAGAGGCTTCTTCACTATGTGCAGCTTGTAAATTACTTTCTATTTATGCTTCCACAGAGTGAAGGATAAATAACCCTTTACCATTAAAGAATGCTTGATAGACAACCATTTATCTACTGCTCTTGATATATTGTGTGTCTACTGAATGTGTCTCTACTCTACCCCTCCCAACACACCTTTCTTTAACTCCTAAATCTTCAATACTTGTGCCTTTAATGCTGTAGATGAACAAAGGCAAAGCAGGAACAGGAGCAAATAAGATACTCACTATGCTACCATTGTGCAACAACTATATCACACTCAGCACTCTGTTATCAACTGGCACCTGATTGCCTCAACCAGTGTTATGCACAGTGTTTTCCCATCTGTCTGCATGACAAATGAATGTCCTGCCACATCTATGTTCACCCTTCCTTTATCTGAGATTCACAAGGCACTTCAAAGACGCGATGCAATTTCTCTGCAGAAGTTATTACCTTACACAATTGTTCAGATCTCTATATAACTCAAGTTGTCCCTCTAAATCAAGCCATTTCAGGAATCTGATTACAAGAACAAATAGAAAAAGGCTCTGCCATGTATTGTAGCAACACCAAACTGAAATAATTACATCAGAGGCTGATTCCATCCAAATTGCAACAAGACTGTAGCCAAATCCCACAGCCTCAGAATCACATTCCCCACATAGACATTCTAATTGACTCATTAAAACTGACTGTCATTTTAGTCACTAAAGGAAAAATCTGCACACCAATCTAATGGGAGCTTGACAAATGCCTTCTCCCAAAGCATGCAACATATTGCTAAACAAAGAGCCTTCCTCTCTGAGGGGAAAGAGACTCTTTTATGAGTTAAAAATTGATGGGTCTGGTCTCCATATCTGGCTTTAGCTTCAGTATGAAAGAGTATGCCCAAAGAGATAGGGGCATAGAGGAATAATGTGGTGGAGCTTATGTGAAAGTCTTGTCTTGTATAATATTACGCATCCTGCACTTTCCCTAGATGCTGCCCAGCATGCACTGGCTTCCACTTGTACTGGTTTGGACACATTTGTTTGGATTCTTTTGGTAGGTAGCCACTAATTGCCCTCCTAAACTGATTACATCTTGGCTATGTATTAACATTAAACTGAGTAAAATTGGCCAGAAATAACATGAATAGCTGAATCCAAATGGATTTCAACCAATCTGAACCAAACCCAAATTAAATTTAAAAGTGTGTTTTATGAGGTAATGTGCAGTAACTTTCTGAAAAATCAGAAATGTCTAAAAAAATTGTTATATTGGAATTCAGGGAATGATTTTCAAAGTTAAAGGGAATGTACAGGCAGATAATGTATGAGGGTATGTTTGTACTTGTACCTGCATGCACACATGCATTACATGATCCAATCAAAATGGATCAGATTTCTGCAGAAAGCTCAAGCAATTATTCTGGAAGCCTGAAATACCCCCATTCTAATCTACCACAGACTTTGTCCATAAAATTGTATTTACTTACTTATGGCTGATAATTTTAGCTCCATGGGGATGATTTCAAAAAGTGCAAAGGGGACTTCGATCAACTACTGGTTAAAAAAAATGCCATTATTTTTCACTGGAAACTTTGAAGTGTGTTTCTTTTTCTAAATTTCCCCTGAAAATTCTTTTGTTTGACAAAAAATGAGAGTTTTTTTTAAAAGAGAGGTTTTGGAAAACAATTTTTGGGTAAAATTTCATGTTTGTTTTGTTTTTTTTTTTGTTTGTTTTTTTGTTTTTTTTAAATAATCTGACTCAAAAACCCCCCACAATTTGATTTGTTTTTCAAACCAAAAGTTTAGGTGAAAATAAAATTAAAAAAAAAACATGTAAGAGGTTGATTTTCCATTTTTTTTCATCAGTCCTCCCTCTGATTTCACCCAAAATGTAAATTTTTGCAAAAATGTAAATTTTTTGGTCAAGTCACTTTGTCAAATCTTTTGATGGAAAAGAAATCTGACCAGAAGCAAATGGTCAAATTTGTTTGACTGTTGGAAGGAACATTTGTTTCAAGATATCAGTCAATTTACAGATGTAATTTACAGGTAGTAACCACCAAAACAAGACTGAGGCCATTGGTCTCAATATTCCAACTATACCAAGATAAATACGCTGGTGTTCTAAGTGTTAAAGGTGATTTGCAATTATTTTGAAAAATCCAGCAGCTGTAGAGTTATTTATTAAGGGCTAGATTTTTGTCTCTAAGGCCCAGTCCCAAAGAAAGAGAGAGTGCAGTAGAGACATTAATTGCAATATAGACATACCTTTGGAGTGCATGGAATGGAAATTTCACTAACCCCCATGAAAGAGGAAGAGACATACTGTGCTCTCCCTATCTCTTTGTGTTCCCTCATGGGGCTATGTTGTCAAAAGCTTCAAGTGGTCCAAATACTATGAGTAAGTGGGGCAATTAGCACACCGTGTACTTAAATAGTATCTATACCTTATTTCACAGATCCTACAGTAGACACTCACTGGCTCCTCTTTAAAATGCCACAGCATAAACAATGACCCCCAAATATCTGCATCTGTGTCCATTTTATTTTTCATTTGCCAATCTCCATCCAGTTTACTTAGTGCTGGAAAAAACATTTAGCTGTGCTCATTCTAAACTGTGCAGGCGGAGTTCAAGTACATAATATGCCGGGTGAGCAAGAGCAGGTCTAATCATAATGGTACAAATATTTTTTTTTATAGTGCCAAACCATGATGGGGTGTATAAAATCCGTCTTGTAGCAGCCATAAGGAGATTAAAGGGTGGAACAATTGCTTCCCTAGCCGTGACTAAGTGGTTGACCAGCAGCAGCTAAGATAAATCGCTGCTTCTAGAAAGGGAAGTCTCCTAGAGAGAGGAGTCTCCAGAGGGGAGGAGCTCTCAGGGAAAAAGGAATTTAGGAGAAGAGCTATCACATAGCTGGATGGAGGCCTAGCTTGTGAGGTGCTACTTGGAGGACTCTGCATCATCCTGAAGGTAGGAAGTGGCCCAGGGAAACACCAACAAGTCTGCTGAAGCAGACCCTAGCTCTACTGCATTGGAACTCGGAGAGCCAGGGCCCTCCCTCTACTCTATGAGGTTTGTAAAAAGAAATCTGCCACAAAGGGAGCAAGGACTATCAAGCCCAGGATGGGGTTGAAAGGTTTAGGATAGAGTATTTGGACTTCTGTTTTATTGGACTCTTTAATATTCCAGAAGGGGTGGGGACCATAAGCAACCTTGGCAGAGAGCTGTGTCATGAAAAGTGGCAAGTCATCCCAGGCTTGGAGTGACCATTGGCAGAGGGTACCAGAGCTAAAGAGGCTCCTATGCTGTGTTTGGACAGGAGGGGGTGCACCAGCAAGTGACCCCTACACAAACACACAGTTCTTTCTCTGGGGATCTTGTTGAAAGGATTGGTAAAAGAAGCTGCTGCCTCTAATGGATGTGCCATCACCCTGTCTCCCACCCAGGGATGTTGGCAGAGTAGGAATCTCCAAACATCCAGCTCACCCAGCAGACATGCTGATATCAGCTTTGTGGGAATCTCACACTCACCAGGCTTTGTACTCATTGGGCTAGATTCACAAAAGGATCTATGTGCCTAACTACCACTTTCTGTGCCTAAATCCTAGGTTCAGGTCCCACTGGGATTCACAAAGCCCCCACTCAACTGCTGCAGATATCTAAACATGCTCAGCACCTACATCTTTGCAGTCTGAATTCTCTAGGTGCCTACGTCACTGCCTTTGAGCATGCACACTGCAACCCCACACCACGCATCCAGCTGTCTAAACCCCAGAGTGATTCATGAACAGAGGGGAAGATAAGTGTTCCTCTGCCTGATTTGTCTGCTGGGCCCAATCAGGTATGCATGCTCAGAGCTTTCCTGCCAGATAAACTTCTCTATAGGGGGCTAATCAGTGTGTTGGGACCTCCCTCATAAGATTAGTGGTTAGAGCACTCAACAAGAGGACTTTGGATTTGAACTGGGATCTGCCACCTCACAGGTTAGTGTCAGAGCTACTGGATGATCTGATGGAGGGGGTGTGGCATGAGGGGCTCCTCGGTCTCTCCTCTTGCAGTTGTTCCACTGTGGATAAATAATGAAAGAATTATTGGGTGACAGAGAGAGAGAGCGAGAGAGAGCACACAAGCATGAGTGACTCTGTAGCCTGAGGATTAGAGCTGGAAAGGGGGAGACCTAGAATCCCATCCGCCCTGTTCTACCATGGATAAATAATTACAGTCAGAACAGCTCAACAGGAGAGACTGAAGGAGGTGCTGCCGCAGCTGTCACCACCACCACCACCACCACTCTCCTGCCCCCATCAGACTATCCTGTAGCCCCATGGCTAGGGCATTCAGCTTAGAGAAGGCAGTTCAAATCCCTTCTTTCCTTAAGCAGATAGGGCACTTGAAGCAGGTGTCCCCATATTCCAGGTGAGTACTCTCACCTTCAGACTAAATGTTATGAAGGTTGTTCTTCTCCCCCTTGCTAAAAAGACATAGGTGCCTTACTTCAAGGGAGGGTTTGCAGCTGAGGGAGGTGCCTCCCTGCCACCCAGACTTAGTTGACTATCTGAGGAAGGGACTAGGGCTTAGCGCACACCCCTCAGATTGGCATCTCCCATTGGCTAGCTTAATGGAGGAGGTGCCTATTGTGCAGGCTTTTCCAATCACATTCTGAGCTGATTATCTTTCCCCATTCATTATATAGGGAGCCTAGGTGGCACCCTCAGGCTTTGTGAATCCCAGTGATTTTTCTAGGCACCTAAAAGTTAGGTGTGGTGACGCTGAGCCTCTCCATGCCTACATTTCTGAGAGAATCTAGGCCTCGGGGTTGTTTTTTTTTTTTTTTTAAATCTGTCTCACTGTTGTATTTAGGGTGGTATCAGATTGGAGTTTTCCCTTATTTTTATTTTAAAAATACAATAATTGTACAAGGTATAGTGGTATAGCAGTAATTGTATAAATATATAACTGGCACAGCAAAATACAAAACAGACTATATGATGTGTGTATGGTATTTTCCATGTAGGATATGCATGTATATAGTATGTGTAGCCTATTAACGTTGCAGGTCACATGATTTGCTTTTTTCCTCTTTATTTTGCTCTTTCTGGTATACACCAGACTATGTTGACCAAGTTTGTGAAATCTGTCTCTCTCCTGAGTTAGGGATCCTGGCTTTCAGAGTTGACACAGTATCTTTTATTATCCCACTGAAATGAGGCAGTTTAAATGCAAATGGGCCAGAGAAACACCGGGCTGGGTTTATGAACAATGTTCTTTAAAATAATCCATGGGTTTAATATACACATCAGTACATTTTTTTTTAGCTTCAATAAAACTGCAAAAATCAGTGGAAAAAATGTTTGGTTTTTTTTCTGACATGCATTCTTCTGTTACTAAAATGTATTGATTTGATGCTAATCCATTGGCACCTCACAACAAGGCCTTGGTGTTAAGTAGTGTATATTTCGTTATCAATATATGGGGCATGTAGGAGTGTGGAGATGTGTAGCATAAGTGTATTGAACTGATTAGGGAAAAAGTTCATTTTAATAACATCTATTTAAATTATAAGTCTATTCACAGAATCATAAAATATTAGGGTTGGAAGAGACCTCAGGAGGTCATCTAGTCCAACCCCCTGCTCAAAGCAGGACCAACCTCAACTAAATCATCCTATCCAGGGCTTTGTCAAGCCGGGCCTTATAAACCTCTAAGGATGGAGATTCCACCACCTCTCTAGGTAACCCTTTCCAGTGCTTCACCACCCTCCTAGTGAAATAGTGTTTCCTAATATCCAAACTAGACCTCCCCGCCTGCAACTTGAGACCATTGCTTCTTGTTCTATCATCTGCCACCACTGAGAACAGCCTAGCTCCATCCTCCTTGGAACCCACCCCCCCTTCAGGAAGTTGAAGGCTGCTATCAAATCCCCCCTCATTCTTCTCTTCTGCAGACTAAATAAACCCAGTTCCCTCAGCCTCTCCTCGTAAGTCATTTGCCCCAGCCCCCTAATCATCTTTGTTGCCCTCTGCTGGACTCTCTCCAATTTGTCCACATCCCTTCTGTAGTGGGGGGACCAAAACTGGACACAGTACTCCCAGGTGTGGCCTCAACAGTGCTGAATAGAGGGGAATAATCACTTCCCTCCATCTGCTGGCAATGCTCCTACTAATACAGCCTAATATGCCGTTGGCCTTCTTTCCAACAAGGGCACACTGCTGACTCGTATCCAGCTTCTCGTCCACTGTAATCCCCAGGTCCTTTTCTGCAGAACTGCCGCTTAGCCAGTCAGTCCCCAAACTGTAGTGGTGCATGGGATTCTTCCTTCCTAAGTACAGGACTCTGCACTTGTCTTTGGTGAGCCTGGCCCAATCCTCCAATTTGTCTAGGTCACTCTGGACCCTATCCCTACCCTCCAGTGTATCTACCTCTCCCAACAGCTTAGTATCATCTGCGAACTCGCTGAGGGTGCAATTCATCCCATCATCCAGATCATTAATAAAGATGTTGAACAAAACCAGCCCCAGGACTGCTTTAACTGAAAGTTTTAAGCAGGATCATGAAGTGTGTGGTCTGATACAGGAAGATTATTTGAGTTCCTTTTAAAAGGCTGTTCTCAGAAATTGAGACACCAAGTATTAGGTGGGGAAGACATGAAAGGGAGTGTTGCTGATTTCTTGAAAGAGAAAGGCAAGTTGCACTTATTCTGAGAAGGTGGAAAGACATGTAAAAACTGTAACAATCTGGTAGAATTAATATGGCACCAATTCTGAGAGGAGCTCTTTAGGGCTGATTAGGAATTTTTCAATGAAATGTGTTTTGGTCAGAAAATGCTGATTAATCAAACCTGAAACTTTTTCTGGAAGCTTATTTTTCAACAGAACCATCTTGGGTCCAGAGAGACTCCAGAGTAGCCAATAGTCTAGTGTTTATGGCATTCAGCTAGGATGTGGGAGGTCAGGTTCATGTCCATGATATGCCAGATGAAGGCCAAAGAATTGAACCTGGGATGTAGAAGAGTGCCCTAACCACTGGGCAATTGACTATTATGGGGTGGGCGGGTCTCTTTTGTGTGTATTCATGGAGGGAAAAAAATCATGAAAGGTCTCTGTTTTGTTCTGATGGGAAATGAAAACAAATTCTGAAACCTTGACATTTTCCATGAAATGCAATTTGTTTTCTGGACAGCTTTACAGCTGAGAAATTGCTGTCCCAATCGGAGCTATGGGTGTTTGGCTCTCTGCATATCTGGCAAATGCAGAACAATGGACACATGATTAATTGGTTGCATTCTAACATATGACACATCCTCACCGAGTGACAAAAAGACATAGGGGCCCTCTGCTAGCATGCCAGCTAGCAGAGTGGTTGTGTAATGCGGTGTATGTTTGAGTTCCCCTTGTGCCCAGTCCATGGAGGATGTAAGTCTGTGACAGCCTCCACCTGTGCAGCTTGGCACTTTAGCTCAAGCAGAGGCTCATGATTTTAACAATCCCTTGCTCAGCTTCCAGCGTCTGCCAATACCGTGGCTCTTTTATCTCACCTCTTGTCTACCACAGAAATAGACACAGAAAGAGGCCAGAAAGAACTTTGCTTTTGAGAACTTTATTTTGCTTTCCTCAAAAATAAACTAGATCACATTTGAACAAATATGAAGCAAAATGCTGAGAGGAGGGGAAAAAGAATGTTGAAAACATGAATTTCCTCAAGTTCCTTGCACTGTCAGCAGCTAATACATTGCCAACACCAGCCCAGTTCTCCCAGGCATGCTGAATCCTTGTGGAAGGGGGATGTGTGTGTCTGGGCTCAATTGCCATGTTACTTAATGGTCTTTGTTACAGGACTCAGATGTGAAGCCTTTCTTCTACCTCAGACTGTTGGTTTGGTTTTTTTAACCCCAGCCAGCGAAGCCATCTAGGAGAATACCCCATGATGGTTGGTTATTGTTTGGTATTTACACCTCGTCACCCTTAATGGCTTGCAATCACTTATCTTTTGACTGGGTTAGGGGCTTGAAACTCTGTCTCCTGCTACAAGGGAAAAAAATCAATGATGCAGACAGACATAGGGTATCCTCTTAGGGTATGGCTACACTTACAGATGTAGAGCGCTTTGAGTTAAACCAGCGTTCGTAGAGCGCAGTAGGAAAAGTGCTGCAATCTGTCCACACTGACAGCTGCAAGCACACTGGCATGGCCACATTAGCAACTCTTGCAATGGCCACAGAGAGCAGTGCATTGTGGTAGCTATCCCAGCATGCAAGTGGCTGCAACGTGCTTTTCAAATGGGGGTAGGGTGGGGTGGAGTGTGACAGGGAGTGTGTTGTGGGTATGTGGGGGGAGAGAGTGGATTTTTGGGGGGCTGAAAGCATTTCAGCATGCTGTCTTGTAAGTTCAGACAGCAGCAGATCCCCTTCCCTCCCCCCAGCCTCTCTCTCTCTCTTTCTCTCTCTCTCACACACACACAGCATTCCACAGTAACAGCTTTCTTTGTCTCGGAGCAGATAAGCAGCCGGCTATCAGAAACAGAGCTTTCAAAGGGCATTTCCGCATTCCTACAGCAAGTTAAAAACAAGGACAAGAGTGGCAACTTGACTTAAGGGGATTATGGGACGTTTCCAGAGGCTGATCAGAGCACAGTAATGCAACACCTCATTCACACTGATGCCGCAGTGCTCCAGTGGGGGCGCAGCAAACGTTATTCCACTCGCCGAGGTGGAGTACCAGCAGTGCTGTAGCCGCGGAGTCAGAGTGCTCTACGTGCCTTGCCAGTATGGACAGGTAGTGAGCTAGTGAACCCAGAGTTTCTTTATTGCACTATAACTTGCAAGTGTAGCCAAGCCCTTAGTGTAACTTTGTTTGTTGATAGCATATGCACCCTGATCAGTCCTTGAACAGAGGAGGCCGCAAACAGTCCACACCCCGCCTCCAATACCCAGTTCCTGGCTCAAGGACTGACTCTAGAATAAGGCAGAGTGCAAACTGTCTTGCCACTTGTCAGAGCTTCCCATAAAAGAAAACTGGATCAGAATTTCTTCAAGACTAAAAACTTGCTCATGTACTAAGAAAAAGGAACTTGTAAAATTATGTGTAACAGTACCTTTTGGTGATCCCTGTCATAACAGTGTATTAAATAAATTGTATAGATAAATGTATAATTAAAAAAGAGTTTCACAAACTTGCAGAGACTAGACGATGTAATGTAGTGTAACCTCTTTTTGGAGCTGGATTAGTACTTGAATGATATGCAAACAGGAGGGAGGTACGTCACAGTCTTTGAATGGCTACAAAGTTTCTGTCACCTGGACTCATTTTGTGGCATTGCTGGTAGGTGCCAGACTCCTCCTCCTGGTTTCCTAAAGAATAAAGCTACATGGCAGAATAGGCTACTTGGCAGAATAAGTAGTCTCCAGTGAGACAAAGGGTTTATTATGTTTAGGCAGGTGGCTACCACATCAGAACTCACAAATAATTCAAACTTTCTCAGGCAAACAAGTTTAAAAACTAACTGTAAAATTTGTATCAAACTTTGATTAAACAGAAAGATACAGCCAATAGGAATATTAAATGATCACAGTGTTTAGAGATATGAACAATAATTTTTAATTACTAAAGGCTCTACTCGCAAACACATTAGGCCATTCAACTGCACATTCTTCAACATTCTGAAACAAAAGCATCTCCCCGTTCATGTCCATCTCAGGTCCCCCATGTCTCAGGTCTCCAAGAGGTACACATGGAAACATGTTGCAGGCTTATAAGGAGATGCTGTTTGTTTCTGGGAACTGGCAATGCAGGTCTTGATGATCCAGGTAGATGAAAGTCCTTTTACAGATGAGTGTGCTTTAATGATCCCAGATTAACTCTTAACTATAATACAGGGTGCTCACTCAGGTTCTTCTTCTGGCTGAGCAATTAGGAGATGGGTGCAAGCAAGCAGGTCCTCCCTGGAGATCACTGGAGAGGGACTAGTCATCATCCACTCTTTTCTGGAATGGTGCTGGCAGTTTTTAGAGATTGGAACCAGCAGGGTCAGATGCCAATGGGTTGGATCTCTGGATCCAAAGTCTGGAATCCAGCGTGGGCTGGCTGCAAGGCAAGCAGGCTGCAGGTGGTGCAGGAGAGACAGGCTGTCTCCTGTCGCTAGTGTGCAGATGGCAGAAGGAGTGGATTGGTCCCTCCTGGGGGATATTGGCAGGCTGAAGGGGAAAGACAGGTCAGCTGCTAGGCCTGCAAGTACTGTGGTCAGGCAAGCTTTGGGGCCTAAAAGTACTGGACAGTAGGGAGACCTTCCCCTCCTTGTCTAGTCTCTGCTGCCTGCAGGAAAAGTTGGACTGTTCACAGCCTCCCCCTGCTTTCCCAGGCAGCCAGGGCTCTGGTCTGCTTGCAGTGCTGCCTGTCTGTCTTCTGCAGTCTAATTCTCCATTGTTTGAAGAAGTACGGTTGCCTAGGTAACTGGGGTGGTTGCAGTCCCCCTTCCCTTCAGCTGCCTGGAGGAAGTCAATAGTGCAGGACTCACTTAGGGCACAGCCCCCTTGCAAAGAGGGATGTGGGACTACAGTAGCATCAGCAGTTAGTCTAGTGAAGTGGCAGCACAGGTTTCCACGTGATATCATCGTAGCCCTTTGTAAGAACTTCAGTCTGGAAAGTCACACTGGAAAGAACTAAAGTGTCTTATTCCATGTAATACCTCAGTGTACTATAAGAATGAATCTTGCAGGTTTCTAATTAGTTACTTCTGAATAAAGCTTCTTCTACAAAAGATGTCAGGTTATTTGTCTTTCCTCTTCTGGTAGGTTTTCATGAAATTGCCATTGACATTTTGCAATTGGTTGCATACAGAGAAATAGCCTTGTGGAAAGGAACGGAAAGGCAGCCTCCAAGAAGTGCAAATAGCTTGGATGATCTTGAAACAATCATCTGGAGACTTAATCTGGAACTTTAACCTCCAAACCTCTTGAGAGGCATTCTTCCTCTAATGCCTATGAACCATAACATGTACACAGTTTAGTGGTGCAGAGCTTAACTCAGTGGTTCTCAAACTAGGGCCACCGCTTGTTCAGGGAAAGCCCCTGGTGGGCCAGGCCGGTTTGTTTACCTGCCGTGTCCACAGGTATGGCCGATCACGGCTCCCCCTGGCCATGGTTCGCCACTCCAGGCCAATGGGCGCTGCAGAAAGGGAGGCCAGCACATCCCTCCGCCCGCGCTGCTTCCCACAGCCCCCATTGGCCTGGAGCGGTGAACCATAGACATTGATGGACCTATCCTCCATGAACTTATCTAGTTCTTTTTTGAACTCTGTTATAGTCTTGGCCTTCACAACATCCTTTGGCAAGGCATTCCACAGGTTGACTGTGTGTTATGTGAAGAAATACTTCCTTTTGTTTGTTTTAAACCTGCTGCCTATTAATTTCGTTTGGTGACCCCTGGTTCTTGTGTTATGAGTAGGAGTAAATAACACTTCCTTATTCACTTTCTCCACACCAGTCATGACTTTATAGACCTCTACCGTATCCCCACTTAGCCATCCATGCTGAACAGTCCCAGTCTTATTAATCTCTCCTCATATCAAAGCCATTCCATACCCCTAATAATTTTTGTTGCTCTTTTCTGAACCTTTTCCATTTCCAGTATATCTTTTTTTGAGATGGAGTGACCAGATCTGCATGCAGTATTCAAGATGTGGGTGTACCATGGATTTATATAGAGGCAATATGATATTTTCTGTCTTATCATCTATCCCTTTCTTAATGATTCCCAACGTTCTGTTCATTTTTTTGACTGCCACTGCACATTGAGTGGATGTTTTCAGAGAACTATCCACAATGTCTCCAAGACCTCTTTCTTGAATGGTAACAGCCAATTTAGACCCCATCATTTTATATCCATATTTGGGAGTATATTTTCCAATGTGCATTACTTTGCATTTCTCAACACTGAATTTCATCTGCCATTTTGTTGCCCAGTCACCCAGTTTTGTGAGATCCTTTTCTAGCTCTTCGCAGTCTGCCTAGGACTTAACGATCTTGAGTAGTTTTGTATCATGTGCAAATTTTGCCACCTCATAGTTTAACCCTTTTTCAGATAATTTATGAATATGTTGAATAGGACTGGTCCCGGTACAGACCCATGGGGGACACCAATACTTACCTCCCTCCATTCTGAAAACTGACCATTTATTCCTACCCTTATCTTTTAACCAGTTACTGATCCATGAGAGGACCTTCCCTTTTATCCCATGACTGCTTACTTTGCTTAAGAGCACTTGTTGAGGGACCTTGTCAAAAGATTTCTGAAAAATCTAAGTACACTATATCCACTGGATCCCCCTTGTCCACAAGTTTGTTGACCCCCTCAGAGTTAGGCTTACCAGCCTGTAATTGCTGTGATCACCTCTGGCGCCTTTTTTTAAAAATTGGTGTTGCATTAGCTATCTTCCAGTTATCTGGTACAGAAGCTGATTTAAATGTTAGGTTACATACCACAGTTAGTAGTTCTGCAATTTCACATTTGAGTTCCTTCAGAACTTGTGGGTGAAAACCATTTGATCCTGGTGACTTATTACTGTTTAATCTATCAATTTGTTCCAAAATCTCTAATGACACCTCAATCTGGGACAGTTCCTCAGATTTGTCACCTAAAAAGAATGGCCCAGGCTCGAGAATCTCCCTCACATCCTCAGCCATGAAGACTGATGCAAATAATTCACTTAGTTCCTCCATAATGACCTTATCCCCCTGAGTGCACCTCTAGCAATTCGATCATCCGTGGCCCAACTGGTTGTTTAGCAGATTTCCTGCTTCTGATGTAGTTAAACATTTTTTGCTGTTACTTTTTGAGTCTTTGACTAGCTATTCTTCAAATTCTTTTTTGATAAGTGGTAACTTCTACCTGAATAAGTCAGTTTATAATATACTTTATATATTAACAGTATAGCTGGCTGAAAAATGAACAGAAAGTTTTTCAAAATATTACATTTTGAGTTTGTTTCCCTCTTGCATTGTTTTATTGAAATAATTATAGGGCTGTAACTCACGGAAGATTATGTTCAAATAAATTTGTTAGTCTCTAAGGTGCCACAAGTCCTCCTTTTCTTTTGAGAATTTTTTTTGTGAGTGAAAACTTGGTGCTCCTAGCTCCAGCTAACAAGAGTGTCAATACAAAATGAAGGTAAAAGTTAGGAAATGCCGAAATTAAGGTTGAATGTGCAACTGAGGTGTCCAACATGTGCCCTGGGGCTACTTTTGGCTCTTGGGGCTCTTTAGCTTTTGCCTTTGAGGATTGTATTATGAAAATAAATCTGTGTTCCCCAATCGCTTTCTTTAGGTGAGGGGGAGTAGGGTTGCCAACCCTGCAGGATTGTTTTGGAGTCTCCAGGAATTAAAAGAATAATTTTTAATTAAAGATTGTCATGTGATGATTCCTCCAGGAATACATCCAACCAAAATTGGCAACCGTAAAGGGGAGTGTAGAGCAAAGAAACCTCTAAGTTGCTGCTCTTTTAAGAAGAACAGACGGGATGATGAGAAAAATGGGGCTGGAGCCATGTAGTCTTCTCAGACTGGTGGGGAGAAGGAACACCAAGAAGCACAGCAGCTGGTGAAGGAACTGGGGCACAAAGGAGAGAGTGCATTAGGAAGAGGGGCAGCAGCAGCAAAAGTCTTACAGAGAGGTACAGGGCAGCAGAGATTGTTTTAGAGGTGGGGTGTCCTCACCTCGTTTGATTTTTAATTTATTTTAATTTGGTTTTGGGGGAGAAGCCAATTCAGAACGAATAGAGGCAGAAAGTGGATTTAGAGTGTTCTTGATGAACATAAAGGGGAAAGAAGGAAAGATATGGTGGGTTAAGAAGTGTTCCTGAGGAGGAGTGAGGCAGGAGAGAGTTCCTAAGGGTTGATTGGAAGGGAGCCAAACTGAGGCCCTTATGGAAGGAAACCACTGATTCCTTCAGGGAAGGGGTCCAACGAAAGGGACGGATTGGGGAAGAAGGAAGACACAGGCATGTTTCTGAGGGATGGGGACACTAAAAGGATTTTGAAAAGTAAAAAAAAAAATGCATTTCTTTTTTCCATCCCAGCTGTTAAGATGGAAAAACAACTGAATAGCTTTGAACCTAAAGTTTGCTGTTAGGGACCTGAACTAAGAGCTGTTTTTAGGCTTCACATTGAAGTTTTTTTCAGTTTAGGTTAAAAAAAAATGCTTGAGCAGTCACAGGGACTCCTAGAAACAAAACGTGTAGTGAGTTCAGTCAAATTTAATATAATCCAGGCAAGAGAACGGGCAACCAAATAGCCTGCAAGAAATTCTCCAGGACAGACTGCAGATGGCTCAAGAGGTCCCATAAACAGTGTGTGGACAGTCAGGTCTATGGCTTCCTTGCCTCTCCTATATCTGTTGTGCAATGAAGGCAGGGCAAGTTTAACTGAAATCAAACTTTTGCGGGCTCCAAAAACCAAACAAATCTAGTTTTTTCTCCTAACAGGGTTACAAATTATGTCTATTGTGATAATTGGGCCTACAAATGTACCCAACTGTAAACTTATCTGTAAAAAGTATATGAAAGTTCCTAAAGTGTCATAATAACTTCTAACAATAAATATTGATGTGGGAAAAATGCAAAAATAAGATGGTAGGATTAAATGAGTTAAAACAAAATGGCCTACTGATTTAATTCAAGGACTGTGTTAAGATCATGCCTTGTAAACAAGAATAATATAAAACCAGAAATCAATTAAACAAAATTGGTGTGTTGGAAGTTAGGCCTAATTGGTGAACAAAATAATGAGGGCATGGGTTATTCCCTCCATCATTCCCTTTTGGGGTCCTTACAAAAAAGCCTTTGGGAAGAAAAGCTAGCTATTTTGATGCTATCTGATTGAGTGGGAGGGAGAGGGCTTTATTATGGCTTGCCATCCCCATCATCTCTAGGGATCCTAGACTGTCTTCATCCTAGTCCTAAAACATGTCCTGACCAGACTGGGCCAGAGAGAGACACCCAGATGATACCACCCACTTTTACTGGCAGTGGCCAAATCCCAAACACCACCTGGGATGTGGGACTCCATGTTCACACTCCTCCGACCCTCCAGGCATATGTCCTTTTCCTTCTCCATATTACTTTTTCTTTCACATCCCTCTCCTTTTTCCTTCTGTCTGCTGAAAGTCTGGCTCAGCTGACTAGGACTGTATGTTTTGCAGACCTGCTGTAGGCCTGTGAGCAGAAAGAGGCAGCTAAGTACAATGTTTTGGACAACCCAGTGGTGGTGCAAGTTTGCTAGGTCTCAGAGTGGCTAGTGGGAATGTGTGCTGAGCGTGTCCCCCCCTAGCAATAATGTTGCAGGAGAGGTCAACACTAGAGACCAAAGCTGAATTTCGTATCTTTCCTATTCTTTTCTCTTCCCTCTTGTGCATTTGTCTTGTTTTGTCTTCCAGAAAATAGGATCGTACTTTAGTTGAAAGGGGCTGCAACTATTGTTGCTAACATCCTCTCTTTTACCCAAAAAGAACAGTAATTCCATCTTTAGTACCAGCTAAGAGACTGCTAAATAAGGGTTTGTTTTTTTTTCATTCTAAAGCCTCTTCATCACTAAAGGGAACAAGGGATGTTGTTAAAACCCTTACTTAATACTTTACATTTCAAATGCTTTGTCTGTTTTAACTTCTTTTATGTATCGTTAATAAAAGGTTGAAATTTTTTTTAATGGTATATTAGCCATAGGTACTAAGGCTGAAGTCTCTGTATCCCAAACTTTGTACAAAACTATTTAATGTTGCACAGTGATTGGTTAACACCTTTGGCAATTTGGGCCCATATATTCTGTTTAAAATAATAAAATGTCTTTACATTTCATATTTCCACTTAACAAAGTTGTGCCTTTGTTAGAAAAGAAATATAGGGGACTGACCAGTGAGTGTTAGAATTACTTTTGTTTCCCCACTGGACAATATGCTATATTCAAAATGTCTGTGGCTGCAGAAGCATTTTTGGTTATTCTTCCATGCTATTTCAGTAATCAGATGGAGAAGTGATGCATAAACTCAAGACTGACAGCTATTATTTAGATGTTTGTGACTAAAAATCTTACCTTCAACAAACACCTTAATGTTCAAATGTCGAAGATCTCTAAGCTGGCCTTCTGACTTCGAGCTGTTAGGCCTTTCCTATTTACAAATTGGCTTGTCCTGTTTGGTATGTCGCTGCTATCAGGGATTTAGATGGACTGTGCCAATGTTACTTCTCTAGTAGAGAAACAAAAATACAATCCAATAGAATTTCACCAAACTAATGCATAATGAATTTCCCTCATACCATGCATGAAATAGTAGTATAATAAAACACCCATTATCAGTAAACCTCAGCATGTACTCATGGCATGCCATTACAATGCTGGCGCACACAGTTCTGATAGGAGCAATCAGTTTTCTTCCTTTCGAAAAAGAAATAAAACTTCACATTCCTTCTATACTTTGCATACCTTATCTCTGTTGTTCTCTCCCATTGTATGGCACATGACCCACAAAAAGACCAAGTGTCATCTGGAAGTCGGTATATTTTTATTTATTTAACAGTTCCAAAAAATTGCAGGCCGCAGCTCCGTTTTTCATTTAATTTTCAGGCTGCTAATAGAAGTGGGAGTGGTACTATGGGGGGTGTAGTGAGGTGATATTTCAGAAATGAGAAAAATGAGAAAAGAGACATTTCACTCCAAGGTCTCAATGCTGATCTCATTTTATACCTTTGCAAACCCTCTCCAGATATATTGCATGAACTTCTGAAAATGGGCCAAAAAACTCTAGGGCCATTTATCAAAATTAACTCCATAAAGAGGGAAGTTGACGAAATAAATGTACTGTTTAATGACACTTAAAACCTCAATGGAATCAATCTCTCAAAGTTGAGTGGCAGAGTGTGGATTATCTAATATATCTCACATGGAAGGAAAATGCAATCCTCTCAAAACACTCGTGATGTTTGGCACACTTTTACCTTTGATTCCCTTGTTCTCAGGCCTTCTTCTCTGAGAATCAAATGCAATCTGGAGAGAAGGTAGCAAAAACTGAGTAGGAAAATAAAATGAAAGGTGTCTGGGGCAAAGTCCTCTTTTCTTAGCAAGTCTTTTGCTTTTCCACTTCCCTGAGAGCAGACTCCTTGCTATGATTACTGGATGGCTGTCTTCAAACTGCAGACTGCAGCACCTCACTGATTTCTGATGTTTTCAAGCTTTCCAGCTGGCACCTGAGACACCCAAAGCCTACCCTTAATGGCAGTTGCTATACTAATTCTGAGCAGCAATTTGAGTGCGGCTGTACTTGCCTTCTTTGAATGCTCTCTTTCCTCTACAAAAAGATCCTTTTCAGACAAGCAGAAACTCAGTGTATTTTGATTATATCTATTGACCGTGACAGCACTTTAGATTTTAAAAAAAATTGAAAAGGCCATTCCTTATACGTGGGGCAAATAAAGCTGAGAAGACATCACAGCAAGAAATGTTCCCGTCTCCACTGGGAATAGAAAGCTGGTAACCAGTGGTCTGTTGCCTACTCAAGTGTGAAAAGCTAACTGGCATCTAGTGAGATTTTTCTCTCTGAATTATTTTTGAGGGCCACATTATATTCTTGTGGCAAACCATACAAAGCCTAGAAGCACCTAAAACTCTGCTTCTTATTCAACTGCAAATAACCCTCTGCCACTCATTCAACCATAGGTCAGTCAAACCCAAAAGACCCATCTGATCTTCAGTTCTTCTGCCCCTGCCCTTCAATGATCCTTCTAATGCTCTTTGCTACCCTCTCTCTATGTCCTGATTATTTCCTTGGAACACTTTAGTGCTTCTCCAGTGCTTTCTGTTCTTCTGTGGCTCTTATCCTATTATCAGTAATAAGCTCAATTACTTAGTTTAATTATCTGAAAACTCTTTGTTTAAGTATCATTTCAGATGTTTGTAGCAAACACACAAAACACACCCACCAGATTGGTTCTGGCCTATGAGTGTTTCTATTTAAAAAAAATTTAATTTAAGTCTGAGAAGAGGAAAACTGATAAAGGCATGATTCCTACTATGCTCTTCTAAAACCCTGTTTCTAATTATCAGTGTTTGTGTGGAAAGAAAAGTCTTAATATTTTGGAAACAAACAATGTTGTATAATCCCATTTATGTCTCAAGCATTTGTTTTGCCTCACATTTTATATAAATTTGCGACCCATTCTGAGCTAATGATACTACTACTCTGTCTCAAAGAGGGTTTGGAGCTCTTTCAAAGAGATGGGTGGGTAACTGATGTTCTTTAGTTTAAAGATGACTGGAAAAGTGTAACCAAACTGTCAAACAGATTTTATGAGCAGAGGTCAGCACATCTGCTTTGCCTATCATATGCCTGCCTGATACTTGTGTACAAATTTCTGATGTTACAAAAGTAATTCAAACATTTAGTAAAAAAAGTCTGATGGATAACAACCCACTGCTTTTCGCTGTGTGCAGGTTACCTTTCTCTCTCTTTTTTTTTTTAGTTACGTTGCTAATGCATATGAAGCAGGAAATTGGGAGGGAAGTGACCTCCAGTTACTTGTAGCTTTTGAGGGGAAGTACTACTCCACTCCAAAGTTCTCATTCTTGAGCATGCACAAGCTCATAGCCCCCTTCATGGTTGCCACTGCGTGAAGGGCATGATTCTCCATCTCTTACTGGTCATTTGGCTCCTATCTGTCACATGAAAAAAAACTTTTTCTATATAATACATTATTATTTATACAGTCAAGAGCAGTGAACCCATTGTTTTGATTCACTGTAACTGTATCAGCCACCCATTCAGGCTGTTTTGTGACTGGACAGTTCCCACTGATATTAGATAAAGCATGTTACCTTTCCTTACATGGGAGCAATGCCCACTGAGTTAACCTTTGGTTCCATTCTGGTTCAATGGGAGTTGGATCCACTTAAAGAGGGCAACATGGGAAAGCAGTGAGAGGATGTTTGTCCAGTGCAATTTGCTGGATGTTGCAGAAACCTAGATGTGAAGACAGCAGAAACTGTGGCAGTTATTTTTCTGTCACATTAAGTTTCTTGTTATATCATGTTTATATTTGAGCCTGAGCTTCATCTATATTGAAGCCTGTGGCAGTTGACTAGACAAGATGAAAACGTTAGACATTAATAGGACACAAAGGAAAATGTATGATGAATGGAAATGCTTGGTTGGAAGCCTGTGGTGCAGTGAAATGAAAAGCCTGTCCAAATTTGTGTCTAGCTTGTACAAATAGTTCTGAGAAAGGAGTGTTATGATGGACATGCATTCTTGCTCAGGGCATTCAATACGAAAAGCCCAACTGTTTGATGTATTTAATTTCTCAGATGGCAAATTTACAAAAAATGAAAGATAAGCAAAATAGTAAAAGTGCAGATAAGGTTAAGTGATAGTTCTGAATTACACACTTTTAGGCTCACAATGTCTTTTCAGTCTCTGTATCATTCAGATCATGTAACACTAAAATTGTTAACTAGGGGCCCAGGGCTGAAATTGCTTTCTTCAGTGATTTTTAAATATTTTAAAGCACATTTTTAACGCAGGGCAGTACCCTTTCTGCAGTATATGGTAGGGATAGTGTTCTCTCATGGTTTCAGTCCTAGAGGTTCGTGGTTCTCACACCAGTTACACATCCAATATCAAAGCAGTGTTTCTTACACTGTGCTTCTCAAAGTACCGGTGGTGGTCACAGACCTGCTGCTGGCCATTATAGGCCTCAAAAACAGCCTTTAATTTTAGGCGTTTTAACAATCAAGTAGAGACCTATTAGAACTCATGTTTTCAGGGGTGCTGAGCAACACAGCTCTTGTTCACTTCAGTTGGCATTGTGGGTGCTCAGCATTCCTATTAAACAAACCAATGGTGTCTCAAACTGGCTATTGAAAAGTTGATGCACCCGAAATTGGAACCTGATGATATTGGTTTCTCTTCCTTTACAGCTGCTTCTACAGGTGTGCAGTGACAGTGAAGAAAATGGACACCAGTAAAAGCAGATATAGAGAAGAAGTAAGACTAGCAGTCCACTCTCAGGCCATTACAACCAAGAAGAGGATGGGGAGTTCAGTGGCAAAAACAAATAGTACAATGGCCAAAGCATTGCAACAGCAAACCCTCCAACAGGTTCAAAACTGAGGGCTGCTTCAGTAAGGGATTTTTAGAGGAGGCTCCGGGGCGTTAAGCAGGGAAAGACAGATGGAGACTGGGCAGAGACCATATATTGGGAGTGGGAAGGGAAGAAGAAAGAAATCTGACAGAGAAGAGGTGCTGAGGCTTGGAAGAGATTGGAATGAACTGATGGGCTACGGAATGTAAAGGAAAAAGATAGTGGGATCCCCTTTTGGGGGAAAAATGTGATTGTAATGGTTGTGACAAGTCTACAGGACTGGTGTTGTGTCCCAGCTTTTAAACAGCACCCCGTCAGTGTGCTAGATCCAAAGAGGTCCCACTCTTCCACCAGGGTAGGCTTCTAAGACTCAGCCTCCAGCTCCAAAACTCTTTCAACAGGTGAGCTCTGCCCAAAAAGTCCAACTGAACTAGACCTCTGTTTGGAGACTTTTCCCCACTGCATGGATCAAAGCACTTCAGCAAGTATTTGCAGTGATCCTAGCAGCCTTTCAAAACAGAGTAAGGTTTATTAGTCAACTGGAACACGGCAACAGGAAGTCCTTAGGTTAGCATAGAGAAGCAAAGGTTAAGACATAATCCATATTGGCCAACACCAGGCGACTTTGAGCCATGCTGCTGTAGAAACCACTTTGGTCCGTCCCCCTCACCCCACTTTTTTTTAAAATTCATTCCAGAAGATCTCCCATGTCTTTCTGATCCTAGTTCTTACTGCCTCCTGTCACCTCCCTCCATTGTTTTCCTCCTGAACTCATGTGTGTGCCACTCAGCCCTGCTGGGATCTTCTCATTGATAGGTGTTAATTGTTCAGTCATTGGTGTTTCATTGTCTCAGTAGGGTCCCAGCCAGTCCTTAGTGACCCATACATATTACCCCAGGCCATTACATGACAAACACCTCATTTCTCCTGTTCTTTACAATCCGTGCATAGCAATGCCCTACACAGAGGGAAATGTGATGTGTATTGGAATAAAACAATATGACCACATTCATCACAGTGACATTAACTGTATACAAGCAAGTACTACACTTGCTTCAAGAAGGCCATGGATTTGTGAATGGGTCCATGTCTGGGAGGAGAGGTGCTTAAAAAGAAAAGATTATTTTAAAATGGTCTGATCATAATACAATTTGAGAAACCCTCTCCTGATGGTATGTAATGCTGGGGTAGCTACTGCTGCAAATTGATTTCTACAACTCCTTCCTCTTTCCCAACTTCAGCCACATCATTTTCTTTCTCTATGACTATCAATATTACAAATCAATCAGCCCATGGGTGTTGCAGAAAAAAATACAAGGCTAATATCTTCCAACAAAATGACAGAGTATGGCTTCTCAATAGTTCACCTGGGAAGGTGATCATCTGCAAATATAATTAGATATTTAAAAGCCTATTAAAAAGATGTCTTGGTGCATGCATAAGAATAACTATCAGTTTGTTTCCTCACATTGTTATAGCTCAAAGCTGAAAGCTGAGAGTAGAAAGAACTTTCTGTGATTTGACTAGAGGAGACCCTCAAATATTCAGATATTCAGTCAAACATTTGGACGCTTATCTGATCATCCAAGATTCTGCAAAAATTTGGGCTAGAAATCTCATAGGGATGGGCTTGTATATTTTGGCACTTTAATTTCTAGTCCCAGTGAAAACCAGGAAAAGCAAAGATAGGTATTTTGCGTTTTCAACGTTAACCAAACCTTTTCAAATCTAAAAAGCTTTGTTAGGTTCCAGTTTTGTTCAGTACTTTTATTTTTATCTGTACTGGTTCACTGCTTGTCCACAGTTCTGGCATGAAAATCAGCAGACGTAGTAACCCTCTTTGACTTACATATCTGGATTCCAAGTCTACCCAAAAAGGAAGCAAGGGAATAAGGCTAGGGGGTCAATTCCGCACATCTTTATTCATGCAGATAAGTTTGATGGACTTCACTACTGTTACTTGTAGGGACAAAGGTTTCCGGTCTAGGCCTTGTGGGGGTTAACCTGACCCATAAAAAGCTGTGGTTGTTGGTCTGAAAAGATATTCTTTTGTGTTTTGCAAGTGAACATTTTGTAATACGTTTAAATCTGCATTTTAGTCTCTCTCTGCAGTTCCTTTTTGGGTTTGAAAATTTATTAAAACAATGAGAGCCCAATGATTCATATTCTTTGTTACATTCTTACTCAGTCATGTTACAACATTTTTAATTAAAAATATTTAGCATACAGCACATAAATATTCATTACACTGCAACTTTAAAAACACAACACATCACACCGGTGGTGTATAGTCCTTAATAGAAAATGTTTTTTTAAATCTCATGAAAACCAATGAGTTAGGCATGGGTGACCTGGATCCACTGCAGACCTAGATGAAAGTAACTCAGACCCTTAGTCAAGAAACCACCCCTATTCAGGGAAATGCTTAAGCAGATGCTTAAATCCTATTGGAGTCATTCAGACTCAGGAACAGATTTAAAGTCAAATACTTGCTTAAGTGCTTACTGGTATATGGATACACTCAAATGTGTGCGTAAGTGCCTTTCCAAACAAAGGTCTCAAAGCAAACCATGTCACTTATGCCATGGTTCTCAAACTTTTGTATTGGTGACCCCTTTCACACAGCAAGCCTCTCAGTGCAACCCCCCCCCCTTATAAATTAAAAACATTTTTTTAATATTTAACACCATTATAAATGCTGGCGGTAAAGTGGGGATTTGGAGGTGGAGGATAAGAGCTTGTGACCCCCATGTAATAACCTCGTGATCCCCTGAGGGGTCATGACCCCCAGTTTGACAACCCCTGCAGTTATGAAATGTTCTTACACTCATCCAGATATTTTTGAGAAAACTAGCTGCAGGGACTGGCGGATGGGCAGTCAGGCCTAATAGTTAGTCAGGAACCTGGAACTGGATCCAGAGTGAGGTGCCAAGCCAAAGGCCAGAGCCAAAGCCAGGGCCAGCATCAGGGGTAAGGGTAGGGCATGGCTCAGGGAGTTGGAGTGAGGCAGAAAAACAGGGACTGGGAACAGAGAGGGGTCTGAAATAAGGAGGACAGGAACAGGTGGGAAGGCAGGATTCAGGAGTCCAGGCATGTAAGCAGGGTCCATAGTAGCAACTAGCCAAGGATTCACCTAGTTGCTCAGACAACTTCTTGTCCCTCTTTCTGGTTTAAGTAGTGAATCCCAGCCAATCAGTGGGGCTGGACATCTCCCCAGTCAGGAGTTTTGTGTGTGGGGCCCTTGGCAAGCTAGAGCTTTAATGGTTCAGGTGAGCTGCTGGGTGGTGGTCACAGCCGGGGGACCCACAGACCTGTGAGTTTGAGGCCTATGATCCCTCACACGAGCAAATTCTGATGAAGGACAAAATCCTGATATTTTTACCAGGAAACAGCTTTTTATTCTGAAAACTGCCTTTTTAGTTTAACCTTAAATTGTCTGACTTTTGACAAAACTAATGAAACCATTATTTTGTATTTTGTTACCAATTGTTTCTAGTCACTTCCTTGGAAAAATCAGAGGCAGCTCTGGAAGGCTGGAATAGGAAGGTTAGTGATGGTCTCCTGCTCATCTCCAACAGTCTACAGCACCAAAAAAACCCTGCAGAATTTATTGAGGTCAATCCATTGGAGACGGTCAGGATGGCAGTAGTGCACCTCATCCAGCAGAGTCATTGGGACTTAAGTGTCTTGGAAGAGCTGAGAGAACAACTTTGCCTGGTATGGGAAAGTCCCTCAGTTTCCTGGGCACTACATTTTTTCTGAGACTTCGAATTTGGACAGAAAAGAAGGAAATGGAAGGCTTGCAAGTGGTAAGCATGAGAATGAAACCGTGTGTTTTGCTTTGTTCTTTAAAGCAAAAGCAGCAAACCCAAGATCCCATTGTATCATAAGAATGCACTTAGTCATGTCAGAACAGTGGATGATAAATGATTAAAGATAGAAACTCTTAAATGTTTAATTTATATGGAGAATAACTGCATATTTGAAATGAAAAAGAAAATAATAATGTACTTCAAAGATACAAAAATATAAATGTTATTCCCCAGAAACTTGCTTTGCCTTGTTTTTAGTCTCCAAACCAAGATGAAAAAAATGCTTTGTAAATAGCAGACATATTTTTGATTACTATTTTATGAAAGGAAAGCGACAGTCCTATAGTAACCAACGCTTCAGTTCTAATACACTAAGAGATGCCTTCATTTCAGCTTCATAATGATTGTCCGCTGTTCTGGGAGCTGGCAAACTGGCAGTAATTGTGCATTACCTGCTTCCTGAACGGCGGACAATCATTAGCAAGCTGAAATGTAGACATTTATTAACTTATTAGAACTGCAGCACTGGTTACTTTAGCACTGCTGTCAGCCGCACCTCCAAAGCTGAAGTTTATTGAAAACAAAAGTCCACAGATTTTGAACACTCAAACCGTAGCAAACCTAGAAGAAAAGCAACAACCTGTATTTACAAGACTACAAAGGGACTGGAGAGGAAGAAAAACAAAAGGAACCCACAGAACCTTCATAAATAAAATTTGCCACCAGAGGGAGCCCAGACAGCATCAGTATTACTACAAATATATCAAATCTTGCAATATTAGTGAATTCAGCAATTCAGTTAATAATCCAGAGATCAAGCATGCTGCATTCCTCGTTCATACAAAGCTCTCTATTTGAGCCAGCAATGTGCTATGGAAATGCACCTGAATTAAGTTAGCTAGGCTTTCTTTATTGTGTTTGCTCACCTAAGAGAGGAATGGTAGTTTTTTAGGCTTGGTATGTTTTTTTAACCATCAGATGTACCAGTCCTGCATTCTACATTGTTCCCATAACATTTTCCCAATTTACTTTTCTGCCTTTGCATAAAGAAAGTGTCTTACATCTTCTGCTTCTGCTTTGGATTATAGAAAATTACTTAAGGACAATTAAAAAGAACACATGTTCTACTCTTGTTCACTCTCCATGTCAACCTGAAGCGCATGCATTGAGCCTGACATATAGGGTCCTGCCCCAGTCTCCTGTTGGGAGTCTGTTCAACAGCTCCCTTCCTATCCCTCGTAAACCCAACACTGGTTTACCATTCACCCTTACCCCCTTTTCATTCCCCAGTGCTACTCTCAGTTCCTTGCACACTTTTCAGCTTCTTATCAAATGACCCACAGGTCCTGGGATATTTCTTTTCAAAATATAACACGCTCTGGTATAGTATGTTTGGAAGAGGGGTGGGGGAAACTAAAAACAACCAACCAACCAAGACAACACCAAAAGGCAGTGAGAAGTGTGGGGAGGAGGTGATGTTGGAGGATCAGGACTGGGTGAACTGGGAACCAGAATAGTATTGAAGGATAGGAGAGAAGGTATGGAGATGGAACAGACTGTACAGGCAAGTGGAAAAGAGGAAATGAGAGCCAGATAATAAAAGGTTGTGGAAAGGACCCAGGCAGTGAGTAGTCCCAAATCATTTGTAATCTGAATATTAGAGGCCAGACAGGATATTTGGATTCTCTCACAGAAGCAGTCACTTCTACAGACAGCTTGCTTCTCTGCTCAGAGACTCTCCATAGTCCTTCACTAATTCTCTTGGTAACATCTCCTAGACATTGATGAAATGTCCATTATGCCTGGACATCTTTGGTAATCTTTGAATTAGTTTAAAATAGGCTCATAATATGAAAAAGAGACTCTCTGATAAGAGCATGAAAAAAACTGGGGACCAGAACTACACATTGTACAGACTATAATGCATTTCTCTTGTAGGGAGAAACTTGCAATCTGTAGAGGTAAAATTCTGATGGGGAGCCACTTAAACATATCTAAATGTTTATTGTAGCAACTGGAGTAACACCTGCAGTTCTAAAGCCTCCTGTGCATTGCAAAACTAAACCATTAATAGGCACTAACTTTTTAAATTCTTGGTTGGTTGGTGTGGGTGGGAACATGAATGAGCAGTTGAGGTATACTTGGACTATGCTGTAGGCGAAATTCTGACGTATTTACTAAGTGGAAGTTTGCCAGAGTTAAAACTGAGAAAGGATTTGGTTCAGTATCTGCAGAGGCAGAGAATTTTGTTTTGTTTTTTTATTTCTCTTATTAAAAGAAAAAATATACAGCAGACTACAATTAAGGGCATACACTGTAGTGAGATGTAGTGCTTTGTGAAAGTATGCGTGTGTGTGTGAGAGAGAGAGAGAGAGAATGATCAAACACGGAGCAGCAGATCACCAAGAGGGAATATGATTGCTGGTGGCAATGGTGCTTTTATTTACAAGAATTGCACCCTGCTTCTGTGCCTTAAAATATTCTAACTTCAGATATTAAACTGAACAAAGATTATGTTTTGTCCTTAAGCCTTATGCTGCTCCTGTTTTCACTTGTAATTCATATGTTTTATGTGGTAACCATTCAGATACTTATTAATTGCCAGAAGATGTATCCTCCCAGCTAGCATTTTCTTCAAGGATTTTGATGGGAACATTTTGTAACAAAATCCAGTAGTATCTAAAGCTGTGCTTCCTAAACCCACAGGGTTTGTGATCCTGCTCTAAAAGCTAATCTACATCATGCATAGTAGTTAATCCTGAACTAGGAGACACATTTAAAGGTAGTACTAAATACAAGCAAAATACATACTTCCTAACTGGGAAGAAATAATGTAAAATGGCTTCTTTTGTGGGAAGATGAAATGATGTTTTTGCCCTGTTGTTTCTCTCTGTAAATGTCATATTATATTTCCCCCTAACATAGAAAAGCTGGAATGAGACAAAATAAATCTGATTACATTATGGTGTGGGGAAAAGATGCAACCAGGAATTCTCATCTGCATTTGATTATGAGGGTTTTCTCTATCCTATATTTCTGCTCTTTTTTTCTTTTCCATTTCCCTATTTTCCCTGCTGCATCGGGTTATATTGCAGTTGTGCTGCCAATGACACTATGTGATATTGTTGATGGAGATGACAGTGTTGCCCTGTGACTTCTTGTCTCGGTGAGCCCCGCCACTTCCAATCTGTGATCTACTGAATAGGGTTAGCTGCCTCCACTGCACAGAACTTTAATTCCTCCCCCCTGGAACAGCTGCCAAGAGAAATAACACCATGGTAAAGGCTCATCATAATCCAAATACTCCATTCCTTGTTACCATGCTTCAGGTTCCTGACCTTATTAGTGTCCCCAAGAATGGCACTGAAGTCTCTTGAACAAAGTTATCGGAGCAAACTCAGCTCTCAGTTAAAGGTATGATCACCAAACTGACAGGATTTTAATATGGACCATTTGCTCATCTCTAGCTAGCAGTTGAAAGTATTTCTTTTAAAATGCATTCCTCTTTTAAAAGAGAAGAATGTAGAATAGCACTGATGTTAAAATGAACATGACTTAAAGCCACTGTCTTCTAGCGCTCCAAGTAACAGTGCTTTAGAGAGAATTTAGAGCAGTACAGGGTTCATTTTTATTGCAGCACGCATTAGTATGAGTGCCTGGAAATGTTATATATATAAAATATCAGTTGAGGCATACATTTTTAACTCTGACATAGCATATTTAAATGCGAATATAATTTTTGAAGAAACCATATTACCTTTAATGCCAGCATTATGCGTACATCTATATAGAACCATGATGAGAAATGAGAATAAAATATGCTTTTCTAACACCTTTCTCATGTGTATTTTGACATGGTGGGTTTTTTTGTTTGCAGAAGTCATGTTTGGGATTTCTTGTATGTGACATCAGTAGAGCTGTCCCAGGAAAATTTTCACCATATCAACTTTTTCCTGTTCTGCATCACGACAAAGCTGAGACCTTTGGGGACAGAAAATGAGGGAATCAGATCCCACAATAGCCACAATAGCTTGGTGGAATTTACCAGGTTCAAGTCCCTATTCTTCTCAGGTCAGACCAACAACATCAACATGGGTCTCCCAAATGTCCTAACCCCCAGGCTGTTGGCAATCCTGGGCATGTGCTCTCTCTGGTTTTGAACAGAAATTCCACCCTGGACCTGAGAAACCTATTCATCTAACCTGGTATGTTTAGGTGAAAAGTTTTGATTGTGACAAATCAGCATGTTCCACTGAAATTCCTAAGCAGCTCTACACAAGAGGTCTTAAATTATAGCCTGTAATTAGCCAAGTTATATCTTACAGCATCAGTGACTTCCTAACATCCTATACAGTGCACCAAGTTTTACCTGATTTTACTCTCCCTCTGCTCATTATCTTGCCTTTATTTGTGTTATTTTATAGAAAAGAGAGGTCACCACTGACCAAGCAGACAAATGAACAGCACTCTTTCATAGAAAGAGCCTGAGAGTTGTAACAATCAGAGTATACCAGACATTGGATTTGGAGTTTACTACTCTGATAGCTGCTTCTACAAAGAGTTCCCAATGTAGAGTGGGCGGAAATTACCTGTGTGGGCAATGACCTAGTTAAAATCCATAGAATCCTATAATATTTATCTGTATAGCACAGCTGCAGACTTCTGTGAGAGAGTGAGACTAGCTGGAGAGTTAGGGTTGAGAGTGTGAGAGATGTGTGTTGCTTCTATGAGAAATGTAAATAAGATTAGTGTTTCCAATCCCTGATGAGGGGGAAAGTTCCTTTCCAGAAGCTGTACACACCTTTACTTTTAAATAGCCTCTTCATTCTTGATGACTGCTAGTTTGTGTCCATCTGCCATACTTAAACCCTGCACCTTGTAAGTATTCTCTGCTCACTGAGCTCAACTATGACAAAACATGTAATATTCTCTTGTTCTACAAGTCTAAGACCTAATCTTGTCTTTGCAACAAACTTCTGGCCTGTCAGCCTGAGTTAATTCCTCCCCCCCTTTTTCTGTTGTTTTCACAACATAGATGGCAAAAGCATAAAACACAAATAGGAATTAACTGAATAAATAAACTATACCCAGCAGCATGTGCAGCCAGCTTGAGAGCTTAGATAACTGTGTACTGCTCTATTTCTGTTTTGGTGTACTTTTTCCCTGCATTTCTGATAAAAAGTGCTAAATGATGACTGAAACCAGTATCAGACATGTTGAGACCGCAGGAGATATATTAATGCTCTGGTTAATATAGGTAATGTTGGTGACCATGAGTGCCTTTTATCTGACTGACAAGATGGTTGGGATCACTCTTTCCAGATCTGGCGCTTGCCATGGTTACCCAGGCCTTTGAAACCTTGAGGTGGAACTACTTGGTGATGCTGGCTGCAGAGGGCATATGACAAATGTATTGGTTGCTGTTTGCTTCCCCAGTTTCAGTTAAAATGTACATGTTTTGTAAAGAATGTACTTGACTTGACCCCTAGCTATCAGAGAAATTTGCCTTTCTCCTAACGTTTGCCACCAAAGCTAAGATGAAATGAGGCATTCAAGTTAATTCTGGAATTTACTTACCTGCTGCACTTGGTTTGTTATATAAAGGAATAGAACAAGGCCTATCCCTTTTCCCAGACTTTTTGGGCTAGAAGGTATTGGCTTCAGTTGCAGAAGCTTTATTTGAGGGCTTTTTTTGTTTTTAAAAGTCATGTGTTGCGTGAAACTGTTTCCCCCCCCCCCTTTTAACACAGCCGACACTTTAGTAATTGGGTGCATTTATAAATCATCCAATCAAGAGAAAGTAAAGAATATCAGAAATTCAACAGTTGACTCCTATGGGGGAAAAACTAGGTGAAAAATATTTAACATGGGAATCTCCCAAACGGCAACCAAGCTAACTGCCATCTAACAACCAGTCCCTACCACAGGAGCAGGTGGAGGAAAATCAAATGTGAACTCTTATAGTTACAATGTGTGTCAATAGTGGAGTTCTCCCAAGGGGCTACTCAGGAGTTCCTTATGAAAGTTGCAGATATTGCCACCTCTGAGATGTGGAGTATTTAGACTGTGTTCCAATCCCCAGAGGGTCAACTTTTGCCTTCTCGAGTCAGGTAATTTGTGTTAATTGAAATTCACTCTGTGTATGGGGAGTGGGGGACGATGGGGTAGGGTGCATGAGATCTTAGAAAACGTGGCTCTGTTGGCTCTATATTAAGGGCCAAATCCCAGCCCACTGAAATCAATGGAATCTGGTCATTGATCTCTGGGCAAGCAGGGATTTGGCCCTAATGATTTTGGTAAAATAATAGGTCTGAAAATCTGCTGAGTCTTTTAGGTAGGATTTAAAACTAATCGCTTTGGCCAAAATGTTCGGTCTTACTCATTGTGCTGGATGGTGCCTTTCATCCATGAGTGAATGTAGTGCTTGTGATTGTGGGAGATTTAAAATAACTGATTTGAACCAGACATTGTGTGGGCAAATCTGCATACGTTTCCTTGCACAATTACGTTTTGACCTGCAACACATCTACTATTGAACCTCTGAGAAGAAAATGCCAATCAGAAAGTTTTGCTACACATAAAAATAGCTATAAGTGTCTGGGAGTTTGCCACTAAACTTCTTTTTCATTTGTGATTTAAACCCAGATCTTCAGTGGTGAAATGCTCGTACTCTAGCCATCTACTTCTGCATAAATTTCTATCAAGTTGTAACTTAGCCACAAGAAGGAAAGGATTAACCTTTCTGTTGTTGTGGGCCAAGACTCAGAATGTCGCCTCCCCTGGATTCACTCCACCTCTGGTGAGGATGTTAAACTTCTTCTCACCTGTTCTGTGGAAATGGTAGAGAGTTGCAGAAAGTGTCACTTTCTTTTAATACTGAGAAATTTTATTAGAATGAGGAAAACAGTATTATTCCTGAAGCTACCCTGCCCTTCTCCACTTCATTGTAGAGTTCTGCCTAGAAACTTCCCCACTCCATCCTATCTGATTTCCTGCTACAGATTTAATGACAGTACACACATCCTTTCATCATTCTGTCTAGAATGTCAAGTTTATTGGTGCCCAAATCAGTGATGTCACAACTGAATTACCCCACTAGAGCACAATTTTGGACCAGCTGAAATTGGAAACACTGGCTAGATTCATTCTCCATTGCCTTTTATTATCAAAAGGGATATATAATTCATCCATCACAATGTGAGCTGCTTTGTTATTCAAATATTCACCACCAGATGGAGTAATAAACAAAGTATATTAATACAGATTTTTCACTTGTTTTGTGTATCCTCAGGGTTTAATTTTGCCCTTCCTTATAGCCACATTTTATCACAATAATGAGACAAATCAGTAGCACAATGATCCCATCTTATTTAGATTACTACAGGTGGGTAACACTCCCTACAATTTGGGATCCACCTTGGAGAGATTCTCTGTTACCAAGGGGTATAAAGGGGGAGAAGCTAGTGAAAAATAAGTGAGCTACACAAATCCTCTCTTTGCACATGCACATACAAACTCAACAAAAACAAAACAAACTCACTTCCCCACCACCCTCAATAGACCATACAATCTTCTTTGCATTAAAAGTGCATGGAGGAAAAGAGGTCGAGAAAAAATTATGTGTACACATAGCAGCATAAAATTCACATAGCAACTCGTTAACTCTAAATGCACTTAGGGACTGCTCCAAAGCTCATTGAACTCAGTGGGAGTCTTTCCACTGACCACAAATAGGATCTGGATTTCACTGTTAGAGAGCGGGGAAGGGGTACATTTAAAAAAAGTGATGTTTCATAAAATGCAGTAAAAGCATCTGCATTTATTGCTCGTGGATGCCCCATCTACAGCAGACAGATTTAATCACAGCAACCATTTCTATGGTGAAGGATTCCTGTTATGCTAATCAAAGAGATGGTGTAAAGCAGCTGATAATATTGGTTCAGACATGCATATAGATTGCATGAGTTCGTAATGGTATTGGGACAAAAGCATTGTGTCTCATTAGGGTAAATAATTTACCTGAGCAGAGGTGAATCAGAAGTGATCAAAGAGTTGTATTTATTCTCAATAGAAATATCAACACCCCTCCCCCCAAAAAGAACAGAAATCCTATTCAGAAAAGACATTATCTATTAGGATAAGACTCTGCCATGGACATGGTACCTACATTAACTCAAATAAAAATGAGCTCAAGTAGATTTCATATGTCAATAGAAAACCAGTCCATTCTGCAAGTGCAATATCCCCTCAGGAGTTGAATCCACAGTATCACTACTAATGGCTGTGCTCTCATGTGTGGAGAGGAAAAGAACAACATTTTTTATTGCCTTGGGCAGCTTTAGGTTGCTTGCTCTTAATTTACTTTTTTAAAACGCTGCTCCTAGCATGGACCATATGGTGCAGGCCTTTAGCCTTGACTATGTTTCCTTTCCAGGTGGCCATGCTCAATATTGCTGTTGTTTGGGTAACACCATGGATGTGAATGGCTCTTTTACAGATATGTTCAAAGGCAGGCATTTGCCCATATGAGTTTAAAATAGAAAACAATTTAAAAAGGGGGGAGGAGGGGGAGCAGTGGGGGAAATGCAACATAAGGCTTTTAAAAATCAATTCCTAGTTTCCCTCTTTGTTGAGGTTTTTTAATCCCCACCTATTTCCCTTTATCTCCAAACCCCGCTTATTTGTTTCACTTTGTGTATATTTGCCTAAAATTTTATTCTCCATGCCCAGACTGGGCTGGAGGCTGAGTATCTCCATGAGGGATAAGTTTATTTCACAGCCCCGGAAGATTTCCCATTTGTTCCTTATCTCTGTTATGAGATGGATTAAAAAAATTGCCCAAGAACACTCCTTTGTAACCCTCCCCCCGCAAGCTCTGGAGTACTCAACATCTGTATCCAAACTGGAGGCCCAGATAGCAACGTTTAAAGAGGTGAAATTCCTGAGTTAACAGCTATATGTCACTGTAAGGAGAAGAAGGATATAAGTATTGCACAATGTTTTTAAATTCTTATTATAATGTGTAGCAGCTATTACAATTGTAAAGATTGCCTCCTTAAACATATTAAAAATTAATTGGCTAATTAGAGAGTAACTTTCATAAAAATCTATATAGTTCATTCTCCTTCTGGGATCACTTTTTCTCTCATCTCCTAATTTCCATTTTCTTTGCTTCCTTTCCTTGGTCTTTGGGAAGCATGTAATCCTGTTCCCTTGCCCCCTCTGTTAGCTTTGTCTCTTAAAAGAAAAGGATCATGTAACATTAAATAAAAGATGAGTGAATATTAAAATCACTTACTATTTTACAGCATTAACTCATCCTGATTGAGGTCAGAAATCCAGATGGTCCTGAACTAGTCCTAGGATTAGAACAATGGCATTCCACAATATGTGTCATCCCCGGTTCCGTCAAATGAAATGCTCATAACCTAGGATAAGGGAGCAAATTTGCATCTAGGACTGGCTTCGTATTTCTACTTGTCCTTCCCCTTTCTATCAATCTGATCCAACTCCCTTTCCCATTAAAGGAAATCTTGCCATTAAGTTCCATGGCAGCAGGAACAGGCCCCGTTTCTTTTTCTTTTAAGAGTCCTTAACTAAAGTGAGGAAATTATCAGATAATGGTGAAATAATACTTTATTATTTAGAGCTAGCTTGTCAGTTTAGTCACAGCTCTGAATAAGGGGTCATCTGTAAACTGCTCCTCCATAGGACTAGCCGTGGGAAGCATCACTACTCAGATACTCTTCTGGACCACAGTTTCTTCCCTGCTTCCTCTTTGGTCCTGGGGGGAGTGATTTGCTGCTGTCCTGTGCCAGCAATAAGCTATCCCTGACCCCCTGCACTGGGTCAATTATTCCTGCCAGCAAGTAAAAAGAAATGGAAATAAGGTTCTTCCCAGCTGCTCCTGGGAGGGAATAAGTTGGCAAGTTGCCTCACTTACACCTAGTCACCTGAACTCAAGCGTGGGTAGCACACTAAATGAAGTTCACTTATCACTCCTCTTTACTTCCTTGCATGGACATTTAGTCTGAGTCACAAGCTAGATTTTCTATTGCATCTTGAAACCAAACAGACATTGTAAGGTCTTTTCATCCCCGATAAACTTTCATATGTTTTTAAATCAGAAAGGATAAAACAACATAGTCTCATTTCCCTGTGGAATTCTAGGTTTCCTGCAGGAGACTGAATGATGCATTAAAAAAACCCAAACATCAAACTCAGCAACCTCCAAATTCAGCTCACCATCTGAATAGAACGATTCTTGTTGCTGTTTAGATATTCAACTCAGAGAGCAGTTTATTTCACAGCATCAATAGCCAGTTAAAGAGTGAAATGGAGTGAATTGTAAGAGAGAATGCACATCTCAAAAATTACTTTTGCTCTCTGCTGTGGTCATTAAAGTACATGCTGGGTATTCAGAACAATAGTAATAATAAATGAGAAAATAATTATGGAGCCCGGATGGTAACTCCATAGTTAAGGTTGTGACAGTTTTCCTTAGAAACATGATACTCCCCTCAGCTCAGTGAGAAATTGTAGCTCAGGAAAATGCAGTACTGATGGTGCATGTTGGGTTCCATATTACTGAGCAGTAATATCTGTGAGTCATCCAAGCCTTGGTAGTGGTTGTTTTGACTTCTGGTTTTCTCAGGTAAACATGTGGCATGTTCACTGTGGTGTCAGTTGTAAACCTTTAGAGTGATCTCTAGAGGGCACAGAGCAAAGATCTCTAGAGGGCATAGAGCAAAGAGGTAAGAAGAATGTCCCTCCCTTTTCTGCCCAGGGTAAAAACAGAGCTCAGCTGAATGGAGCAGATGGGTGTCATTTCCAGAATAGACACTCCAGATGAATGGTGTGTGGCATGGTAGTGATCCCAAAGCCAGATTGTGATGAGGAATACTGACCATTTGCCTGCTGGAGAGCCTGCTGCTTTGGTGCACCTCAACCTAGGAAGCAGTCCTTTAAGAAGAGAAGGGCAGTGAGTTAGGAGCTCCAGCGATTGCCTAGAACGGCCTCCCAGTCTCAGCTGCTGGTGGAAATAATGAGACTAGTCCTCCTGCAGCTAGAAGGGCTGGGAGCAGGCAGAGGCTAATCAGGGCCCATCAAGCCAAATAAAAAGGTTCACTGTTCTATCAAATGGTAGTTTTGGGTGAAGCCTGCAGAAGAGTGGAATGATCCTCCCATTGTCTTATCTCAAGAAGCCAGGCCTGATCACAGCCTAATTCCAAATGCACTCTTTGCTTAGGCCAGTGACAGAGGTTTGATTTATTTTGTGAAGTATGAAGCCCAGACAGGCCATCCTAAGTTAGACATTAGTCGGACTACTGAAAATGAGCAAACTCACCTTGCGAGAGACCCACTTGCTCAGGTGAACTCGTGATACTAATTACAAGGTTCGGATCTGTGTAGACCTTTCCAAGTTCAATGAGAATGGCTGTAGAGATTGATGTGTTCTCCCATGTGTTTAACACACGCTTGGATAGCTTAGCACAGGAAAAAGTCTTCTCCAAATTGGATGCCCAGTCTGGGTTTTGGCAGATATCACTTGCAGAGGAATGTGCACTACTTATAACCTTTCAAAAGGTGTGATGAAGGTCTTGTTTCCATAGACTAGCATTTGGCATATTATCTACTCCTGAGGACTTCCAGAGGAAAATGTGACAACTCCTGGAAGGTGTTCCCTGCCCAATTCTTATCTATTGATCAACTCAAAACACAACATGACCAAGTTTCTTTGTAATTCTGGAAAGACTTAAAAAAAAAACAGGCCCAACACTTAACGACAAGTGTGAATTCTCAAAAAGACAAAATGAATCTTCTAGGCCAGATCACTGATGGACTATGGGTCAGACCAGATCCAGAGGAGGTGCAAGCAATTATCCAGATGAAAGACACATCAGTGTCAGTGAAGTACATCAATTTGTGGGCATGGTGACACATCTGGGAACTTTGCTACCTTACCTGGTGGGAAAGTCAAAGCCATTATAAGATATACCTAGTCCACAAAATTCCTGGTATTGGGGAACTAAACTTTCAGGCATTAAGAAAAATAGCAAGACCAGAGCACTTCACCAGTTTTGGCCCTATATGAGTCAAATAAAACCACCACAGGGTCAGCTGATGCCTGATCCTATAGGATAGGGACAGTCTTCCTTCAGGAACAATCACCTTCATTGTGGTGCCTAGTAGTATTTGCCTTACGAGCACTGTGCACAAATAAAAAACGAAGCCCTAACCACTACTGGGGCTTGTGAACAATTCAACAACTTTCTAGTTCGTATAAAATGTCATTTGGCAACTGACCACAAATCACTAAAAGAAAAGGAGTACTTGTGGCACCTTACAGACTAACCAATTTATTTGAGCATGAGCTTTCGTGAGGTACAGCTCACTTCATCGGATGCATACCGTGGAAACTGCAGCAGACATTATATACACACAGAGATCATGAAACAATACCTCCTCCCACCCCACTGTCCTGCTGGTAATAGCTTATCTAAAGTGATCATCAAGTTGGGCCATTTCCAGCACAAATCCAGGTTTTCTCACCCTCCACCCCCCCCACACACACAAACTCACTCTCCTGCTGGTAATAGCCCATCCAAAGTGACAACTCTCTTCACAGTGTGCATGATAATCAAGGTGGGCCATTTCCTGCATAGCTCATGCTCAAATAAATTGGTTAGTCTCTAAGGTGCCACAAGTACTCCTTTTCTTTTTGTGAATACAGACTAACACGGCTGTTACTCTGACACAAATCACTAGTCACTCTCCTAGGATAAGAACAAACAAACAACTAGATGAGTTACCACCTAGGATACAACACTTGCCAAATGAGACTTCAGGTTTCAATTCTCAGTTGCTCATGTACTTGGGAAGACTCTTGCCACAGCTGATAGTCTCCAGGATCCCATTCCCAGACACACCATTTTAAGAGCGTAAACAGGAGGAGCTGCTCATAGAAGGTTTGGTAGATGTCATATGTACAACTTTACCAAACACAGAAAAAATGCTTGCAAGAAGTGAAAAAGAAGCAAAAGGCAGACGAATTTGTGACTCAAGCCATGACTAGCTGCAAAGAAGTCTGGTCACAACAGACAAAGTCAGAAACCTCTATGAAACCGTATTGAGTAGTTTCTAGGCATCAGACCATAAACTAAGGTGCTGAAGGGGTCCAGACTAGTTATCCCTACAACTGTACAACGGGAAATCCTTGACAGACTATATGAGGAACATCAAGGCATTACAAAATGTGAGGACTGAACTAAATAGTCTGTTTGGTGGCCTAGGCTGAGCAAACAACTACAATAGAGAGTGGAGAAATGTGATATCTGTGCTTACATGAGAACCAACCCACTGGAACTGTTGTTATCATCTGCTCAACCAGACAGGATGTGAAAGAAAATCAGTATTGATCATGTGAGTCTGAATAATACAACCTAACTTGCTTGATTATTTTTCAAGATTCATTGAAGTTGCCAGATTGCTCAAAACCACATCAAGTACAGTTGCAGAGAAGATAAAACCCATGTTTGTCTGTTTTGGGATTCCAGAGCAAGATATCTCTGACAACAACCATCAGTGTTCTTCTGAGAATGTTGAGATTTGCAGATACTTAGTATCACTCATCTCACACCCATCCCATAGGTCCCTCAGAGGAATGGTGAAGCAGAACATGGAGTAAAGATGATAAAACAACTTCTTTCTAAATCCTCAGATCCTCATTTTGCCTTGGTGGCATACTGCTCAACACCTCTAGCAAATGGATTCAGCCCTGTGGGCTGTTGCTGGGAAGAATGTTGAGGTCCACTTATCACAACCATCCCATCACAACTAGACCCTTGTTGGTTTGACTGCCTGAGACCACTGAAGAAGGAAGATCAATATAAAATCCATCAGAAGAGGGACTTTGATAGGTGTGATAAAACTAAATCCTTGGGAGTACTGAATCCAGGAGATCATATGGGTGAAAAAGTCTCAAGAAAAGAGGACAGTCCCGCAATATGCCAGGACACCTCTGTGACACAGGCAGGCCAGACGCCAGCTCATGCCAAGACCCCAGGCCTTACTGAACACTAACAAATGCATAGCTGGAAAACAATCTGGTGTTAGCATTGTTAAAATAGATGTTAAGTTGATGAGAATGTGTTTAGTGTTTAGATTTAATGAAATACTTGCAGGATGCTGCATGTATTGATCTCACCTATAAACTCTGTAGCCCCTGGTATAAAGTAAAATTGAGTGTTTGCATTACAAACCTCTGTAATTGTAACTCACAAAAAAAGAAAAGAATCATTAATATACACACGAGAACACCTAATAAAACCAAACAAGTCATTGTGAAGCATCAAATGACAAAGACTTTGTTGATTGCCCCTCCCCCCACACACACTTTAAGAATAGGCGACACATGTGTCCTATCTGTTTGAACTCTGGGAGTAGAGACTAAAAATTCCTGACCAGAAGGAGCGTCCCTATGCTGCTTGAACTCTAAGGTGATGATTTCTAAGCATAAGGAAGGAGTCCCCAGCTGATTAACTTGGGTTAGCCCTAAAAGACATATACAGTTTGCTTATTATAGAAGTTTCTATTATCTTTTGAAAGCTAAGACTGTAACTCAATTGGGTGTGTATGTTTATCTACTTTAAGCTTGTCACTAACTCTCTTGTTTCTTTCTCTTAGTTAATCAGTCTTTAGTTAGTTTATTTCAGGTTTGGATACAAGCATTATCTTTTGTGAGAGATCTGGGGGCAGTTGACCTGGGGTAAATGACTAGTCCTTTGGGACTGCAAGTAACCTGAATATTATTGGGATTTTTGGTGGAAGGGACCAGCTCTCAAAAAGGCAGGCTTCCCTGGGTGGCAAGATAAACTAGAGTGCCCATGTGACTCCTTGTTAAGGCTGTTATAGTGCTTGAGGAGTTCACTTGATTGGTGAAATCTAAGTATAGAATACACAACTAATTTGGGGTTTGTGCCCTGCTTCTTGACAGTGTGCACTGAGGTTGGCATTCATGGTCGTGAGCCACTCCAAACAGCTTGACAACCTTGATCCTATTCTGGTAGGGTGTCAGCAGGAATCATCTATCAGAACTGGTGGTGTCATGTTGCGTCACCATGTGGACTTCCAATACACCTGTTTGCTACACTGAGACTGAACCTGTGAACAACAATCTATCCATCCACTCAGAACAACCAGCATGTTCTCCAGATTCCCTCCCTACAAAGAGATATCTGATAAGAGAAAGATGACTTCCTGCATTCCTGGAGAATGATATACGATCTTGATAATTTAAGGACTGTAGCTGAAAGTCTTAAAAAGGCAGGATAAATCCCTGGCACAAAGCTGAAGGTTAAGGCAGTCTACCCTGTCTGTCATATGAGGCATTTATTCTTGTTTTGTGGTGATATTTTATTCCTGTTATATGTTGTTTTAGGTAAAGTTTGGATAAAGATTTTATCACTCTTCCCTTTTCAGAAAGGGGGGTGTGGTGTTAGGTGGAATATTTAGAGCATCCACTGGAGGCATAAAATAAGGAGGCAAGTGTCTATGTAAACAGGAATTAAAGTCAGTCTTTTATTCACCCCAACCTTGGTGTTCTGGGTTTTGTAATCTCTATATTCGCAAAACAGTATGCTACTCTTCACCCATTGAGTACCTATGTCTATTGAGTATCTGTGTCTTCCATAGTTACTCATTTATCAGTACTTTGTACTTCTGTAGAACCTTTATTCTTAGATGTTTAAATGTTTTACAAACACTTAAATTAGCCTCCCAACATCTGAAGGAGGTAAGTAAGTATTGTATCCATGTACACATGGATAAATTGAAACACAAAGAAGCTATGTGATTCTTCCAAGGTAATATCTTCTGAAGTAGTATCAAATTGCAATATAGCCCAGGAGTCCAGGCTTCCTACTCATAAACACTCGGTAGCAGTACTGCCAACCCCAAACACCAAAACATTATGACATTGATTGAGAAATTGTGAGATTTTTAAAAAGCAAATTTTGGAGGTTTTCTATTTGGTTTCTGAGCCGTTAGGATGCACTCAGTTCCTATATTCAGGTTTTCACCAGAATCATGAGGGCTAGAAATTCAGTTAAAAATGAGAATCTCCACTTTCACCTATTAACTTGACTCCTTGAGCTGCGGGGGCTTTCAAAACAAGAAGTATTGCAAGACTTGTGAGAATTGGCAACAGTGCTTTCCAGAAAGGCTGGAGCATCTGTTTCCCAATCAGGAGCAGGCTGTTAGTGGCATTTAGACCTAACTCATTGATCTACGCACTATCATGTTACTGCTTGATAGTCTTAGGGGGAGAAGGTGGGTGAAAGAAGGGTGAGTGGGTGGAATAGCTGTGGCCCTTTGGTAAAATAGCCAAAGTGTTTTAGTAAAAATCCAAATATTTTAGAAATGGAGCAAGTACCTGAATCAGGTTTGATTTGAAGAGTTCTTACATCCACTCAAATCATAATTAATGAGAATTGTTAAATGTTGATTAAAATACATGACTACAATATTCTATATATATTGATATATGCAGTAGATACTCTTGAGCTGGGGTGTGGTCTGTGTTTGGCATTACTTTTTCTTAGTGGACTTAACCGGTTTTCATTAAGTGTTTTATGTGGTGATTTTTAATAGACATGGAAAAAAAAGATATAGAGGAGTGCTTGTTCCAAATAGGGTTGTTGGGGTTTTTTTTGTCCCATAATATTACCCAATTTACCTCAGTGAGAAATGATCCAGTGTAATTCACTCATTCTTTTTGTATGTGGATCTGAGGTTGTTCCCAGTAAAAATGTCCACAGACTCCCATTGTTCCTAATAGGAGTGAAGACTGGTTAAAATGCCTGTCATTTGCCTCTGTAAGTGGAAGTGAGGTTTCCTTTAGGAAACATGGCTGCTCTCTGCCATTATTTTTAATGGAATTAAGGCCAGATTAAACTTGGTGAAAATGACCACCCCCGTGGGCTTTTAGGTTAAGAAATTGGACAGGAAACTGTGAGGAAACATTCATGTTGACATTACAAGTGGCCCATGAACCCACTGTCATTTTTGCTGTACTGCTGCAAATTGCTTTGACATTTTGTAAAGTCAGCTATTGTTAATTTTGCATCTGTACATTTTATTTTTTCAGCTGATTAGCTTAATCAAAATATTTTTGTGTGTATTTTCATGACTAGGTACAGATGATTGGGGAAAAAGACAATTCTTTATGAAAAAATTCACACTTTGTTCTTTTTTTTGGTTGAGAACTTTTGAAATGTCAAAATTTTCAGCCAGCTCTAACTGTCTCTTCTGATATTTTTCACAGTGGTATTTGGGACTGGGGGGAAAGTGAGCAATCCAGTCTAAAAATCTGATTTTTTTTCTTCCTGTCCTCCGGAAACTTTATAATTTTACAGATCCTTAACCTAAAAACCTCAACATGTGTTAGAAAACTCAGATATGGTCAGTATAATAATTTACTTCACCCTTTTTTGACAAATATACTCAAATCTGAACTGAACTAGAAGGTTACAAAGGTCCCACTTGCTGACCCTGACTCATAAGCTGATCCTGAAAGGATAAAAATCAATTTATACTTTATGTGCAAGATAGCTGAAATGTAAGCATGAGGACACACAATATGAGCATTTAGGCTTGGCAACAGGCTGAGTCCTAAGCAAAGCTTGGTAAAAAGCTTAGTACAAGTGCTTGACTTGAGGTCATAAGTGTGATGGGTTCCCCCCGGGGTGCCACTTGGAACTCGGGTACCATTGAGCCTGTCTGACCCACCATCCTGGGCTCCCTTTCACATTGTGGTGCTGTGATAAGTTTCCAAGCTCCCCAAGCTTGCTCTTTCACCAGTGGACACACAGATAGGGACACATCCAGTGTGACAAAGTTCCTCCTCTACCTTGGTGGGTCTTGCACTTATTGGTGGATTTGCTCACCTTGGAGCTTCACAGCAGCCCTCAGTTTGGCCATTTTCATGAACCCACAGTCCAGGTCAACTCCTCCTGTGTCTGACCAGGACTTGGGAGGTTTGGGGGAAAACCGGGCCTGCCCTCCTCTCCGGGTTCCAGCCCAGGGCCCTGTGGAATGCAGCTGTTTAGAGTGCCTCATGGAACAGCTATGCAACAGCTACAACTCCCTGGGCTACTTCCCCATGGCCTCCTCCAAACACCTTCTTTATCCTCACCATAGGACCTTCCTTCTGGTGTCTGATAATGCTTGTACTCCTCAGTCCTGCAACAGTATGCGTTCTCACTCTCAGCTCCTAGCGCCTCTTGCTCCCAGGTCCTTACACGCACACCACAAACTGAAGTGAGCTCCTTTTTTAAACCCAGGTACCCTGATTAGCCTGTCTTAATTGATTCTAGCAGCTTCTTGATTTTAAGTGATTACAAGTGATAGCAAACAGATCAAAGCAGGTTACCTATTAAATAAACAAAACCACAAACTGATCTTAACACACTAGATAGGTAGGATATGAATTAGCAAATTCTCACCCTGAGTGATAAACAGGCTGGCAGATTATTAAGGCACAAGCTGCCTTGGCTTTCCTAGGTTTTCAAACACAGGCTAAAAATCCCCCTAGCCTGGTACCATCACTTCCCACAGTTCAGTCCTTGCCCCTCAGGTGTTTTCAGGTGTGTTGTTGTAGGAAGAGTGAGGTACCATCATGATGTCATTGTCCTCCTTTTATATTTTCTTCCCAATTGCTGGAAAGCTTTTTTGCTGTGACCTGCGTCAAACAGTTCCCACTGTGTAGTGCTATCTCTGAGAGGTTTCTATTATACACAGTTCCTGGGATAATCCTTGTGCTTGTGTGCATTTCCTCAATAAGCCATCAACATTGTTTGGCCTTTTTACCGTTGTACCTGAAAGGCTTCTTGTGGGTGTTTTCAACCTCACAACATGTTTCAGTAACACATACATAGTCAAACTTCATAACGTCACATACAACAATAGCACATACAATCCAATGAGATATTAATGTCTAGCAGATCAAGTCTGTTAGAATGATACCTCACAAGGCATACTTTGTACAAAACATATTCTAATTGCATGACACTGGTGAATATTGGGGTGCCAGGGTGTCACAATAAGATTTTGCAGTACGTAGCTTGTGACAAACAAGTACACAAGAGCTTTAAATAATAGATTTCTTGGGTATTTTTGGATATAGGTAACCATGACGAAACCACAGAGGAAATGAATGACATGAATAGCTTTTGCTAGCAATCAGAACCTAAATTATGGTTCCCTGGAATAATAAACATGGGCAGGGGACTGATACCTAAATCAAATATGGTCCTAGATATGCAAGGTATATAAGGAAAAAGGGTATAAAAATATGAGCAGACTAACCCCTAGTTGGGTCACCAGGGATGACCAAATGGTGGAAGTCTGTATATGAGCAAGCCATCTTGAGATGATTTCCAGTTACCGTTTCTTCTGTCTTTGCTATTACCAGTTTCCATAATGCTGTAAGTATGCACAGTCAAGGGAATGTCTCGTTATATGTATCTGTTTTTGTATAATTATGCTTATACTTGGGTTTATTGGATTTTAAGTAAAGTCTTTAATGTTTTTATTTGTGTGCCTCCAATCTCAAACTCAATAAAAACCTCTTATTAGTGACTGCTGTAATTTACACTGTAAACTGATCTAAGGCAACACGTTAAAGGAAAAATTCGGGCACAACCTTGACTATTGTGGTGCTAGTGCAACCATCACAGAGTGTGTGCACATATATCCCGAACACACAACCTACAAACAGGCCCCCTTTATTCTCCTGCCTTCTTCCAGGCCTAAGCATTGTCTTTGCCCTAATAGTCAGACTATTCTCTCTAAATAAAACCATACTAGTTAGTAGCAGCATTACACTGTTCTAAAAGTCATGCCCCATGTTGCTCTGGCTACGGCTCTGCTGCCACTGTTTGCTTCCCTCTCTGGAAGAGAAGGGGCCAACCATGGCCATTCTGTGGGAGAGTGGAGCTGCTGCCAAGTATTGCTAGCTGTGGAGGAAGACTAATGTGACCTTTCCTATCAATTAATCTCCTGTGGGAGCAGAGGCCTGCTCTGGAGGAATAAACCATCTCCATTGCTTATTCAGCCACTGTGGGAGATAAAGCCATTTAATGCCTGGATATACATGAAGCCAAATGAACACTAGTCTCATTAGATGAGCACTGATACCATTTATGACAAATTCTTGATCCAAACTATCTCATAGCAGAGATAATGGTTTCTTAATCCAAAACTTTAATGGGGGCACGAGTATAGTATTACTGATCAAGGAAAGTGATTTAGATGTTAATATGTCTAGGCTGGAATATTTCAGAATATTAATCCATGAATTCATGAGCCCTTGCAACAAATGGTTAGAAGCATGAGATAATAGATCAAAAATAAGGTTCCTGAGAAGTATCATAAAGGAAAGAACATAAAAGGTAATCCCAGGAAATCTGTCTCATTTATGCTGATAACAAGATTTCATATCCTCTGCAGTTTTATTTTCTCTATGGTTCACTGATCTGAATGAGTCTAAACTTGGGAGCCCTTGAAGCCCAGTTAAGAACCATTTTAGTAGCTATATTTTGTGGAAATACTCTCAAGAAGCATTCATCATTAACAGAAATGACGTGATCTACAACAATGCCAATATTTCAAATTACAGCATAGTTTGGGTATGCTGGTTTTTATTAATCTGTTTTTAAAGCCTGATTATAATCTTAGTAAATTAACATTAGGAGAAAAAAAAACAGATGAAAGAGCAGAACCATAAAAGTTAATCAAGAATGCAAAAAAGGCCAATTTTATTTTTCTAATGAACATTCATCATTATCATTTCCCTTCTTCAGGGAAAAGTTTCGTTTCCCTGCTAGCCCGAGAGAAAAATCCCCAATAAACTATCTCATATCATTTTTGTTTGCAGATTTGGAGAGAATTTGACAGCACCTCAAGAGGATTGCATGTGTGAGAGACAGAGGGAGAGGAAGAGAGAGAGACAGTCTCTTTGCAGAAACTTTCTGACATAAGACAGGTGATTATATAGTAAATCCTCCAGAGATGATTGTGTCACTTTTCCCGGGGGAACACAAATGACATCTGAAATTTATTCTAAATTGAGAGGAAAGACTGTTTATAGATTGAGTTAACAATCGGGTCTATGGACCAAATTCTGCTTGATATAATTGGGGACAATACCATTAGTTTCTGTAGAGTTATAGGGTATATCTATACTACAAATGAGGGTGTGAATGTAGCATGATAGGTATACGTGTGCTAATATTATTCTAGCTAGCACAGGTAATGGTAACTGTGTAAAAGTAGTGACATAGACTTCAGTACAGGCTAGCAAACCAAACTCAAGCCCTCCAGGGACTCTGGCTATGTACTCTGGTTGCTTTCCTGCACTGAAGCCCGTGCCACCACATCGATACTCCTATTGTTACCCATTCTAGGTGGATTAAAGAGGGCACAGGTATGCCTACCACACACACTACCATCACATTTTCAGGGTATATCTGCAGTGCAAGTGAAGGTGTGTTTGTGGCATGGGGTACTAAGGTGCTAGCTAGATGAAAATTACACTAATATGCCTATCCTATCCAAGGTCACTAATAAAGATGATAAAACAACACCGGACCCAGAACAGATCCGTGTGGAACCCCACTTGAGACCCCCCTCCAATCCAACATCATTCCACTAATAGTTACTCTTTGTTTGTGGTTGTTTAACCAATTATGTATCCACTTAATGGTAGTTCTGCTGAGCCTGTATTTCTCCGACTTACTTATCAGAATGTCATGTGGGACTATCCTTATCTCCTTTGACAGAGGGGGAAACCAAGGCACAGAGCAGTGAACTGATTTGCCCAAGGTCACACAGTAAGCCAGTGGCAGAACCAGGAGTAGAATCCAGTAGAATCCAGTATAATAATGTGTGTGCATATTTAGAACATGATCCTGCAAGATGCTTAGTGTCTACCACAAGCTTTTGAATATCCTCTACTGCCATTAAAGTCAATGCAACACACCTACCAATTAGGCCCTTAAAGCAGAATAACATTAAAGATTATTGGATATAATTCTCTGTCACATTGCAACTCTCTTGCTCAGAGGGGCTCTAAAGAAGCTGAATGTGGCTAGCTGAGAACTCCCACAGTGTTGGGGAGCCCTCAGCTTGCATAGAATTGGCATACTTAGCCTGTCAAAGATGGGAAGGATGGGAGTATGGCCCTTAAGAACTACAGCCAGGTGGCATAAGCTAGAACAGTCACCACATTGCTCTAACCTACAGCAGGGCACAAACCAGTGCAAAGCCACCCTGAGAATCAAGAAGCTATATCCAGCTGCCTGACACCCCTACCAGTTGCTGCACTGAGCATAAGCTTGGCAAAGGAGAGAACAACTAATTTTTTATATAAGTAAGTCTTAGATATATAAAACTAACATTAAAAGTGTGGGATACTTTTCCTCAAATATTTATGACTAAAATCTGGGGAATGCATACTTAGTCCCACACAGTACTAGACGTGAATGCTGTATTTAGAATCACCACTTCTTTGCAGTATGCACAAAATGAACGTAGAGTGGGTGGCGTATAGTAGAGTTACTGTCTGAATTTGCAAGAAAATTGTATGAATTTATTCTGTTGTGCCTGGGCAAATTTAGATAGATGCAAAGGGTCAAGTGTATAATTATGTCTGACTGTGGCAGGGCAGGGGTAAACCCCTTTAAGGCCCTGCCAAAATGCTGGCTGCAGCCTGCTCTCTGGCCAGGAGACCAGGTATAGAGATGCAGGTACTCAGCAAGGAGCCCAGCTGCAAGCCCTAAAGAGAGCTGGCTCAGAGGAACATGCTGAGCTAAGTAGTGACAGCTGGGCTGAGGCACGAGAGGGCTATAAAAGCCCTGGGCAAACCTCAGTGGGCAGGCTAGCTGGAGAGGAGACAGGAGGGTGGTATTGTTGTCTCCTTACCAAAGAAGGAAGCCTCAAAAGCCAGGACACCCTGGGGAGGGTCTGTGGGGCACTAGCTGCTGGGGGATCTGGGAACTGCACGAACACTGTAAATAAAGACACTTGGGTGATCCAGCAAAAGAAGGGGTGGAAGATTCTTTATTAAACCAGCCTAAACACAGGGCGCAGGCTCAAGAGGGAGAAAGCCTGCTGCGACCCTGTGATACTGACCTTGTGATTTTGGATTAGAAGGATGATCTTTAAAGGGATCAGAAAGCAATATACCCCCTGAAAAATGTATAGCTAGAAATAGCAACTCCTTTTAGACCTCTCACAAAGGATTAATATTTAGATATATATCCAACAAACACATAATTTTGGAACTCAGCAAAAGGATTTGAAAACCCAAATGGAAAGGAGCCATGCTTTGTCTGTAATGGCAACAATTGCCTTGTCCAAAACCTTTTCAGCAATCGGCTTCTTTTAAACCGCTGTGATTTATCAATAATAGTCTGAAGAAAACTAGTTCTTCTTTTTCAAGGGCTTCTTTGCATTCCTGTTTATAGTATGGGGTACCCAGGGGGGTCAAGTTGCAGAACTGCCTTGAGAAGCCATGTCCACTGGGGACTGTAGGAGAGATTTCATGTGTGGGTGATGTCGTCACCACCATTGTCTATATAAAAAAGGCCAACCCAACTGCCTCATTTCCTTTGTTACCACCTCAGAGAGGAAACTGAACCTCACCTTCATGTCTTCAAGTTAGATCATTCCTTAGCTGAGCAGCTTACTGTTATTTTATTGTAGCTTTGGTCAGTTTAGTATAGGAGAGCTCAGTGTAGTATGTATTTGGTAAATATTAGGTAGTATAAAGAATGTAATGGAAAATCATATTGAACATATTATAATGTATTCGTATAAATCATTGGAGCTTTCTTGTCTGGTAAGTATTCTGTGTTCTGTTCTGGTCACCCTAGCAGAAAAAGACAGAGCAAAAACAGAAGAGGTGCTGAAACTGACAACAAATGATTGGATTGGGAGGGGGGTGGACTTCCATATGAAGAGAGATTAGAAAAATTGAAGCTTGATAATTTAGAGATGTCATGACCCACAAGTCTTGAGCATGGGCCTGCAAGGTTCATGGGAGCAGCCACATGTCAACCCTCCATCTGGCAGTCTGCTAGCAATACCTTACCTAATACCCATGAAGCCCACTCCCAATGTGTGGCTTCTCCCCTGAGCTCCTAATGGAGGAGTCCCAAAGCAGCTGATTGGCCAGGTGGGCCCTACGTAAGCCAGCAGCAGGAATGGGAAGCTGTCTGGACTGAGTGATCACTTTAGATAAGCTATTACCAACAGGAGAGTGGGTTTGGGGAGGTGGGGGGAGAAAACCTGGATTTGTGCTGGAAATGGCTCACCTTGATTATCATACACATTGTAAGGAGAGTGATCACTTTACATAAGCTATTACCAGCAGGAGAGTGGGGTGGGGGGAGAGAAAACCTTTTGTAGTGATAAACACCCATTTTTTCATGGTCTGTGTGTATAAAAACATCTTCTGTACTTTCCACAGTATGCATCCGATTAAGTGAGCTGTAGCTCACAAAAGCTTATGCTCAAATAAATTGGTTAGTCTCTAAGGTGCCACAAGTACTCCTTTTCTTTTTGCGAATACAGACTAACACGGCTGCTACTCTGAAACCTGTCTGGACTAGGTTCCACTCTGTTTTCGACTATGTGCCTTGTACTTCCTGCTCCTGATGCCAACTGCCTGATCCTGCTTCCCTGGCTTGATCCCTGGCATTCTGACCCTGCTTGACTTCTGGCATTTGACTTGTGGTTCAATTTGTTTCCTGCCTCTACCTCCTGGTGTCCTGACCTGGCCTGACTGGTTCCTGACTTGTGATTCTGATCTCCAGTTTATCTCCGGCTTCTGACCTTCCAGGATCCCAACCCAGCTGACTCTTGACTCCTTGCTCGTGACTGTAGCTCTGACTCCTAGTTCTGGCTGTCCACAATCGAGCCATGGCAAGAGAGGCGATAAATAGGAAGATATATAGCTGTCTATAAAATAATGAATGGTATAGAGAGGGCAAAAATAATCCCCAGCCTCTTTCCCCAATAAACTTCTTTTGCCATCACCAAAATTCACTGAGTTGAAATACTGTGTCTTGTTCAGGATGTACATAATGCTGAATTGCATGATCCCAGTCATGCTGTCCTCCAGTCTGATCTTTGAAACCTTTATTTTACTGTTCATCTTATACTATAAGCTGTTGAGAGCAGGGTTTATCTGTAAGGTGCTTAGCCTGCTTTATGGCACAATAAAATAATAAGTGATGATGATAACTCACATGCTTTGATAGTTTTAAATATTCATTTTTGTTTAATGGCTTGGTTCTGCAGCTTAAGTTGTTTAAGATTTGTTTAGTAGATAGAACCTGAATCAGAAATTCTTGTGGTCACTGTGACCTCGAAACATACAATGCTTCTCAGAGAATGATCCTTGGATACCCCTGCACCTAATTGTATCTGTAACTCTTTTGTTCCAAAGTTAAGTCCGATTTTAACCATATTGGTTCCTTTTCTAAACACATTTCCATTTCATTTAATATAATTTCTATACAATAAAAGCTAAAACCTTAATGTTGTACCAGGGGCAGAAGTGACTTCTATAAATTCACATTAAACCCGAGGGCAGAGAGTAAATGCTGAACAGACTGAATATGAATAAAGAGACTCTCTTGTGGCTTCACACTTATTAAGATATTGTCTAAGTATATTAATCTTACTCCTAAACTTCTTAGTAAAGACACTAATGGTCTCTCTAACATTGTAAATGTCCTTGGAATTATGAAAGGACCAAAAATCATGGCCTTCCATTGGTGAAGTTAGTTTTCCCCAATGAACCCTTGTATATTTTCTGTGAGGTTGATTCACTAGGGCACTTGGAAGAACATTTTTTAAAATCTATTTTTATCAAATAGTCTCCCTTAAGAAAAGTGACCTTTAAATCCTTCAAACTGTCCATTTTACATGATTTTGCATTTTAATGTTTTTTGTACCTCTATATGGCCTGGTTCTGCAGACTTGATTTACATCGTATATGGTTACATCGTATATGGTTCTCAAGCCAGTGGCTTCAGTGGGGCTTCTAATGTGAGTAACTGTTACTCAAGGTGATTGTTACACAGTTGAGTCAAGGCTCTGGGTTTCATACTGCATGATAATTGCCTGAGTACATTTGTACTGGAAACTGAACACACAACCATCTTTTTGAACAATTTAAAGAGATAATAATCTTTAGGGCTCTTAAGGACTTTGTTGTTGTTTGTCTCATTAACACTACTTTTATAACTTTTGCTAGTGTTTATATGCACAGTGTGCCAATCGCTAATTTCCAATTAGTTAACCTTTTTATCCCAGTAAATATTTTAAAATCTATAACTGACAATTCTATAGCAGTTGGCATATCTGTCTTTCCGGTTTCTTTATCTTCATTTATGAACATGTTCCTATTCAACGAATAGCTATGCAGATGGTGTCGGAGAGAAGGCTTTGGATTCTTTGACCATGAGATGGTGTTCCAAGAAGGAGTGCTAGGCAGAGACAGGCTCTACCTAACGAAGAGAGGGAAGAGCATCTTCGCAAGCAGGCTGGCTATCCTAGTGAGGAGGGCTTTAAACTAGGTTCACCAGGGGAAGGAGTCCAAAGCCTTAAGGTAAGTGGGGAAGTGGGATACCGGGAGGAAGCATGAGCAGGACAGCGAAAGATGGGAGGGCTCCTGCCTCATACTGAGAAAGCCTATACAAAAATGCAAGAAGCCTGGGAAACAAGCAGGGAGAACTGGAAGTCCCAACACAGTCAAGGAATTATGATGTGATTGGAATAACAGAGACTTGTTATTGCCTTTGTCTTCACGAATAAGGTCAGCTCCCAGACTACTGCACTGGGCAGCACAGCATGGGGAGGAGGTGACCATCCCTCTGTGGAGAAAGAAGTGGTTCGGGACTATTTATTTGATTGTACCCTCAGCAAGTTTGCAGATGACACTAAACTGGGAGGAGCGGTAGATACACTGGAGGGTAGGGATAGGATACAGAGGGCCCTAGACATATTAGAGGATTGGGCGAAAAGAAATCTGATGAGGTTCAACAAAGACAAGTGCAGCGTCCTGCACTTAGGATGGAGGAATCCATGCACTGCTACAGACTAGGGACCGAGTGGCTAGGCAGCAGTTCTGCAGAAAAGGACCTAGGGGTTACAGTGGACGAGAAGCAGGATATGAGTCAACAGTGTGCCCTTGTTGCCAAGAAGGCTAACGGCATTTTGGGATATATAAGTAGGGGCATTGCCAGCAGATCGAGGGACGTGATCATTCACCTCTATTCGACATTGGTGAGGCCTCATCTGGAGTACTGTGTCCAGTTTTGGGCCCCACACTACAAGAAGGATGTGGAAAAATTGGAAAGCATCCAGCAGAGGGCAACAAAAATGATTAGGGGACTGGATCACATGACTTATGAGGAGAGGCTGAGGGAACAGGGATTGTTTAGTTTGCAGAAGAGAAGAATGAAGGGGGATTTGATAGCTGCTTTCAACTACCTAAAAGGGGGTTCCAAAGAGGATTGGTCTAGATGGGGCATATAAACCCTGCACTGGTGATGGAAAGGTTAGAGAGCTGTTGTGGGCAAAGGTTGTCCCCACCTCTGCAGCCCTGTCAAATAAGTGGAATAAGGAGTTTAAAACAGGAAGTTCCCAGTGGTTGCTTGGCAGCTCTTGGAGATGGTGGCTCTATAGCTCCCAAAAGAGACTCCTGGAGGCAGATCATTTACCAGCCACCACTGTGCCTACAAGGAAACAATGATACTAGCATAGTGGTTGGGTAAGATAGGCTCAGCAGGCCATTTAGGTGGTTGATGCCACTACCCTCTACCCCTTTCAGAGTTAGGGAATCTGAGAACAGGCAAAAGGATTTAGGGGAGTGGGTGCTAAGAGCCCCATGCTCATCAACCCAAAAGGATTATTGAACACAATTTGTATCATAGAGACCTCTATGTAGGCCAACGAGAGCTGGGGGGGAGCACTCTAGGAATTTTCAGTCCCCTCCCAATAGGAGGCACCCATCAGCTGCCCAAGAACTGTGACAATATACACTTCAAAAATCATGTAGAGAAAAACTCAATATATCTGACATACTGCTGGTGTCTAATCCCTCACATCTGACCAAAACTAAAACTCTTAACTACAGTCCCACCCTGTCATGTGGGAAAATCCATGTTGTGTCAGACCCAGAGAGAGGTAAATTCCAGAATCCAAATAATTCGGCTAAAAATGCCATGGCCACAGCAGTTGTGGAATATATCATACATATTTGAAAATACACAATGGAAAATACAGGATAACTGATAGTTCTTATTCAAGTGCTTGTTCATGTCAATTCCAATCAGGTGTATACGCGCAGCGTGCAGTCATTGGAAAGTTTTCCTTTAGCAGCTCCCTTCAGATTGGCTGTGGAGCCCCCTGGAGTGGCGCCTTCATGGAGCTCAATATATGACCCTGCCGACCTGGCCCCTCAGTTCCTTCTTACCACCAGTGACAGTCGTTGGAACTGCGGTTGCTTGCTCAGCAAGTCCTTCCCTTAGATTGGACATTTGGCGAGCGCTAGCATTGTACATCGAGCGCACTAAGCCGTTCAGGAAATTGAACCAGCTGTTCATAGCGGTGGCAGACCAGATGAAAGGACTCCTGGTCTCATCTCAGAGAACGTCTTCCTGGATCACATCTTGCATCTGCACATGCTACGAGCTGGCCAAGATCCCAGCCGAGCACTTATGGCACATTCCACGATGGCAAAGGCCTCATTAGTGGAGTTCCTAGCCCAAGTCCCGACACAAGAAATTTTCAGGACAGCAACGTGGTCCTCGGTGCATGTTTATCTCTCACTATGCTATCACTCAATATGCCAGAGGTGATGCAGCATTCGGCAAAGCGGTGCTCCAATCAGCATTTTCTAAACTCCGACCCCATCTCTGGGGTGGAGCTTGGGAGTCACCTGATTGGAATTGACATGAACAAGCACTCGAAGAAGAAAAAACAGTTACTCCCCTTCTAGTAACTCTTGTTCTTCAAGATGTGGTGTTCACATTCATTCCAATACCCACCCTCCTACCCCTCTGTCGGAGTAGCCAGCAAAAAGGAACTGAGGAGGGACCGGGTTGGCAGGGCCAATCCCTAAGAACCCCAACACTCTGTGACTAGATCTCCCCTGCATATAGTCTGAGACTGTAGTGGGCCCACTGTGCACCCCGACTCTCTCCCTGCCCCTTGCACCTGCTTGCTGGAAACTGATAAAAAAAAAAGAAGCAACAAGCTACAAGCCCAACAAGCTACAAGCCAAAAACTAGCCAACAAGCAACTCTCAAGCCAATTAAGCCATAAACAAACCCAATTTCTGAATTTTTCCCACAGGTTTGGCACATCTGGTTTAAACTACTGTAATTTAAATGCCCAAGGCAATGGGTTTTGTAACTCTTCCTTATGGAGATTGTGTTCCTAGGTTTTTTAATTCATAGAGTCATCTCTTTTTTGTATATGCTCAAGTTATATCTTGCAGTAAGTGAGGGTACTTCCAATATTTTTTTTAAAAAAACATTAAGATAGAATATCTGTTTAACAAAATCATGAACTGCTTGAATAATATTTTTCATTGTAACAGTGTGGCTTTTTCCAGAGTGAGGAAAAGGATACAGAACAGCCTGTAAGAATGGGCTCTGAGAAATGGCACAATGGAGCCAACCATATTCTCCTTGGGAACTTCTGCTGAGGTGACAATTCTATTTTACAAAGTTATGAGGTGGAATATGTACTGCACTTCTGGTTAAATCAGCTATAGTTTAGGAACCTCACTCATCCGGTGGGACTGAATTCTTTTGCCTGTATAGATGAGGCATCAAATGAGGTAACCCTAATAAACCATCTCTGAGATGGTCTTTTGAAGCTGTGCACTTTAGCTGCTGAAAAGGCAAAACACTAAGTGCCGGATATTGATATCCCTACTCTAATTCAGTAGCAGATGACTCCATGAATAGTCCCACTGATTTCATTAGGCCAAGCCATGAAGTAAGGTACTCTGTGGCGAGTACTATAGGGGGTCAGTAAGCATAGCAGAATTTGGATCTCAGTAGGGACTTCATCTCTCAAATACATATGGAGAGATGCATCCAACTGAACTGCATAGAAAGCCAAAAAATAAGGGACCATCTTCATCTCTGGTGACATTCCATTGGGTTTAAAGACATGGGCCAGATCCCTAGCTGATGTAAATCAGCTCTGACATCAGTGGAGGAGCTGGCCCAACATTTAAATTGGCTGGTACTAGAAACTATGAAAAATGGCCTGGCTAAGGAAAAAATAATACTTAAATTCTTCCTACCACTGAGTGTCAAATGAAAATAGTCAGCAAGAAGACAGTCCTGCCCTCTCCTGCCCTTTGAATAGGTGGGTGGTGTGGTGATGTTTGCTCAGCTGAGGTTTTGAAATAAATTAGATGGTTGTCACTCTCCCTTTCTCCCCCTATGCCATAATTCCTTTTTAATTGTTCTCCTCAGGGCTGGTCTACACTTGAAAGTTTACTTGGATTAAGGTAGGGTGTGAGTTCTAAAACTCAATAGCTATTCCTGAATAACTCTAGGTGTAGACAAGCCCTCACTCTAGAATAGTTCTCAGTGAGATTGTGCCATAACCCTTCTTACACTGAATTATGTTTTTGAAATGTCATTAGAGCATGTCTTGGTAGTAAAAATCAGTTTATTAAATAAAACAATCAATCACACAAACAAAATGTTGAGTTAGAAACAACATCCACAACAAGTTAGGCATAAACAGTTTTTTTAGCCTTTACTGTATACACTTTTAAGACAATTCTATTATTCCCTGTGAATTACATATATATGCAAAAACAGAGAAGGCAAGAAAAGTAAATGATCAAATTACCCTCCTTGGGGACTGGCTGCTCTTTTTAAATCTCTGGTCTCTGCTGTACTTAGCTATTCTTCCCCTGTATCTTCTCTGCTCTCTTACCTTTTATCTCCGTTCTGTAACTTTGCACAGATTCAGTTTACCAAGCTACCTCCTCTGTCCATATCTATATCCATTCAACTCCAATCCCTTCCTTAAAACATTCTTATGAGTACATCACAGTAACTAACCTAAATTAATACGTTTTTACTTCTTTTATTAATACTTACTTTTATCTGTCTGGTCCCTAACATATCTATTCTCTTGTCTCGCTCCCACTGGCTCCATCAACTTGGTTCCTATCTTACCGTGGTTGTTCTTACTGGGTCTGTTTTGTGGCCTTAGATTTTTACTTGTTAGTTTGCCTTGTTGGGAGGGGTGTGTGTACCTGATTTACTGCAAAACTAACCGCACCCTCTTGACTCCCTCTCTCTGCTGTACCTTGTTATCTGCACAAGCCAAGAATTTTACAGATAAGAGACTCAAACCAGTTTTATTTTATTTACAATCTCAGCAAAATCTGAAGTGCTGGATTAACAGAAACATATATAAAAAAGCAAAACATCCTTTATATTTTCTTGTACAGTATATAATATGCATTTATCTAATGTTGTTTAGTATATATTTGACTAAAAATTTATTACACACTTCTCTAACAAAAATGTAACTGAAAATGCATGAAACATTTTTATGTGGGAGCTTTTGCAATGATTGTCTTGATGTAGACAGCACAGGGTCACTTTTTTCACCTTGCCTCCCTCAGTCCTTGATCAGGGTTTTATAATCATTCAACCACACGTCATTGAAATCAACGAGAGGTAGGTGCCTAACATGCTTAGTTGCGTGCTTTTGAAAATCTCACTAGATCTCTATCTGCATCTTTAGACACCTAAATACTGTTTGAAAATATGGCCCTCAAGCACTACAGTGATAAGGGTTGTGTAAGTACTTCAGTAAATAAGGCTGGTCTACACTAGAAAGTTAGGCTGACCCACTAGGTCACTCAGAGGTGTGAAAATTCTCATCTGTCAGAGAGGTAGTTAAGCCAGGCTAAGCCCCAGTGTAAACAGCACTAGGTCCGATGGAAGAATTCCTCTATTCCTAGTTCCTGTCTCTCAGAAAGGTAGATTTATTACGGTGGTGGAAGAATTCCCTTCTAAGCATCTACACTACCCAAAGAGAGTTTGACATCAGAAGTCAGTGAGTCATCTTCCTCCTCTCTCCCAGTCCTCTCTTCTTTCTCATCCTGTTTATTTGCAAACTACACACCTATTGATTGAAAGAGTCAAAAAATGATTCCACAGATACACATAGTTAGGAATTATGTGCTTGGATAATGCTGCTCATTCTGAAAAAAAATCCCAAAGTGCACTGAGAGGGAGAGAGTTGGGGAGGCTACTGAAGTGATTCTTGTGTGTACCAGAATAACCATTTGTAATGTACATCAGAAATACCCAGAACTATTGATATGTGCATTTTAATGTATCATAGACATTTAAAAAATAAGTAAAAATAAATTAATGCAGCCACCTCTGGGTGACAGATATTCTGCACCAGTAGCAATGCCACAAAAAAGTTTTAGGCA